>NC_043973.1:3476082-3846082 GCF_902148855.1 Sphaeramia orbicularis
TATAATCTAGTCTACTAGTCCATTATGTGGACTAGTAGACTAGTCCACATAATGTACTGTGATGTTTTTGGTCCAATTCCAGCATTGCCTAATGTCACCTCTCATGTCATGGATTTAGCCCACACATTGAACTAACTATTTTTTTTACGGTAAGATAATATTTAGGTCCTGGGTTCGATTCCAACACCAGTCGACAGGGGGTGGGACCTTTCTGTGTGGATTGCTGTTCTCCCAGTGTCTGCGTGGGTTCTCTGGTACTCCGGCTTCCTCCCACCTTCCAAACACATGCACTGATAGGTTAATTGGTTAATCTAAATTGCCCATAGGTGTGAATGTGAGAGCGATTGTTTGTCTCTATATGTTCAGCCCTGAGATGAACTGGCAACTTGTCCAGGGTGTACCCCGCCTTCGCCCCTATGTAGCTGGGATAGGCTCCAAGCGACCCCGTGACCCTAGTGAGGATAAAGCGGGTTAAGAAAATGAATGAATAATATTTACTGCCGCACTAATTAAACACCTTTAAAATGTAATGTCAATCATCACATAGCCTATTTAGTCATTAAAACATTGGTGTTTCAAGTTAATGCAAAAAACATAAAGAGCCAGGTGTTTGAATGGCTCTTTTCTATGGACGGCTCCCTTCAAAGAACCAAAGTTCAATCACTATTATACAGTGTGGATGGAAGTTAGGCATGTAGTTAACTCACTGTAGTTTGTCAGTACAGAGAGATCTTTTAATTACCTCCGCCAAGGAGGTTATGTTTTGCCAGGGTTTGTTTGTCTGTCTGTCTGTTTGTTTGTCTGTCTGTTAGTGTGCAACATAACTCAAAAAGTGATGGACAGATTTGGATGAAATTTTCAGGGTTTGTTGGAAATGGGATAAGGAAGAAATGATTAAATTTTGGTGGTGATCGGGGGTGGGGGGGCCCACGGGGGGGGCCACTGATCGTTAGTGTGCAACATAACTCAAAAAGGTATGGACAGATTTGGATGAAATTTTCAGGGTTTGTTGGAAATGGGATAAGGAAGAAATGATTAAATTTTGGTGGTGATCGGGGGTGGGGGGGCCCACGGGGGGGGCCACTGATCAGCCTTGGCAGAGGTCTGCGCTCTCCGAGTGCTTCTAGTTTGATAAGTCCTTAGTGTTTGTCTTGTTCAAAAAAACTTATAGACAAATAGTAAGTCCATTATTCATCCTCTGGCTCTGACTCATGGTGCAGCTGTACAAAAATACAAAAACAAACACAACTAGAAGCACTCGGAGAGCGCAGACCTCCGCCAAGGCTGATCAGTGGCCCCCCCGTGGGCCCCCCCACCCTCGATCACCACCAAAATTTAATAATTTCTTCCTTATCCCATTTCCAACAAACCCTGAAAATTTCATCCAAATCTGTCCATAACTTTTGAGTTATGTTGCACACTAACGGACAGACAAACAAACAAACAAACAAACAAACAGACAAACCCTGGCAAAAACATAACCTCCTTGGCGGAGGTAAAAAGGCCAATAAACATTGCCACACACACATTAAGTCCAAATTAACACTAACACCACAACCCCGCTGAACCCCTGCACAGAAAAAGAACACATTTTCAACAACATGCCCAATACCCACAATGCAATGCAGAAATAAAAAGGTGTGGTCATGACTAAAACTTACTGATTTAAATCCATTCTACTTAAACTTCTTCGTACTTTCGACTATGTCTACAAATTAGCAGAATATACTGAACATTTTATAGTAATGTAATAAAACTTAAATCATTTAAGTACTTTGTAATTAAAGCATTTTAGTAAATACAAAGTCTGGGCTTACAGTGTAACTGAAGACCTACCTAAATTCAATACCTTTTAAACACTTTAAGGTATTAAATGCATATTTGTAAATTCAAGACTTTTCAGACTTTTTAAGACCCCCCAGGAACCCTGTAATAAGGTGTTGACTGCAGAGTCTTTACTTGGAGTGTGTTCAGTAGTCCATTTCTCATGTGAAGACTCTGAACACTTCTTCACCAGTGAATAAATCCTCCATCAACAAACTCAAAAAGAATCAATTTGACAAACATTCTACCTCCGAGCCACCGTTGACAAATTGCTAAGTCACTTTAGTTGGACCTAAACGCTGGTGCTGTTCCTCAGCGTACGTTCACTTGATCTAAACAGACACATTTTCTAAGGTACTGATGCAGAAACAGGGGTGCATCTTCCTCCCCACGTTCTACACTTGTCGTTTCACTCCCCGTGTGTGAGCTCACAGTCGTTCCTGCAGCCGACATAAATGGAGTTGGATCTGACATTACATCGCAGTTTGCTTTATTCACACTGCAGGACAAAAGCTGCTGTGGTGTGGGGAGCGTCTCCTGTGCGCCTCGACAGGAGGTAAGGCCTGAGGCGGGCAAACATCGAGGAGCTTCCACTGCCGGGGCTGCCTCTCTGCATTTCAGCCCCATTGCTTTTTTTTTTTTTTTTTTTCCTCCCCACCACTTTAAAAATACATCTCAGCAGCTGCCGGCTCGGAGATGGTAAAACATGAATGACAGCAGCCACAAACACAGATTCCAGTAAACACAAACAACACACAGCCTCTGCTTTGGGCTGAGTCCAACACACAGGGCAACTACAAGGAAACAGCAGGATCAGACAAATGATATCAAATACAGCATTTAGGACGTGTCTAATTTTAGGAACTGGTTCTGCTTAACAAGAACTAAACTGGGCCACATTAGCTGCACTTTGCACTCTGCTGCAGACTGACCACAAAGACTCCAACTGTGTTAATGAGAATAAACTCACTGCAGCAACGAGAAGAAACAGAAGTAATATTAAAAATATATATATAGTTCCAGTATCCCTGTACGTCAGCGTCATGTTCTGTCTGAATCAACCCCCAGCTGAAGGTGTGAGGTTGTCAGTTTCTGTCTCTATGTTCCAGTCCTGTGGTCTGGATGCAGGAGATCAATCTACCAGTAGAAGTGGGTGGAGATTTCAATGGAGGAGAACTGAACTAACTCAATCAAAGTCCATATATCAAATCAAATCAAATCAAATTGTATTTATATAGCACCAAATCATAACAAGGGTTCAGAGAACCAAACCTCCGTCAAGCACCCTGAAAGGTGTGCATGTGTGGATCGACTATTTTTTTTAAATTCAACAGTTTCCAGGTTGTTCCATACAGCAGAAAAAGTTGAAGCTTGGTACCAGTCATGTGTCTGTCAAATTCTATTAAGTTCCAATCAATATTTGTTGAGTTTTAATGAAAAATGTGTGGTAAATGGGATTTTCAGTGTTAAATGTAAATGTCCACAGAGTCCACATTCCACAGTGGATGTGGACAATTTTGTGCCAGATACAAGATATTGTTCTAAGCTACGGGTGGATCAAATTGGAGGCTAACCGGAGTCGTTTTGATTTTTTTTAATGAATTTTTGAAAATTGCTCGATGATGAGAGATAGGAAAATTGTAGATTTTGTGACCTTGAACTTTGGCCTACTTGGCCCAAAATTTAATGGGTTGGTCCCAGGGCCTAGGCCTATCTGTGGGGACAATTTGGTAAAGGTGGTTGGAATAGTTTTCCTGTAAAGTTGCAAACAAACAAACAAACAAATAAACAAAACAAAGTGATCACAATACCTCCCCGCAGAGGTAACAAAAGTCATCTCATGACACTTTACATAAAGAGCCGGTCGAAACCAGACTCTCAAGCCAATTTACAGAAACCCAACAGAATCCTCCAGGAGCAAAGACTTGTGAGTAGTGACAGTGGAAGGAACAACGTCCTTTTAACAGTGGAAACCTGGAGCAGACCCTGACCCCTGGAGGATGGACATCTGACAGGACCACATGACTACTATCAGTGACCAATAGGAACTATATTGATATCAGGAACCATTTATATTTTATAAACCATCAAAATATGGACCATTATAAGGAAAAGGACATTTTTAATATTTCAAAAAATTGTCATGAATCAAAATTTCCTCAAAACTATGAATAAACTTTGTAGACATTGTCCCAAATAAGATACAGATGCAATAAGACAGACTTTATTGATCCCCCAAGGGGGATAATCAAGTGTGTTCAGCAGCTCAAGGTTAATGAACTGTTCATATAAAATATGAAATGAATCCAAACAGTAGTTTCATCAGAAGATGTTGGAGGAATTTGCTAATGGACGCAAGACTCTGGTGCCGTGGGACACTGACGCCTCTGCAGTTGATCCGCAGCACCAAGACAACTTTTTCCTTGTTTTTCACTTTTTTCTGGCTATTGTTATTTTGATTTTCTTTCCTTTTGTCTTGTCATATTCTTATGTGTACATTCTTTGCTCTGCTGCTACCGGAACCTTCATTTCCTGAGGGCTCTGCCCAAAGAATCAATAAAGTTCACCTAATCTAATATAATCTAATCTAATGACAACGATGAAGACGACGCCGGACACAGTGTCTTCACACTACCTCATGACCGATCAGCCGGTCAGATAAAAAATAAACATCTCTTCTAATTAGAATTAGGTTTAATACAGTTTTCCAAAGGAAACATCAACCATCAAACATGATTAATATTTCTTGTCTCTTAAATCCATGTTGAGTTTATGTAGTGATGGCAAATATTCAGAAATATTCATATCACTCATATAAAAGTCGCATATTTATGGAAGCTCATCAAAGCAAAACATAAGCAGCTTTCCTAAAGTTAGTCAATATCTGAAAATACTGATTTCAACAAATATCTAGTGATTTTTGACATTTGTTAAAGGTTTGGTGGTGTTAAATCAATATTTTGAGGTTTGTCATTATTCTAAGACACTAGCTTATTTCAAGAAATTTTCATTATTTTCAGATGCTAACTTAGTTTAGGAACGTTCTATTTTGGGAAAATCTCATTATTTTGAAAAGCTAATCTATTTGATACTTAATTTTCATGTTGAAAAAGTTAAGCATTATGATACCAATTTCTCATTGTTTTGAGATACTTTTTTAGTTCATCATTCTTTTAAGATGCTAAGTCATTTTGAGAATGTTTCTCACTGAGATGTTAGTTTGTCTCATTGTTTGAACCATCAGTTTGTTATTTTGAGAAAGGTTTTTTACTATTTTGAGAAAATATCCCAAAAAATGAGAAGCTGTAATTTTGGAAAATTCTCGTCATTTCAGAAATATTTATTCATTATTATTCTACAAAGAGATGCTACAACGCTCTGAAGTACTATCTTGTGATTTGAGATAGTGAGTCATTATTAGTCATAAAAATAAGAATTCATTTTGATTTACTGGGCTTTTTCTCCCTACATTATGGTTGAAATGTTCTTCCACACACAAACTTGATCTTGACTGGCACTAAAATATTGCAGTTACAGATGCCTGTATCTCCTCTCCTATAACAGAAAAACCGTTGTTGTAACTCAGAGAAATAACACATCACCACAGCCTTTTATGCATCCAGCGTTATATAATCCTTTATTTAATACTCTGATGAAGTGCAGCCAGAAGAGGCCAGAATAAAACATATACACAAACTCCAACAGTGCAACCCGGTCCACAGCCCCTTTTACTCTTTCACTGTCTGCTCATGTCTTCTGACGTCCTCAGAGGAAAGCAACAGCGATGGAGGTGATGACGGAAAGAGCAATAACTGTGTAGCCGGTGCGGTAGACCTCTGGGATTTTGAAGCCTTTTCCGATGTCCCACCACTGATTTAAATAATAAAGAGAAAAGAGAAAGAGAAGGTTCTGCATCAGCGTATAAACTGGTAAATAAGATCTATTTTGACAATAAAAAAAAAGGCGAATATGATAAAAACAAAAACGCTGTGAGTGCGTTGGACATCTGAAATTAAAACTCCTGAGTCGAGACATCCAGGACACTTTTTCCAAACAAAGTAAAAACATGTCTTAACCAAGTGGCGGATGCCGTTATAGGTGTGGTACGAGACGGGGAAGGCGATGCCAAACTTTGCCAACCCGATGAGATAGGGTCCGATGTACAGCGAATGGATCAGGTCCAGATAATAGGGGTAATTTCCAGGTAATACCAGCGCAGCCAGAGCGAAGGCTGAAATAGCTGGACACAGACAGGAGAAAGAAGAATGAACACAGGATGATTGGAGATCTTTAACCCCAACTGGTCATGACAGACGTCCATCCTCCAGTCGGGGTCTGCTCCAGGTTTCTGCCTGTTAAAGGGAGTTTCAGGGTTCCTACAGGTTTCTACAAATTAAACGTAAGATTTTAAGACCTTTTAAGACTACTTAGAACAGAATTTAATGCCCATTTCACAGCCATACTGACAAAAATGCATGATTCCTAGAATCTAGGAAAATGTATTTATTTACTCCGACGCCTTGATTCCCACCGTTCTGAGTCATTTCTCACAGAGGGCTGCAAAGTGAGCGATAACTGGTTCCTGATTTCAGTACAAATTGTCGGGTTGGAACTGAGTCGACTAACGTTACTTTCTTTGCGGCTTGGACATTTAACAGCCATTTAAACATAATACAGCCAACAAGTTTATGGAAACATAACTGAAGAGTAGGGATGCAACAATATGAAAATTTCATATCACGGTTATTGTGACCAAAATTATCACGGTTATCACTATTATCATGGTATTGTTGAAATTGTTCTCAAACATGTTCAAAAAGTACGAATACACACACTGAAATAATTTCACCAAGACGTATTTTGAAAAAAACAAAAAAAACAAAAAAAAAAAACAAATAAAACAATAGGTACAACGTACCTTCTGAGCCTATTTTGTCCGTTTTCAGGACTTTTGATTTTGCCTTTATATACTGTATAAAGGAATGTTTACTATACCCATGTTTGGTATCTGTTTTTTCAGCACAACTTCATTTATATCAACTGCCTATTATTTTTTCACTTTAACCCGACTATATCAACACCAAAGGACAAAAAAACACAAAAAAATGTAAAATCCAATTTGAAAAATGTATATAATTTATTGCATAAATAACACAAAGATGCTTAACGAATCTTTTCAAAGACTTTAAAAGTGAATATTGGTTCCAAATATTTGGTATATGCAATAAAATTGTAATAATTGAAACTATACTCGAATATTTGACATAAAAGCAGATCTTACATATGCGTTTTTCCCCTAAAAGTGTGGTAATCAAACACGTTATCATGATAATTAGAATTTAAACGGTAATACTGTCTGCATTTACTGCGGTTTATCGTTATACCGGTAAGCGTTACATCCCTACTGAAGACCTACCTATCACATTTAACACCTTTTAAAGACTTTTTTAAGGTATTAAATGTAGATTTGTAAATTCAAGACCCTGTGGGAACCCTGTTTAACTACACTGCTTATGTCAGACGTTCATCCTCCAGGTTTCTTTCCACCTGTTTAAAGGTAGTTTTTCCTTCCACTGTCACCAAGTGTTTACTCCTGGAGGATCTGTTAGTGTCTGTGAATTGGCTTAAGGGTCTGGTTTAGACCAGCTCAAAATGACAAGTGTCATGAGAGAACTTTTGCAGGGTCAGATCAAGCCAAAGTGAACATCAGTGTCAAAAATTAAAGTTTCTTCTATCATTCTCAAATAGGCTCACTTCTTAGCTTAAGAACTCTATTTTATGGAACTGTTTACAAAACTTCAGTATCACTTATAGAAAAAAAAGATATAATCAATAGAAAATGAACCTAAAAAGGACTCAAATATGTAAATACACTATAACATTAATAATATTTTTTCCTGCTTGTCTAAGTGATATTTTCAGTCTGTGAATCTGTTGAATTAATTATTCAACACTACATGAATATAGAAAGGTTATGTACAATCTAATTATTAGTCAAATATGCTCTGCTATTATCTGTATATATCACTGCAGTTGTAAGTTTATGATCATATTTGTAGTGTTTTAGTTCCAGTCTTTTATTCAGATACTGAACAAAGGTACAAACTGCTGTCCCCGTGTCACAACAGATTTGTGTTCATAAAAACTTATCATTTAAACGTTTGTATCCAATATTGATCACAGTTGTAGTTTAACATCAGAGCTAAATCCTATGTTTCATTTAGGATCATTTATGATGAGAATAGCACGTTTTGTACATTTGCATAAAGTGACAAAAATTAGGTTCATTTTGAGTCCTGTGCCACGCAGCAGAAATTAAGTATTTTTACCCCCAAATTTTATGTGTCATGTGAAAGTACTTACTGAGACCTGTTCATTTATGTATTAAACATAGACATAAGTATTTAGTTTAAACACAAAGACTATTGAACATGAAATGTGTCCCTGTGGCACAGCTGAATCTGGCCCTGTTATGATGTAAAGCTATTTAATTAAAATTTGATTGACTGATAGATGTAAAACAGTAATTAACAAGTGAAAAACTAAGTAGAGGTTATAAAAATCTTGGACAGAAGAATGGCTGGAATTTCTGGTATATTTACAGTATATATCTGTATAATGAGGAGTTTGGGAGCAGGCTTAAGGATATTCTGGACTAAACCAATCTAAGTCCTATATGACATCATGGAACTGAGATGACATCATCATACACTAAATGAAAATTGGACAACCACTCCATCAGTAAGTTATTTTTAACCTCTGTGGTAAATGAAGATTCATTTCCCCCCTTCCATTTGCCAAAAGTCAAATGAACGAACGCTGAAGAAATGCCCTTTGAGACTTCTTACCAACAGACAACTTCTAAAATAAACATTGAAATCGATCCATAGTCCTTATGCGTGTAAAGAAAACAGAAAACAGTACACTGAACTAATAATCAATATGACTGCAAAACACTGTTTAAGAAGTTTCAATATATAATTTAATAATAATTCAGGGTTGACAGGCCAGCAAGCATCATATGTTGTTTTAATATAAAAATGAGATACTTCATAATCAATATTTTCAGTACTTCTGAATAAGATAAGGAAAATTTGATATCTGGCTTTAAAAAAAGAAACAAAAAAATTAAAGCCAGATTTGGAAAAAGAGGGATTTTGCTGTTAATCTTATAATACCATGACTGCAATTTTACAGTCATACATGTAAATGGATTCAGGTAAAAACATGGTTCCATTTCCACCTGAGTACCCCATCAACCCTCCAAAACAGTAGCTGATCCAAATCAAACCCTCTCACACTCATAAACACAGTATTTCAAATCATCTTATTGAAGATTACGGAAATAAACAAGTCCCACTGAATATTTGTCAGTTCTTTGTCACATTACCTAGAACAGTTTTTATGCATGCACCCACTTTCCCTAATACAGCCACAGAGTCCTAAATGCAGGGTTCGGTCTAGAGGTGGCTGATATATACTGCCTGCGATAATATCATGAATGTTGATTTGACGATGTGCAATTTTACATTATCGAGTATTCATACTGTTTCAAAAAGAAAACAAATGGACAGTGCATAGATGGCAAAGGAGAGGTGTATGAAAGTCCTCACTGGCTGAATGCATGCCTCAGATGCCAATCAGCAGACAGGATTCAGTCTTGTGGTGACTTGACAGCAGCCAAAACACAACATGGTCTCACATGGAGGAAACATGCAGGCGTTTCCTGTTTTAGCGGATGATTTCATAGCAGACGTGGGTCCGCATAACTAGTCTGGAAATGGTTCGGTTTTGACCAGACTGATGTCGGTCAAAATAATGTTATATGCAGCTGGGGTGCCATAAAGGGGGGGTAAAAGTGACAAATTCATGTGGAGGGGGTCCAGTGGATACAAGTTAGAAGTTGTGAAAATTTCATGTCAGATCCGCTGTATAGTAGAGGAATAGAAGCCAGGAGTCGGACGTTGAAAGCATGATAGGTTTCACTTTTGTTTCACCCCAGTGTTGGGTTCCGTTAGTTATGGACTGCACCCCCACGTATATAACTACCCCCCCCCCCCATGTTTGCAGACGATGTATGAAGCACTTAAAAAATACAAACAGAGTTGTTGTTCTGAAACGCTGTGTTTATCCATAGATGTCCTTGTAAGCAAGCAGAGTTTTACAGCATTTTTTGTAAAAAAAACAAAAAAAAAAAGAAATTCACATTTTAAAGGATATCGTCAAATTATCGTTATCGGGAAATTTTAAAAAATAATTGAGATTTTTTTTTGCCCATATCGCCCACCCCAAGTTCGGACACATTTTTCAAGGTCAAATGCAACCACTTTTTAACCACTTTAAGGGTTATTTTCAAATTTTTCCAGCACAGCACCTTAGCACTGTGGTAAAATACATATTTATAGGATTAGATATACAAATTTTTTTTTTCTCACTTTTTCTCACGATGTACATTGTATTATGCGATAACATCAAAAATTACGTTTCATAATAGCAAAAAGTTTAGAAATTAAAGGAAAGCACAAAACTTTATCTAAAAAAAGGGAAGACACTTGGCGTTCTTCAGTCACTCGCACCAAGACAAAGATTAAGGTAAAAAAACAGTACCTGGAGTTGACCTGAGAACACCTGGGAATTTCCTTTTTGACATAAAGTTTTATTTTTTTAAATCAATCACCTCTCTGTAAGTGGTTTAGGCTTGGCATCTAACCTGACAGAGTTAATATTAAAAATAAATAAATAAATCACATTACAGTTATAATTGCAAGCGCTTTTGAGGACTTCAACTAAAATTCAAGCACTTTTCAGACCTTGAAAACACAACATTGAAATTCAAGTATTTTCAAGGATTTCAAGCCCCCGTATGAACCCTGTAAATGGAAGGCCCCCCAGGCATCTTCCAGTTCCTAAGAGTGATCTGTTCTCCAGTCCTAACAGTAGTCTGTGTCTGGTCAGTGAGTGAAGGAAGCAGATAAAGGTGTTCAGTCTTCAAGTAGATAATGTTTCAGACAGAGTATCAACTGCATTTTTATGACATTAGCGATGGAACAGTGAATCTTCATAGAAAATTCATTGATCTTGGGGCATGTCCATAGTGCATGTACCACAGTACCCTCCTTCCCACCACATTTTCAGCCGGCTGAACACTCTTTTAACCCAAGTCCGTGTATTGTGCTCCTGGTCCAATAGCACTGGTGAAAGATTTTAAACCCAATAAGCTTCACTCTCCAATCTCTTGACAATATGCTGGAACTTCTACAAATCACTTTAAATGATACACAAATCTCTCTTTTCCAAGCACAGTCAACTTAATGCTGTCTTATTTCCTCCCACTTCTAAGATCACTGTAATATTATTTAGTTGCTTTCCATCCTTGATCCAAAACCTGAGGATTTTTTGAGTGTTATCTGCTGACTTTGGTGTTTTTAAACTTTACCATAAGTCTTTACATTAAAGGGGGGAACTCCAAAACTAAATTCTGGATGTTATTTTAGCTCATCAAATGTTTGAGAGTACTGCTACTATATGAATGATAGACTACCCTTTCCCACCATTTCTGTACTATTTCAGGGCTTTAATAAATAAATGGAAATGTACTGATCTGCTCCAAAAGCCACATTGTGACCATGAACAGGTGAAGTGGTAATAATGTGGATCTGGCTCCTACGGCTTCTGTCAGTGGGTTTGAAATCATAGGCAGCAAATGGGAATTTAACTCTAGAGAGTCTGCAGTGACAAGTACTCTGACAGAAATGTCTAGGTAAAGAAAACTGGAAATTTATGCACATTAATACTGTGTAAACCCCCCCCCCCCCCCCCGTCAAAACAAGCTCTTATCTGAGACAAGGACTTAATACGACCTATGAAGGTGAGCTGGAGTATCTGCACTGAAAAAATCTAAATCTTACCAAGTGCATTTTTCTAATTTCTAGTCAAAATATATCATCACACATAAAATAAGACATAATCACCTAAAGCAGGGGTGTCAAACTCATTTTAGTTCAGGGGCCACATTCAGCCCAATATGATCTCAAGTGGGCAGGAACAGTAAAATAAGAGCAATGAAATAAGTAAAATTACATCATGATAATGTTTACATCTACAACATTTCCTTAAGCATCTGAATAACATGAACAACTTGAAATGTCTTAAGAAAAACCAGTGCAATTTAACAATATTCTGCCTCGGTTTATCAATTTATCAGTTACACATGTGCATTACAACTTACATTATAATTACAAATACACAAAACATTAAGTAACAAGCAGAATATTGGTAAAATTGCATTTAGTTCACTTAAGACATTTCAGGATGTTTATAATTCAGGTTATTCACATTTTTTGTAAAAGGATAGTTTGTTAATACAAACATTTTCATGTGAATTTACTTTTTTTACATTAAAACAAAGATAAAATCTGCAGTTGTCATTATTTAAAGGTTATTATGATAATATTTTACTGGTCTGATCCAATTGACATCTTATTTGTCTACATGTGGAACCTGAATTAAAATGACTTTTACACCATTGAATGACAATTTCTTCAGTGTAATTTTTGCATTTAACAAATTCATCCTACAGGCCAGACTGGACCCTTTGGCGGGCCAGATTTGGCCCCCGGGCCGCATGTTTGACACCTGTGACCTAAAGAGTAACTTTTCAGTGAGATATAAGAACTTATTTTTAGACAATAGATCTTGAAAATCTTATTTCAAGAAATCTTACCAAGATAATTTTCACTTGTTCCATTGACAGATTTTTTTTTTTTGGCTTCATTCAAGATTTTTTTGCTTAATTCAAGCAAAAAAATCTGCCAATGGAACAAGTGAAAATTATCTTGGTAAGATTTCTTGAAATAAGATTTTCAAGATCTATTGTCCAAAAATAAGTTCTTATATCTCACTGAAAAGTTACTCATCAGGTGATGATGTCTTATTTTATGTGTGATGATATATTTTGACTAGAAATGAGAAAAATACACTTGGTAAGATTTAGATTTTTGCAGTGTGGCACCAAAACATTAGCAGTTCATCTAATAAGTCCTGTAAGTTGTGAGATGGGGTCTGGATTTGTATGTCCAGCAGATCTAACAGATGCTTGATTGGACTGAAATTGGGACATCCTTCCTTAGACCACATTTGGCACGGTATTAAACACTACAGACCAGGAACACCCGACAAGACCTGCAGTTTTGGAGATGCTCTGACCCGGTCATTTGACCATCATAATTTGGCAGTCTTGTCATTCAGATCCTCGTGCTACCTATTTTTCTACTTCCAACACATTAATTTCTAGGTCTAAATGTTCTCATGCTTCTGAATATATATCCCACCTTCTGAAACAACTTTAATGTAACAATAATCAACATTAATATAACTTTACCTGTGAGTAGTCAGAATGTTATGGCTAATCATTATAAATTAGAACAGTACAAAGACACAAACAAAAGAATATTAGCCCTGCAAGTTTGTGCTCCCATTTTAAAAAAATTATATATACATAAAAAAAGTTCATCCCTGGCATATTTCATCAGGAATATACCAATATATAAGTCTCATGTTGATATTGATCCATATCTGCTGATCTTGACGAATACTGGTATTGACAGATGTCTTTACACTGACGGCAGTGACAGCTTTTATCTGTTGTATCTGTTATATTAGGTTTTTTTTTTTCCATTGATGTGTATATTTAAGTCTGTGGTCATTAAAGTATAATGTGATGAAGAGCCGAAACACTTTAAAATAGCAACTCTTTTACATTTATAATGAAGATTTCTGTGTCAAAAAGGGCTATGTATCAGTAAAACAAAAAAACACAAAGTGACACTGCTATTATCAGCAGCTACCGAACAAATGTCATTTTAAATATTGGCATCGTCAACAGTTTTGCAATTGGTACATTATCATATTTATGTGTTAGATTATATATTAATTTTATTATTCTTTTATGTCTAACATTTTATTTTTAGTTGATCATCTATTGGCTTATTCATCCTGTATTTACTCTGGATTTTCACAGATACAGATTAATTGCATCATTTTAGTGAAAAAGTAAATCTTTAAGACATGTCTGTTGTGTCTCTGTATTGATGATAATTGAGGGTAGAGCTGCCACCGATTAATTGATTAGGTGCTTGAAGCGAATGCAAAAATTCACGATTCAACTGATCCGACTCGAATTGATTGAAGGGAAATATTTTTTGAAGTTTTCCTGAATTGAAGCTTCTTTGCGTCACAATAAGCGTTTGTGTGAAACACAACAATGGAACCACTGTTTAACAGCAGAGAAATGAAGGAAACAAAGCTCTGATTCAGGAGAATTGCGGTTGAATGATTTTTTTTGGATCACTTTGAGTTGATTAATCGATTGCAGCTCTAATTGAGGGCGCAATAGTTGAACCCATTCACATGTAAACAGAGCTGAAAAACAGCTTCTGCACCTCCTGCTATGTGGGTCGACAGGCCACAGTAACAAACTCTAACACTGCACCAGACAAATGACTGAAAACTGTTAGCAGTTCATTGTGAGACACGTGTTTTCACAGTTAGGTATTAATTGTATTGGACAACTTCAGTTTTGTAACTCCAGTAAATGCTCTTAGCAGAAATCAATAGCGATGGACTAAATGGCCTGAAGAGCTTTTCAAGGTCAATCAAAAACTGGCAGCTGAAGCAGAATAACTGTAATTCAGTATTTGAACACAAAAAGAAAAAGACTGTGCTGTTATCAAGTCTGCAGTTGAATATGCAATACTGTCAGTACTTAAAGGCAGTGAATAAGTAAGTGATAAAGAACAAACCTCCGCTGAGTCCAACCCCGGTTCCTCTGTGCGTGATGGACATCATCATGGGGACGGACCATCTAAAACACATAGAAAACAGAGCATGTGTGAGCAAAGCAAGCAACTGAACACAAGTGAATGTTATCAGCAGTTATTGACACTGGAGACACTAATTCTCAGCTGTAGTGCTTTTAGTTTTATTCACTAGGAGTAATGCCAACTCTAAGTCGCTAAATTGCAAGGCAAACTGCAAAGTGCTTATTTCACAAAATGCATCTAAAGTATGAGCTGTTCGTGTAATGGTGGCATAGCCTGCGTCACAGAAACTCACAAATGTAGAAAGGCTCCTTGATCTCTAAACCACCTTTTAAACCAACAGAATTTTCCACTTTGAAAATGTGATCCTGTATATTTGAGGCACACTTGAAAAACTGAAATTGAAACTCCAAATCACATATGGAGAGGATGATTTCATTCTCAGGTTTTACTTTAGACCATTTCCCACCAATGACAGATGATACTTCACTGTAGTGCGTATAATGAACAGTACATACTTGTAGATAGTGAGATGAGGAGACATGGGTCGGTTTAATTTGGCATTTTTGGCCCAAAACTTGTTCATCTCCTCTTTAGCTGTCGTTCCCATTGGAGCAGCACTGTGACAAAGAGACAAATACATTTTATGAAGTGCAGTAGTTCACAATAGAGAAGAGACACTTCATTAGCTTAACTATGTTTACGTGCACAAAATATTTTATTTATTTATTTATTTGCACATTATAAAACAGCAAGAGAAAATTTAAAAAACAACTTTCAAACAAGTAACATCATTGTGCAGGAGAGGTTAGAAGCCAAAAAAGGCTTATATGAATACCTCCCTGGAAATAAACAATACACAGGGAAAAAAAAGAAAAAAGAATTAAAAATACAATATAACTGAAATAATAAACTACAGTAAAAATAATAAGAATGCAAATCAAATTACAAATCATGAAATCCAAATCAAATGATATACAGCCTTACATTTTTTTATGAATTAAAATCCTTTTCAGATGCTTTTTTAACACTTTCAGTGCCATGGGCCGATTAAATCGGCTTTATGAAAACAACCTGTAAAGTGCCACGGGCCGATCAGATCGGCTTTGGAGAACACGCCACATTTGTGTACAAACAAACCATCCACCCCCATTTCTTTCTCACATTTCGATGACGTTCCGTCTGTGTCCACCTTTTGAGACCAAGCAGACGGGAATTTGAGGTCACGCGACCGAATAATATTTTTATATCTTTTTAATGTTTCTTAGTCTCCGGTGTTTCATCAGAGGGAGCCCTCCATGCCGGGGGGTGGCTGTGGACTCCGGGGGCTGTGGCGCCTTCTCTCACTGGGGTCCGCTCCTTTCTGGTGGGTGGGGGTCCACTAGTTAGGATGCGGGGCTGTGTTGCTGGTGCCTGGTCGCCGGGGTCGGCGGCTGCATCCTGGTGCGGAAGGCTCCCTGAGACAGCGCCTCCTAAATTGATGTTTTACTTTACTTGTACATTTTTGTTCTGGTCTACCCGTGCTCAGTCAGTCTTCTTAAGTATGTGTGAGCTTGTGGGTTTGCATGTATATGTGGGTTTGCATGTATATGTGTGTGTGCGGGTGAGTGGGTGGGTGTGGGTGGGGGGCGGTACTGATTTTTAAACTGATATGTAAAGCACTTTGTGCTACAGTTTTTAATGTATGAAAAGTGCTATATAAATAAAGATCATTATTATTATTATTATTATTATTATAACTTATGCAAATTACGATCAATAATGAATCGGCTGCGTCCGGTGCGTTTTGGATCCAATCAGCAATCGGTCGGATGTTACCGAGCGGTTTCCTGCAGGATTCTTCAAATATTATAAAAACGACGCGAACTACTGAAAAACGGCCAAATTCTGTGGCACTTTTAAGGCTTATTAGCCCCTTAACTGTCTGGCACTTAAAGAGTTAAATAATGATAAAGAAGCTCAGGTCATAGATTATTCCACAGATATTCCAGCCCTCATTTTGAATGAAGCTAAAATTCCTATTAGGCCGTTTACAAGGCAAATCAAAATGAATATTCCACTTTACATGCGTCCGTACAAAGTTTTCCATCTTTCCGAGAAGGTCAGCTTTTCTATGTCTGTACTAAAGCTAGATGATATAGGCAAAAAAATATATATTTCATTTTTTTTTTTTTTTAAAGCTACTGACGATTTATGATTTTAATGGATTGTTTTCTTGCTACATGACATGAAGACAAAACATAATTCAAAAAGAAACTTTCCTTGCTAAAACTATATGACATAAATAATCGGAGAAACACATTGACAATTGGTATATTAAAAGCAGCAAAAAGGGTGTGAATTGGAATTTTTATTGAGGAAGAAAATTCTCTAGAGAAACAAGTATTCAGAAAGTAAAACCTTGATTACTCGAATTTATTCAATGAATTGCCCAGCCCTAGTTGGTGCATATCTAAAACCTTGACGGTGTGAATGTGTCTTTGGAGCACACATTTCAACCAGAAATGATCTCTGATCCAAATCCAGCTGACAATATAAAGGGGCCATGTGTGTTAACATGAGGTAAAACATAGCATATTCTGAATGTATCGTACGCATATCCAAACAATCCTCATAGAACCATAATAATGGTATATTCCACATGTCTTGGCAAGAGAATACTCTAGGGCTACACGATACTGGGAAAAACTGATATTGCGATGTTTTTTAACCTTGCGATATATATTGCGATACGAAAAACTACTCAGGAGGATACAATAGCTATGTGGTGCCAAAGTAAATGGTCAAACAAATTAGTTGTGTTTCCTCTCGTTGTGGCAATAGGTGCAAGGCACCGTCGACACAGAACGCATTTCAGTTTCATCCTTCTTGTAGCCAAGATAATTCCAGATAACTGGCGTTGGCGAAATTAGTTGACAACACGTTGAGTTCATTTGCCTCCTACATTGCAGGACCTGCGATGTGACTATTGCACACATGTACATTGCAATGACGATGCTCAAACGATATATTGTACAGCTCTAGAATACTCAATTTGGAAAAAAGCCAGAATATGTTGTTTACATGACTCCTGTTAAATTCAGAATAATAGTGGAACAGAAACATGCATGTGAATATACCCACTGACTGTTTGCTTTTACTTACTGTCTGAAGAGGACAGTGTATTGTGGTCTGGAGACACAGGCACCCTGACGGGCCAACGTCCTACAAACAAAGATAAAAAGACAAGAAATTAAAAAAAAAAAAAAAAAAAAAGATGACATGCTATTAACCTGTACAGGCCCATGTGGGAGCAGGATTTAGAACGCATACTAAGTGATAAAGAACAAAACAATAATAATCAGTAACAAGCAGAAAAAAAGACAAAACATGAATAATTTCTGGCAACACGGTGTGAAAACCATCAGAATAGTGAGCTAATTATATTCTGTTTGACATTTATAATAATCCAAAAGGCCAGTCAAAGTTCAAAGTCACAACACTTGAACACACAAATGACAGCTTATTTTTCATTATAGCTCTAAACTAGAGTTACACAGTCTCATCATTCTGACTAAAGTACTATAACAGAGAAAAATACAGGATAATACATGTTAATCTGAGCGAGAGCTCCGAGGAAAACATAATGCCACTTTAGATAACTACTCTAAGCAACGCAGTCTAGTAGCTACTGTTACAACTAATGGATATGTTCGTCTTTATTAGCAGAAAGCAGTATGTGGTTTATTCTGTGCATTAGGTTCAATAATGTCTTTGTTGGTTCTTGCTTTCTAACATAAGGACACAACGAGTCAAATACTTGCGAAGTACAAGCTATCAGATGAAACCAAGTCACACCAATTGATTCGATTAACAAACCAACTCAGTCAGCCTGAAAAACAACAGAGAAAATTTTAGAGGCAATAAATAAATCGTCTATTGTGTGCTTAATAACAGCTCCTGAACCAAAGTCCACATTCTATTAGCTTTACCTTAGCCGTTAGCTAACACTAGCTTAGCGCCTATGTCGCGAAAGATTTACGATAAAGGAGGAAAAATAGACCGAGGGAAAACGTCTGCTGTCTTAATACACAACGTAAATACGTTGTAAAGGTGTCTAATTAAGATGGAAATCCGAAAATCACATAAAGTTTGAGAATAACGTAACATAGAAGTACTGACCTTAGGAGCAACGCCATGTTTAAGAAGCTTTAACAGGAAGTGACGTAGAGGATGTTGTTGTTTTTGCCATACGTCACAGGCAGCCGAGGTTATAAGTAGAAGGTCAAACGCGGTCAGAGAGGAGGAAAACAGTTTCATAGGTGTGGTTAGTTTCCTTGAATGTCTGCAGGATGAAACAAATACTATAACATCCGTTTTCATGAAACCTGGTGGGAGGGGTCAGGCTTGGGCCAAAAACGAACTAATTAAATACTGAATTAGATCCATAAAGGGATAGATCCTGGAATTAGTTTTATTTTATTTTATTTTATTATTATTTTTTTTATTATTCTATTTTATCTACTTATCTTAGCACAGGGAAGATACATAGAGCAGATGAGTTTATACAAAAGTGATGGGTGTAATTCAATGACTATCATATTTTCTACACAACAGTCACAAGATGAACACCTGGGATATCAGGAAATACTTGCCCCAAAACCCCCCCAAAAAACAAAGGCTCTATTAGTAAGAATAATAAACACTATACTAGCGCATTGACCTGTGGGAAACCATGGGTTCTAGATCCTGGACTTTGTCATTGATAATACCAAGGGTGGGATGCAAAAAGGGGGGGTGTTTTTAAAATCCACATCCTGACCCTGAGGGGCAGCATCTCAGTCCCCAGAACAAATATTTGTTGTGTATTCATGTATACCAGGGTTGCCCAATCCTGGTCCTCGAGATCTACTATCCTGCATGTTTTAGATGTTTCCCTCTTCCAACACACCTGATGGTCATAATCAGGCCTCTGCAGAGCTTGATGATAGACTTATCATTTGAATCAGATGTTTTGCAAGAGGGATACATCTAAAACATGCAGGATAGTAGATCTCAAGGATCAGGATTGGGCACCCCTGATGTATGCTGTACCACATTTGTCCAGCAATCACTGCCCAAGTGCTCACATGATTCTGGGCATAGCAATGTGATTGTAAGGCTATTGTATTACAAAATTACTAATAGCTCCCAAAACATTGGTCCTATCAACTTGCCGTTTTTGCTAGTTTCTTCCTTGACCAAAAATACATATGATTGCCGAACTGCAGCAGTTAGCTCTTTCTGGATTTGGTCTGGTGTCCAAGACACACACACACACACAAATAGAGTCTACTTCCCTTTTGTAGTATAGGATTTTAAAAACCAATCAATCTGTTTCTTCAGGGTGGGGAAGCAAAATGTACAATATTTTGAGGCAGGGATTGAAAGACAGTGTGTGACCAATTAGTTTATTGAAAGTCATGAGAATTTATTTGCCACAAGAAAACTTACATAATAGAAAATGTTTTTATTCTATGTGTCCTCCTTCTTTCTCAATAACTGCCTTCACACGCTTCCTGAAACTTGCGCAAGTGTTCCTCAAATATTCGGGTGACAACTTCTCCCATTCTTCTTTAATAGTATCTTCCAGACTTTCTCGTAATAGTTTTGCTCATAGTCATTCTCTTCTTTCCATTATAAACAGTCTTTATGGACACTCCAACTATTTTTGAAATCTCCTTTGGTGTGATGAGTGCATTCAGCAAATCACACACTCTTTGACGTTTGCTTTTCTGATTACTCATATGGGCAAAAGTTTCTGAAAAGGTATGGATAATAGTGTTAGGTATGATTATGACATCAATATGTTTGGTTTCAAAACAACTGACGTAGTGCCTGCTGAGAAAAAACAACTAAATGTTCATTGCAGATTTAGCTTCCCCACCCTGTAAATGCATTTCATCATATATCACTTCTATGTGACATCATTACTTTAGAAAGTAGGTCATGCCAGAGGTTAAAGTTGTGGACATATTTTAGGGCAGTTTTTTTCCCTCTAAATCAGAACTTGCTCTAGTACAAACTTTAATATGTCACCCACTGAAACAACATTTAAGTCATACATCCATCCATTTTCTGAACCATGAGTTGCCTACCTGGAAGGTACTGGAGCCTGTTCTGGTTACCACTGGTGGAAGGGCGGACAGACAAACAAGCATTCAGTCTCACATCCGTACATATTTAAATGGTTCTATGAAATGTGTGCAAGGTGCAAAAGTCATTTATTACAGTCACATCCCAGTATCACCAGCCATCTTTTCACCTCTGGTAAACCAACTTGATGGTTTCCAAAATTCCCTACTAACATATACTAACAACTAAGTAGTTGGATAAAACATACAATATTTCAAACCATAGCATGAAACCAATAGTATGTGAAAAGGGGTTTTTCACGCATGAACCAGAAACAGTTTGAAACAACTGAGTTTGTGTATCGTTTCTTCCATCTTACTTGTCAACAGTAGGTGAGGCCACATCGAAGTGTCACTGCTGTGTGTCCCAAAGTACATCGAATTAACAAAGGCAACCATATTTAAGTTTTCATGGTTTACCCTCAGATTTACTTGAGAAGACAGCATTTGCAAATTCAGTGTTCTCATGTGTGGCCAGTGGAACACATGACTGACAGAGCTACTAACAATTACAAACTATCACATGTTCTCCCACATGGTGAAAAAACAGCTACTCTCTAACCAAACCTGTAGCCACAATGTAATGTAATGTAAACATGTTTAGAGTGTGTGTGACAGACTGCAGAGGGACGAGTAAGAGTGAATGGTTGGATGTGAATGAAAGAAGAAATGGGTTGTCGCAATTCATCAAGATCAAATCAAAGTTTATTTATATAGCGCTTTACCATAACATAAAGAAGCCCAAAGTGCTTTACATCTAACAGCATGATTAAATTATAAGATAGAAACAGGTTAGTCAAGTACCATAAATATGCATAAAGCTAGGAGATGAGGGGCCGAACTTCAGAATCCAATCAGGAAGTATGTTTGCGGAGCCGGAATTTTGGGGAAACATCAGCGGTATTGTGAAGGGAATCAAAAGGTTAAAAGTAGGGTAAACAGCCCGTACCCACAAAGTTAAATACCGCAACCTGACCCGCTACCCGCATTTTTTTTCGTGTCCAAACCACACACTCCATACCTGCATACATTAGACCCGCAACCCAACCCGGCCTGTGCTTACACACATTGTCTACACAGTAACTCACTTTTAAGGGCTTTATTTTTGGCTAAAACACATGCCATCAATAAATCTCTAATATGTGCTGCTCAATGCCATCTTTGGGCGGATAAACAGAGGTGAAGCTCACTTCACAATAAAACAAACCAGCTGTGGATCAACCATGGTCAAATTAGATGATCATTATCATTAAATGTCCTGCAAATTATTTTCATCCATGAATCTTTCATTTTTATTACACTTCCTTGCCCGCTACCCACCCCAATTTCATTTAATTTTACCCTTGCATGTACCCACGAAAAAAAAATTTTTCAATCAGTCCCTGCATGTTTTTGCAGGTTACCCATTGGGTACCCGACCTGGTGCAGGACTGTGGTGTTTTAACCCAGTGGTTCCCATCCTTTTTTGCCTTGTGACCCCATTTTAACATCACAAATTTCTTGTGACCCCAGACATTCAAAACAGAGACTTTTTTTTTTTTTTTTTGCTAAAGTTAATTTCTTTATGATCATGTAATAGTTTACTATACCGTGTTGTAAATAAACATTCATTTTAGATGACATTTAGTCTATATAATGTATATTATTATGGATGGAGGCAGAAAAGCCAGGTGTAGATTACTGCACAAAGTGACAATTGGATTTTCCTTGGTCAGGATATGTACAGTCAGTCCGGCTTGGATTTACAAGGCTGACAATTAATAGTGAACAAACAAGAACTCAAACTCTGAATTATGAAAGAGCTGCAGCATCTGAAACTGACCACAATGAACATTTGACAGATAAACAGAACCACAGTGCTTCAGTTTCAGCTTCAGAATTTGTCATGTCTTTTATGTATTAGGAATGTCTCTCTCAACTCACCATATATTTTTTTAATAATAGGTTTGTTTATTTTTACTTTTATCAATTACTAGACATTTCAGGTGACCCCATTTGAATTCTAGGCGACCCCAAATGGGGTCCCGACCCAAAGGTTGAAAAACTCTGTTTTAACCTCTTGACTCCCTTCACAGTACCACTGATGTTTCCCTGCTAATCCTCTTCTCATAAATGCTGGTGTTCAGGACACCTGTTACACACCAGCATACTTCCTGATTGGATTCTGAAGTTCAGCCCCTCATCTTGAGGAATTGCGACCACCCATTTCTTCTTCTCAACTAAATCTGAAAGAAAACCATGAAAACCTAAATATAGTTGCCTTTGTTTATTCGATGTACACTGGGACACACAGCAGTGACACTTCAGTGTGGCCTCAGCCACTGTTGACAAGTAAACCAGAAGAAAAGATACACAAACTCAGTAGCTAAAAAAAACATTTCCAGGTCATGCATGAAAAACCCCTATTGTGTACTGTTTCTGAGTAAATACCGCACTTTTCAAACTCTGGACACTTCAGAAGCATAGATATCCCATAATGCAATGTAGATGTGACAGAGGGCATTAGGTAGTAGGCAGTAGTATTACACCGATGCCACTACAATCTGCTGTATCACACACAGGTGGGAATAGTCCATGGTACTAAACAGATGCATGTCTTGTAGTGTTACTCACACACCAGCACAGGTGAGATTGGCTGGTTACCAAGGTGACATGCTTCCAACTTCCCAGGATGCTTTCAGGAAGTGGCATGTGTTCACACTCTGAACAATGTGTCCAGAAAGGCTCACTGTAATTCATTCATACACAGTTATACAAATATATCAGACTGTTAGCATAGAGTCTGGGATGGGAGGACATAGGTAGGCATGGAGTCCTGGACTGTCTTACAGGTAGTCTGACTCAAGGAACTTATTTTTATTTCTAGCTCACAACACAATAATTTTGGTAACACTGCTCTGTATTCATAGATGGCATCCAAAAAACTCTAGTAGAAAAGTGAACCTGAAAAAACCTGGTTCAGTAGTTACAGTTGTGGCTTGTTTTTGTTTTCTATAAGTATAAAACCAGTGTAACTGAGCATGTGCGCTGTAAGCACGATCAGTCTAGTTTGTTTGTGATTTGAGTAATTACCTCCGCCAGGAGGTATTGTGATCACTTTGCTTTGTGTGTTTGTTTGTTTGCATGTTTGTTTGTTTGTTTGTTAGCAACTTTATGGGAAAACTATTCCAACCATCTTTACCACAGATAGTCCTAGGCCCTGGGACCAACCCAGTAAATTTTGGGCCAAGTAGGCCAAAGTTCAAGGTCACAGCAAGGTCACAAAAGCTCAAATTTTCCTATCTCTCATCTATCAGCAATTTTCGAAAATTCATAAAAAAAATTCAAAACAACTCCAATTAGCCTCCAATTTGATCCACCTGTAGCTTAGAACAATATCTTGTATCTGGCACAAAATTGTCCACATCCACATTCCACATCCATGGAATGTGGACTCTGTGGACATTTCAATTTAACCTTGAAAATCCCATTTAGGACACGTTTTTCATTGTAACTCAACAAATATTGATTGGAATTGAATATAATTTGACAGACACATGACTGGTACCAAGCTTCAACTTTTTCTGCTGTATGGAACAACCTTGAAACTGTTGAATTTAAAAAGAAATAGTCGATCCACACATGCACACCGTTCGTTCCAAGAGAAGTTGTACCTTTCATGTTCCAATATTTGTATATTTGGATACGTATTTGGTATGTCCCAGTCATGTGCTGTTGTGTCCTTGGGCTAGACACTTCACCCTCCTTTCCTCCAGTGCTGCTACTCACACTGGTGTATGAATGTGTCGAGGCCCAAAACGGAATCTGGCCCGATTCAGAATCGGGCCGGCCTAGAATGGAATTCTATTCTAGGTCGGCCTAGAATGGAATCCTGCTGCTATAATGTTATTTTTATACCATGTTTAATGCAAATGATCCATAATTCCATAATTTGTCATAATTTTACATTTTCAGTCTTACATACCTTGAGTAACTATTGTCAATTTCAGTCGATTTCACGGTACCATATATTGGTGGGGAGTACCACTAGGTTCTATTTGTAAATAAAGTGTATTATAGTTTACAATTAAAATGTTGTTTGTTTCATTTTTTTTCACATATTTGCAAATTCCATGTATTGATTTTTGTAATAATTTAGATCATTTGCATTAAACATGGTATAAAAATAACATTATCGCAGCAGGATTCCATTCTAGGCCGGCCTAGAATAGAATTCCATTCTGGGCCGGCCCGATTCTGAATCGGGCCAGATTCCGTTTTTGGCCTCGACAAATGCATATGAATGTTTGGTGGTGGTCGGAGGGGCCGTAGGCGCGGATTGGCAGCCACGCTTCCATCAGCCTGCTCAAGGGCAGCTGTGGATACAAATGTAGTTTACCACCACCAGAAGGAGCATGTGAGAGCGAATGAATAATGGATCCACTGTGTGCTTTGAGTATGCATTCATAGAAAAGCGCTATATAAATCTAATCCATTATTATTAATTTATTCTTGCGCTCGATGGACTGAAAACTAGCTAACGATAGAGCAGCTGCTGATTATGCAGAACATTTGTGGATAAATAATGTTAGAGCAATACCTTGTTTTAATAAACAACTTGCATAAACACCCACAATGGGGGCCGCCATCGTAGTTTCACGGGCTATGCGACGTCAGAGCATAGAACTGGGAGGACATCGATCTAGAATGGGTTCACAGGTGGGAAGTCACATGTCTGACTGACATTCCAGTACATTTTCACTGGTAGAAGGTTGGAAAAACAAGGGTTACGGGTTACCTGGAATGCAGCATTATTTTCAGCTTGAAACTGGATATATGTGATTCATGGTGTGTATTGGGCTCTACAAAATAAACTACAATAAGCTGATATTGCAAATGTTGCGCGATAGCTTTATACACTGACAATACCAAATTATTTCCATATATGTCTTTACTGCAGTGTTTTTCAACCTTAGGGTCGGGGCCCACGTGGGGTCGCCTGGAATTCAAATGGAGTCGCCTGAAATTTCTAGTAATTGATAAAAACAAAAACAAAAACAAAAAACAACTTACTAATACGCAACATTAATCGCCTCCGCCCCTCCCTCACCCCCCATACCACTGCTATCCTTGTTCACAGCCTTGTCACCTCTTGTCTGAATTATTGTAACTCTCTCCTCTTTGGTCTCACACACAAATCTCTTAGTTCAGAACTCTGCTGCTCGCATCATCACCAGGATCCCCTCCACTCCCCACATCACTCCTGTCCTCCAACAGCTCCACTGGCTCCCAGTTAAGTTCCAAATTTAATGTAAAATACTTGTATTGACATTCAAGGCCATCCATAACCTCGGCCCTCCGTATCTGTCTGATCTCCCTCACGTTGCCACTCCCTCTCGTACCCTCAGATCTTCCTCCTCCCTCCACCTCTCTGTTCCCTCTGCCCGTCTCACCACCATGGGGAGCAGAGCATTCAGCCGCTCTAATCCCCGACTCTGGAACTCCTTGCCACCGGATCTCAGAAACATCACTTCACTCCCTCTTTTCAAATCCAAACTCAAAACACATCTGTTTAGGACCTCTTTCTCTTTGTGAACACAATTGCCCTGTTCAATTTTTAACCTGCCCTTTATTTTTTACTCCGTTTTATTGCTTGTTTTTCACTCTCCTGTTTTACTGTACAGTGTCCTTGAGTGCCAAGTAAGGTACCTATAAATAAAATGTATTATTATTATTAATAAAAAATATATGGTGAGTTGACAGAGACAATCACAATCCATACCAGACAAACTGTGAAGCTGAAACTGCAGCACTGTGGTTCTGTTTATCTGTCAAATGTTCATTGTGGTCAGTTTCAGATGCTGCAGCTCTTTCATAATTCATAGTTTGAGTTCTTGTTTTTTCAGTATTAATTGTCAGCCTTGTAAATCCAAGCTGGACTGACTGTACATATCCTGACCAAGGAAAATCAAGTTCTCCCTTTGAGCTCCTGGCTTTTTTGCCTTCGTCCACAATAATATACATTATATAGACCAAATGTCGTCTAAAATTAACGTTTACTTGCAACATAGTATAGCAAACTATTTCATGATCAAAAACCAATTAATTTTAGCCAAAAAAAAAAAAAAAAGTCTTTGTTTTGAATGTCTGGGGTCAGCAGAAATTTGTGATGTTAAAATGGGGTCATGAGACAAAAAAGGTTGGGAACCACTGATTTAACAGCTGCAACTGGGGTCTGTCCTGTGGAAAACAGATCTGTTCATTTTGGACATTTGGGATCGTCTTCTTTCAGCTCCTGTCTTTTCTTTACCTTGGGCTTTTGGGCTCCACCTGGCCCCTCATTTGGTAAAGAAGAATTACCTCAGATGGTAGAACCCATCTAATCTACTGTGATGTAGGGGCTGCACTGTCAGATGAATGGAGAATGAATGCAAGAAGAAGATTACGTAAGTGACAGATTAGTGTCAAAATAATTTTTCCCATCCCACCGGCCCAAACTTGAGAATGACATGAGCCGGCCCACTGGGAATCCTCCCAAATCTCCTGATTAGCCACTCCAGGCCTGGTGTTTACACCATATCTGCCTTCTCTGAACACTGGTGATATGTTTGAAAGAAATGTGAAAATAGAATAGTTTTTTTTTTTAATTTTGTGAATTGAGCTCATACTCTTTTGGAAAATATATATTTGCCGTTTTAAGGAAAAAGTAATTTTCTTTTCGTCTGTCTTGTTGCGTCGTAGTTTTTTCATTTCAAAATACTATTGGTAATGACATTTGGACTTCATAGACAAATTAGGATCCTAAACTGGCCTGTGAGTGACCTGCACTTCCAACCTGCACTACATGACTATAGATTTACACAGTGGTCCAAACATGGTGTAACTGTTTTCTGCAGGATACTTTCAAAAGGACAGATGGACAGCTTTCAAAATCTATCTTTCAAATTTGAACTTGGTAAACATGATTTTTTCAGATATCTCCAGCTCCATGATAACTTTGTAAAGGAAATACAGTGTTCTATGACAGAGACTCCCTCTCACCTAATTCAAATACTCGTGGACACCTATGAAGGTTCCAGTAACAAAAAACATCACTGGTAAAATTTATACAGCTTTGAATTCAAAAGACGATGAGATATATTTTCACGCAAAAAATCCATGGGAGAGGGACCTGCATGAGGAAATACCAAATAAGATATGGTCAGAGGGGTGGAAGTCTCAAAACTGTACTCCAAACTCACTATCATGGAGGGATTTTTGTTGGAAATGTCTGGCCTGTTTCTTTATTACACCTGTATGAAAATCACATTTTTCTGGAGTTCATTTTTCCTCCTGGAGGGAGTGCGGTTCACCGGAGGCAGATCAGGCACATGTATTCTGCTCCTGTCCTGGTATTGTTGGCTTTTAGGGAGAGATGATTAAATTGATGTATTCAGTTTTTGGTGTTCATTTTGATATGTCATTGGCTACTTTGTTTTTTAGCATTCCCCCAGAGGAATTATGGGAAAGTGACATATATCTATTTAGAATACTGCTTGCTGCAGACAAAAAGCCATCACCAAATATTGGCTTAAGAAGGACCCTCCCTCAATTTCCTTGATGATAAAAATTGTCAACCAAATCCACTTAATGGAAATGATGACATACAATCTCCGCCTACAACAGCATAAGGGTGTAAAGTACTGGGAAAAAAATTGACTTTTTCATTCAATCTGTGGACAGTAAACAGTATGTAAATGTATGAATGTACCTGTGACCATTTCTGTTTGTTTTGTGCCTTGCGTTAAAACAATAAAAAATAAAGTACAAAAAACAGAAGTAAACTAGAAGTACTCGGAGAGCGCAGACCTCCGCCAAGGCTGATCAGTGCCCCCCCCCGTGGGCCCCCCCATGCCAAGGAGGTTATGTTTTTGCCAGGGTTTGTTTGTTTGTTTGTTTGTTTGTTTGTTTGTTTGTTTGTTTGTCTGTCCATTAGTGTGCAACATAACTCAAAAAGTTATGGACAGATTTTGATGAAATTTTCTGGTCTGCGCCCCCCCCCGTGGGCCCCCCCACCCCCGATCACCACCAAAATTTTATCATTTCTTCCTTATCCCATTTCCAACAAACCCTGAAAATTTCATCCAAATCTGTCCATAACTTTTTGAGTTATGTTGCACACTAACGGACAGACAAACAAACAGACAAGCAAACAAACAAACTAGAAGCACTCTGAGAGCGCAGACCTCTGCCAAGGCTGATCAGTGCCCCCCCCCCCCCCCGATCACCACCAAAATTTAATCATTTCTTCCTCATCCCATTTCCAACAAACCCTGAAAATTTCATCAAAATCTGTCCTTAACTTTTTGAGTTATGTTGCACACTAACGGACAGACAAACAGACAGACAAACAAACCCTGGCAAAAACATAACCTCCTTGGTGGAGGTAAAAAAAAAAAAAAAAGTATGGGTAATATACCTTATTTTTTTAATTCAGATGATTAAGTATAACCATGCACTTTTGGAGCATCTATATTTTTCATGTTCATGTGATCATTTTAGTTTCAAAAACAGGGATAAAATATCGACTTGGATATTTATTTTTCATAGTTACATACTGTTTTATAATTTTCCACATTTATAATATGAATGAATACTTTCTATCATGTATATTTGTTTATTCATATAATTTATGGCAAATTCAGATATGATTACCATAGACTGTGAGTAATAATGGTCAGTAAAATAGAGTCTCCATCTGTTTTTATTGGACTGCTGGTGAGTCTGGACTAGACTACTCATACAATGACACAATAAATATGCAATATAAAGTGACATGCCGTATATGTACTGATGTATTTAAAAATACCCATCATGTATCATTATGCACTATTATATTTTTCTCTAGGATGCAATTTTCCTCCACTGTGATGATTACCACTTACAGATCGCAGACATCCTCTATTTTCATCACATGGTACGGCTTATGCAGCACTAAAACTGACTGATGGGATACTGGTAAACACTGTGATGTGACCTCAGACACTATTAAGAAAGAGAGAGGTATTGGACTGGGACTTAAAGCACTGAATTACCACATACACACACACACACACACACACAAAATAAAAGACGTATACACAGTATGGTTAATGATGCCCAAGAGCAGCCCTACACTAGCTCCCATTGGCATGTTCCTATATTAATCTGGTTAGATCTATAATGACACAGATAGATAGATAGATAGATAGATAGATAGATAGATAGATAGATAGATAGATAGATAGATAGATAGATAGATAGATAGATAGATAGACAGACAGACAGACAGACAGACAGACAGACAGACAGACAGACAGACAGACATATATTGTATTCCATTGCTAATGCACTTAACCCATAAGGACTCACTTTTGTGTCAACTTCCAAATATAACCTTTCTTAAGTGATTTATCACCATTTATTAAAAGATTATCCTCTGTATTTAGCATTTTGTGTGTGTGTAAATCATGTATTTCCCTATATTTAAATCACTGATCATGTAGATATTCATTAAATCTCAGACTAAACTAGAAGCACTCGGAGAGCGCAGACCTCCGCCAAGGCTGATCAGTGGGCCCCCCCATGGGCCCCCCCACCCCTGATCACCACCAAAATTTAATCATTTCTTCCTTATCCCATTTCCAACAAACCCTGAAAATTTCATCCAAATCTGTCCATAACTTTTTGAGTTATGTTGCACACTAACGGACAGACAAACAAACAAACAGACAAACAAACAAACAAACCCTGGCAAAAACATAACCTCCTTGGCGGAGGTAATTAAAAGGTTATATAACAAAACAGAAGAAAACTTAAGTAAAAAAAATGAGTTTTTCAGCAAAATCTCTCATTAACTGAATATAAACCCAGTGTGTCCATCCACTGTCATTGATCCAACTCCCTGGGTTTTACTGGTGAATCATTATTGTAGAACACAAGTGTCAAACATGCAGCCCGGGGGCCAAATCCGGCCCGCCAAAGGGTTCAATCCAGCCCCTGGGATTAATTTGTGAAAAGCAAAAATGACACTGAAGATACAGTGTTAACAATTATTTTAGGTCAATTTTAGGTCTAAAGTGAATCAGACCAGTAAAATACTATCATAAAAACCTATAAATAATGAAAACTGTAAATTTTTCTCATTGTTTCAGTGTAAAGAAAACAAAGTAAAATTGCACAAAAATGTTGACATTTACAGACTAGCCTTTTATTAAAAAATGTAAATATCTGAAATCTCTTGAGAGAAGTATGTGGAATTTTAATAACATTCTGCCTCTTACTAAATGTTTTGTGTATTTGTAGATCCACTGTGATCTCTGCGTTGTGATGCACATGTATAAATGATAAACTAAGGCGTAATATTGTTAACATTTCACTTATTTTACAAAGAATTTTAAGGTGGTTCATACTTGTTCAAGTTATGTTCGAGTACAATTCATAGATGTAAACATTTTCATAATGGAATTTCACTTTTTTTCACTCAAAAGTTCTTATCCTACTATTTACATTATTTTACTGGTCTGGCCCACTTTAGATCATATTAGGCTGAATGTGGCCCCCTGAACTAAAATGAGTTTGACACCCCTGTTGTAGAAGATGACAGTGTTTCCATGGTAACTACAGAGCCTCTGAACGTCCACATGAGTCATATCTGATGACCATGAAAAGATGACAAACTGTATTTAACACCAATTATTTACATGTATTGATAGGTTTAATGGATCAACACATATTGAATATTTTAGATCAATAGATAATTTAAGTCGACGATGGATGTTTGGGTCTTTATGGGGGTAAGATGTGTTTACTGAGTAAATCCTTAATAATCAGAGGACTATAACAGGAATAATCACCTGAGTAATAATTAAAACAACAGCCAGGTATGTTCTGGAATCCATTTTATTTGGTGCATTTCATACATTGAACAATATTTGGTATTCCACAGTGACCACACCGGCCACGATGTGTCATTTTAATAACAGTTTTTGTAAGGTACAGAGGTGTACATTACCATTCTTCTGCTGGAAATGTTTTCAGAGAAAAAAAAATCAAAGAACAATCAAAAGCCTATTTTCAGCAGTATTTTTATGATAATCAGATTTGTGAACTGATCCATGCAGTATTACAACTAACACTCACACAGCAGCTCTGACTGCACAAGCACACACACCCATATACACTCACTCACAGACGCACAATCAAACTGACATTTTCTGAATGTTAATAATACGTCTCCTGCTCCACCCAACCTGGAAGAGAGGAACGGAAAGACAGAAAAAAGAGAGAGAGAATGTGTCAGAGACGAAAATGACAGGCGTGCAGTTTTTATAATATCCTTTTGTATCCGTCTATTTGTATTCATCTGGTTGCCTTTGTCTCCGTACATTTCCAAATGAATCCCCTTATAACTCTAAAGCTCTGATCAGCAGCCCGTGACACACAGATTAACAGAAATGATTAACTGTCACGATAAATTGTATTTGTCTCCCCATGTCTTCGCCCTCATCAGCTCAAACGCTGTGGCAGTGAACAGATCTTGAGCCACAGTGCTGTGTCTTTATCACTGTGTTTGATCTTTGGCGCATATCTCAAGAGTCTTCATCAGCCTGCTTTAATTTCCTTCCTCATCATTTGCTGCTGGTTCTTTGGGCTTGGACAGGTATAACGGATGAGCACACGAAGATTGCTGCCTGCGTTAGATGTTGTTAGTTGCTGTGCTCTGCAGTGCTGAGGGTTGTCGATTTTTTTCTTTTTTTTACATTTCTACCAAGTCAGCGCCACAATTTGTGTATGAATATTAGTCAAAATAATCCCTATAATGAAGCAAAGCATACTGTGTTGCCAGAATTTGTGGTAGGATGTGGTTCTTGGTTATTTGAATGAGGAGTATGTTTTTTGTAGATTTCTTGGTTTTGTTGAAAAACAGTCTCAAACTCTAACAATGCTACCTTATCAGCTTTCAATTTAGTATGGGCATATGTATATATATATATATATATATATATATATATATATATATATATATATATATATATATATATATATATATGTATATATATATATATATTTGTAGTGCAATGGTACAGGTAGCCCACGGTTCAGTCCATACCTTGGTTTTTGGGCCGTGGTTTTTGGTTCGGTTTGGGTACACGTTACATGCGCAAAGAGAACAGGTTTTTTTTCTCCCAAAATTATATTTTTATTTTGCTTGTCAGTAAAAACTGAATTTCATAGAAGGAACAAATTGTATCACTGTACTGATTAAAATAAGCCTTTCTTATTTCTTGACTACTTGTATACAGTTGTATAAAACAGGCATGTGCACATATAAGACTCAAAGGGGGCTTTTTAAAAATAAATGTGTTCTGCCCAGGGATGTAAAAGAAAACGGTGGTATAAAAACGGTTATCTACCGTACGCATTTCCTTGTAATAGCGTGTCATGGTATTGTAAGTGTCACAGTCCTGCACTGGGTCAGATACCTGCGCGTTCTTAAAAGTGAGTTACTGTGTAGACAATGAGTTTGATCACAGGTCGGGTCGGGTTGCGGGTCTATATACACTTTTTTTGTGACTTCAGTACACTACAGGGTCTTCAGTTCTTCATAATAAATCTGAAACAACTTACACAGTAATAAAGCAACTATACAAAATTAGATACCATTAGCTTAGGAGTGACCACTTCCCAGTACAAAACACACTCCAACCGACAGAAAATGGTGGTAAACAGAGACAGTTTGCTATTGACAGAAAAATTCCTGATTTCAGTTAAATAAGGTACATTTATTCATAATGTGAAATCATAATTTCTCTAGCACATCAGGGTAATGAGTTATGTACATGTCAATATGTAGTCATTAGTGGTTAGTTTTCTAAATTCTGAGTCATCAAAATACATATGGCATTCAATACGTGAAAGAAAAATTTAATCCAAAGTGATGCAAAGTAGAAAACTGGAACTGTCATTGGACCCCCGATTGGAGATTTGAGATTGGAGTCCTGTTTTATCTGAAACTGTATCTAAAATTAATGGGATACATGGGATATATTTGTGAAAGTGGTGCAAAATCTTCTGTTTAACTACAGAGCAACAAACTATGATCAGCTATTTGAGGACATAACACAGGCACATGAGTACATGGGTTTGCAAAACGTCACTCAAATGTTTTCCACCTAGTTTGGGTGATGTAAGTGATGAACATGGTGGAAAATTTCAACCAGATATTTCTGAAATGGAAACCAGGTACCAAGCGGGTTCAAGCCAAACATGATAGTGGATACTGGCAGTTCCTACAACAGGAAACTGTCACAACCACAAGAACAACAGAGTCTGAAACATTTTGGAACAATTTAGAGCTGAGCTGATGGGCTGATCTGTAGGTTTATTCTTCAGTGGGTTTGCAGTGCACATGACTTATTTGTTGTTTGTTTGTTGTTTTGTATAAATAAATAAGTAAATATTCAAATGTAATTTTATGGTATTGTTGTTATTTCTATATAGATATTTTTTTACATATCCTTTTACTTTTATATTTTTTGTGGTTGTTGCAGCTGGTTCTGGAATAAAGGACAACTTGTCCTTTTCAGACATGTCTTTTTTTAACATACTTCTTTTTTTTTTTGCCCATTCAAATAATTGGTTAATCAAATCGAATCAAACAAAATAGTCAACAGATGAATCAATTACAAAAATAAGCGATAGCTGCAGCTCTAACAGAATTCATACGCACAGACTGATATAATGTTTTCACAGTGAATCTTGCTGCTGATTCTGTCAACAGTAGATAAGTACAGTTTCAAAGCCCTTCTGTTAAGGGATGTACATGCAGACCTGGCTTAGGAATTTAAAAATCAAATCAAATAAAGCAGTGACCTGTGTGTTGATTTCCACCAGTGGAGGTATTCTAGTTTAATAGCCATAATTTCATGCTCCATTTATTGAATGAAATATACAAGTAAACTGCCAAACAGTACTGCATTTATATGTTACTTTGTCAGAAATCAGAACCCGGAAGACAAACGGTAATCTTTCAAGTGTTGCAGAGGCTTTGCAAACGCCAGAATTCTTCAGCATTGAGCAGCGTGTGTTTTGTGTGGATATTTTCAGCTGCACAGACAGGGGCAAGACCTATAATAATAACCTCAACAGAGTTAATACCAGCCCTTCTTTGCAATTTAAGGTAAAAATGCAAATCATTACTGTAACATCTGATATTTCTATTTCTCTCAAGAACTAAAATTAAAAAGATCCTAATCTGACAGCTGACACCGATGTTAAAGACCACCTCCTCAACCCCTGCCTTCAACATTACAACAAAATTAAAGCCTACACTCTTTGCCATCGATAATCATCCATAATTGGCAACAACATTGTTTTGTGAAATTGGTACCTGTACTTTTTCTTTTGATCTAAGTTCAAAACAGTTCAAAGCTGTTTTCATACATTTTTCTGCTCAGTTGGATCGACATTGAACTTGATCTCCTCTGGCACATCACCATCCCTCAAATCCTTGCTGGAATAGTTCAGGTCGGATCAGTCGAGTGCTGCTATGGCAAGTTTGTCAATCAGTGCTCCCTTTTAAGAAGTGACTTGTCATATTTTTATATATATTTATTTTACAAGGACACTGAGAAGTACAGAGGATAAGAGCCAGAGTAGAGAAGGCCTTGGTGGAGACAGGCACATGTGATGCTTGAGAACCACTTTAGCGGTCTTTACCACTGGAACACCGCTTAGCATTTTTTTTCCTTCAAGCTTATTAACAAGACAAAGAAGGTTTAAACCTTTTAATCTTGGTTTGTCTTAATAAGTGCTTACCTCCAGGGGTCCTCCTCAGAATGAATTTACGGACCTCATCATAAATGAAAATGAGAAGACTATATGGGAAGGCGCAGAACCACCACCAGGTCCTGAGAGGCAGAGAAAAGGAGCAAGACATGAGCCGGGCCGAGTGCAAAGCGTCACATTCATTTCAGCCATTTTTGAATATTCAGGATAACAACGGGGTGTTTAAGCAGATCACAGACTTCATTTAAAGGAGAGACTGACAGGCTAATGGCAGCCTATTAGGATGTTAAGAGGTTATTTTTCAGTTCGGTGGAGATATACATATGCAGAACGTACTTGAGAGGGTACATGCGCAGGGCGACGTCCATTCCAGGGCAGTAAGAGAGGAAGGCTGCCAGAGCGGTCTCAACAAACAGGCCGAAGATCAGGATTCTGTTCCTGTAGACCATAAAGTAGAACACATCAGAGACAGGACAAGGGTGGAGGTCAACACACTTCAGACTAGTAATAAGGCTGAAGATAAAAGACATCATCACAAATATTAAAGCTTCTAATCGCTGCCTCAGATGAATAGCAAATATGAAGTTTTAACCTGGTTTTATAAAAGACAGAGCCACAGTTTGCTTGTTTTGTCCATTCTGGCCTTTTTAGTTTAAGGGATAATAATCTGGTCTGCTCTTCCACCTTAACCCATAAAGACCCAAACATCTGGGGCTGATCAAAATTAACTGATCTAAACTGTTTAATACCTGTTGATCCACTAATCCTATTAACAGATATAAATAATTGGTGTAAAATACAGTTATTTGTCTTTTCATGCTCATCAGATATGACCCATTTGGACGTTCAGAGGCATTGTAATTACCGTGGAAACACCGTCATCTTCTACAACATTGATTCACCAGTAAAACCCATGGAGTTGGATCAATGACAGTGGATGGACACACTGGGTTTATGTTCAGTTACTGAAATATGAGTTTACTGAAAAACTCACTTTATCTTTAGTTTTTTCTGTTTCTTAAATAATAACCTTTGCATTTGCTCTGAGATTTAATGAACATCTACATTATCATTGAATTAAATATAGGAAATTTACACTGAAAAGTGCTAAATACAAAGGACAATATAATAGTAAATGGTGATAAATCACTTAGGAATGGTTCAATAGAAAGAAAATTAATTTGGGAACTACCACAAAAGTAACACTGGGTCTTTATGGGTTAACCCTCAAAGACCTGAACAGTCACCAGTGACCAAATACATCTACTGATTTAAATGTGGAAGAAAGGGTGTTTGCTCTTCATCAAAAAAAAAAAATACAGACTTTTTCCAGAGATTTTCAAAACTGCTATTTTTTTTTCCCTTTCTTTTCTGGTCGTGATTGTACCTGTTGTGTGTAGTAGAAAAGTTCATTTTAATAAATGTATGAATGAATGAATGCATAATTTGCATTAAATTATGTTTTACTGACAGAAACTTTTTCCAATCATATAAAATCAACAAAGTGAATGGATATCACACAAACAAGTTTCACTAGAATCATTTCAGTATCATATCTAATTTTTTATATGCTATCCTCGTGTATTTCATACTCTAAAATCAACTATAAGAGAAACGTTTTCCATTCTTTATTAAGACTTTCACACAAAATTCCAGACTTTTCAAGGTCTGGAAAACAGCATTTTAAAATTTCATACCTTTTAAGACTTTCAAGACCTGTACAAGCACCCTGTTAATAACTTTTCAATCACAAATCCTATCAATATTTGTAAATAATTCAGGTAAGATGTAGTTTCTCAGTTATTCCTGGTCATCAGATATGACCCAAATTTGGACGTTCAGCTCTGCAGTGAACATGAGAACACTGTCATCTTCTACAACATTGATTTATCGATAAAGTCCACATAATTTGATAAATGACAGAGGTTGTAAATGGTCGTTTTTACATTCAGTTCATCATATTTTTTTGCTTAAAAATGGCCTTTTCTCTTCAGTTTTCCTTGTTTTGATATAATAATCTTTGAATTTACTCTGAGCTTTTATGAACATCTACACAATCAGTAAATTAAAATCGGAAAATACCTGATTTTCATCAAAAAGAAAAAGGCAAAACACACAGGATAATATATAACATATGGTGATTATCACTTAGGAAAACTTGAAGGGAGATTAAAAAAAATGGTTTGGAAATTATCACAAAAGCAGTTGTCGATCTTTGAGCGTTAATGATGGCTGGATTCAACCCCCTAAAATGGAAGAAAGAGGATGAGGAAGCCCTTCCACTGTGTATGCTAACCATGTCCTTCTGTGGATAGAAACAGCTCATTCTAAATGAACAAAAACACAACCTCATTTCCATGTGAATCACTAATGAAAACATCATTATGAATACTGCATTCCATTTCTGTGATTAGATCTTCCTAAATCCCCTTTAATCTTACACACTGGACCTTTAAGGGAAATCATCCTTTCCTGCCTTCCTAACATATTTTAATTATCCATTTAATGTCCTTCGGTAGAACCTTCTGTCTTTGTCTCTTGAATTGGCTCTTCACTGTTTTGTTGGTGCTTTACCACTTTTTGCATCAACGCCAGTAACAGCTATGTCTAGAAGCATTATTTCCTCCAGTTGTTCCATTAATGTGATATCTCAGGAATGCCTTCCAATCTGGCACAAATGTTCATGTGGAATCCAGGCTGAAATGGCTAGAATTTGGTATTCAAAGGTCAAGGTTTTTGTTTGTAATACAAGAATTCACATGATAATTACAAAACTTCACAAAATTCTGATGTTAGGGCTATTTACCAAAATTTTGTCTACTGTAGTGATGGGAAGATGATCTGATACACCGACACGAGCGTGCATGATCCGAGTGCACCGGTAGAGAAGCTGTGAGTGAATGAAAATTTTGGAATGATATTGAGATGCATCGGTTATTGAATGTTTGAATCGATAAAATTTGATTCATTTAATAGAATATATATTTTTACTTGCATTTAAAATTGTTACTACTTATTTAGATAAAGCTTACTTTTCTGAAGACCCACATTAATGTGTGCTGTGGATTCACAGATATGTACACTGCACACTAACAGTATGCGCTCCGCAGATGCACTGTGGCATGTACGCCGCAGATGAACACTATATCGATTTGGTGAGGGAGCAAGAAGTTGAGCGTGAGAGACATGCAGAGAAATGACTTTGGAAACGAAGATTGAAAGGGGGCATCCTAGCTTTTTCACGTGACTGTATGTGAGGCACGTGTTCTGAAATTTCACAAAAGCCAGTTTGTGAAAAGCCATGGTTTTATTTGATAAGTAAATAATCAAGCTCACTGAATTGCACTTTGACCAGAATGAATGTGTTGAATCAGAATGTGCTTAATCACTCTGTATCATGATTTGGGTGTGAATCGTATGGTATTGCGATATGCCACACACGTATCTAATAAATCGGATCGGAGATGCTGTATTGAGATGCTTATCGTATCGGCCTTACAACTAAGATTCCCAACCTTAGTCAACTGTCAAAAAAGTTTTCTGGTTTTCAGTTTTCCTTTGGCTTGTTATGGCTGACAGCACATGAGCACTAGTGTTTCACCTGCTTCTGTATGTTTCGAACACTGAGCTCATATAAAACCTCCCTGCTCAAAGAACAGACAATAAACAAACTAATATCTGAACTCTTTTGCAACAACTTTACAGACATCACTTGTCTCATTGTGATCTATGGGGAAATGCTTTTTTTGGCTGCAGGGGATTATTCTCATTGCAACAGAATGAGTAACCATTGGGAGAAAGCGAGTCTGGCAGTTCCCCTGATATATTCATGCACCTTGCACCATTACTCAACACCAATCTCCTCTTTAAAAATAGTGTTTAAGTGAGAACAGGATGTTTCTCACTGGACATGATGCACTGGTATCATTATTATATAAAAGAGTTGTCCAATTATGTCTTTAACAATCATTATTTCTTTGTTTATAAGTTCATAAGTTTGTTTTGCAAAAAAATAAAATATAATACAGTACACATTTCATTAAATTCATTTAAAGACACCCTACATATAAAACTGGAGCCTGGACAGACATGGATGTAATCAGACTGCTTGGTGGACACATACACTCATGAAGCAGTAATTGTAGATTTTCCGTCCAATGCTACCCGTTCCCTCACTTACTTCATGCCCTGCTGGAAGAGGGAGTTCCGCCTGGTCTTGCAGATAATAAGATCAGCCCACTGAACAACCACAATGCTGGTAAAGAAGGCGGTGTGGCAGGTGAATTCAATGATCTTCCTCTCCTCATAGGTCTGCCGGGTCGAGACACACATAGTTGTTATTTATATGAGAACAGAGAACCTGTGTGTTGGTGTTGAGTCTGGCCTTGCCTCTTACCCACTGCTGCCCATAGCTATCTTCCAGGTCATTGACCTCACGGTCATCCCAGAGGATGCGGACGCCCAGCAGAGTTCTTGGCAGGAAACCGTTCTCAGCCAAAATCACAAAGTAGGTGAAAAAACCTGCCAGAGCCTGGATCATACCTGGTTTAGGAAATTGCATAAGCATGTTAATAGGGGATTAATATAACGACATGAATTTTTCTTTCAGGCAAGAACTGTTATCTAATATAATTCAGTTTATTTTTAGGTTTTTCAATTCACTCAATCATTTCCTGCTAATTCCCACACTACCTCAAGTCAAATAGTCATTATGTCAGGTAAAAGGGATGAAAATTGAAAACCCTTTCCGAACTACAATTTGTCAGAAGTGTAGGCCTCCAAGTTTATCATTTCCTTTAATCGATGCCAGCATATTTTTCTGACTGCTGCCAAAGTCTGAAACAATCATTAAATCATCTTTTTATGGCAATCATAGCAGCAAATCCCAATTATTTTGCATAATTATGATCACTGTTCTCATTCAGCTGTGTAAAAAAAAAAAAAAAAAAAAAAAAAAAGTCATACTTCATCACTATTTCCACATCATTTGAGTTTTAAAGGGGACATGTGAGAAATAAGGTTGTCATGACTTTTTCAAATATGAAACACCAAAAACACTGATGCAACAGATAAAGTTACAAAACCTCTATTCAGATAACTGAGCCTTAAAAAAGCCATTTGGATATCTGTGTATTTCACATATCAAAACTGTCACAAGTCACCAAAACTATCCTGACACCTTAGCAAGGTGTCGATATAGCACCATGACACCAACAAGAGAAGGGTATGGGGAGCAGCAGTTGACAGACACTGAGACAGCTCATTTGGAAAAGGACTAAACCATAAGTATACAGACACTGTAGCATGTCTGTATACTATTTGTGAACCATAAGTATACAGGCACGGTACAATAAACCATCTGTGAGCAATTTGAAACTCAATATATGCAATCAGGGGATATGTAGGCCTTGATTAATGTGTTAAAATTGGTACAATAAATGCATTTTAATGGCCATCAACTGTTGATGGAGCCATAAATGTCTCGTCTTCGTCATATGGTGAATGTGTATTATTAAACTATTCAAGCCTTCAGTTTTAACAGAACTAAAATGAACAGAAAATGACGAACTGTTAATCAAAATTATTTGCACTAGCGACAATGTACCCGTGGCGCCATTGTACGATCGTGCCCTCCTGTGGTGCAACATCGATCACACATCGAGCGGACATCGAGCGGAGATTGGACAGACACAGAATGTGCATCATTATATAGACAACAATCACCAACAAAACTTTTAAGGCCATGACATCCATACCACCGCCCACCACACAACAGTGATGTAATTCATGTCTCCACTGCTGGAGACTTTCAGCAAGAAGTAGTTGTGGCTGAGAGGAAGAAACCTCCAAAGCATGGCTTCATTTGAGGAGAGATGACAGCAGCACTAGTTGTAATGTGTGTAAAATGATAGTTTTTAAGGGTGGAAACACCAGCAATATGCTGTTTCTATGCAACACGGGTTTCTCTTCCAGGAATGTCATGTGTTTGACGCTCTACGCACGAGTGCCACTGCCTCCCAACTGAGCTGCATGTCAGGCACTGAGGGTAATGCCGCTTTTCCACCATATGGTAGCAGCTCAACTTGACTCTACCTGCCTGTTTAGTTTCTCCATTGAGTAAAAGGTGTGCATGGTACCTGGTACTCTTTTTTGTGTCATACCCATTGAGGTTCCATGTGAGCTGGGGTGGTAGCAAAAGGTGATGAGGATACTACAGTACAGACTACTGACTGACCAGAGAGAATGAGCTCTATCACTGTTATTGACTAAATGACAGTGGGCGGCCATGGCTCAGGAGGTAGAGCAGGTCATCCAATAACCAAAGGGTTTGAATCCTGCCACGCTTCCGTCAGCCTGCCCAAGGGCAGCTGTGGCTACAAGCGCAGTTTACCACCACCAGAGTGTGAATGTGAGAATGAATGAATAATGGGTCAACAATGTAAAGTGCTTTGGATGCCTTGAAAAGTGCTGTAGAAATCTAATCCATTATTAGAATTAGGATTATTAAATAAACCCACCATTTTTAAACAGCCAAATTAGTTACTATGCATAACAACCAGCTACATCAAGCTAGTATAGTATAAAGTCCACAGAGGAAATCAGATGAAGTACCATGGGTCTAGTACTACCTGGAGATGTGTGATCATTTGTAATAACTGCAGCAGTCATCTGTGATCTTATGCCCCACTGACACTCAACAGCAATGTGTAAGTGGTTGTTTAGTACTAGCCTTGAGACTTGACAAAATTTTTGGCCGATAATGCCTCTAAATTCTTATCCTGAGCTAATGTGCTGCACAAAACACAGGCATTACTTCCTCAATCACCAAGGTCCCCAGGTAATATTCGTCCTGTACAAACAGGGCTTTAATCCTGTGCAAATCCACCATGTCCATAATTTCTGAGGTAAAAATTCCACTGCGAATGCCCTCCATTTTCAATAAACATAGAGGTCACCTAATGATATTAGCCTGAGCAAATAAACATCTTCTTGATTCAGGGTGATTTGCAACACTTTTCGTGTTCTCTGCTTCTTTATTCTGCTTTTCCCAATCAAGAATTATGGAGGCTGTGCAGGAAATTATAAATGACAGCACTTTGGATGCAAATTCAGTAGGCTCATGTAGCTACACAGCATGAAGACCCATTTACAGAAGTAGCAAACTCAAAGCCAGAGCAAAGTCTTGAGAGATGACTAGATGGATGACATGCATGGCAGCATGCCATAAAGAACATTTTCCAGCCTTTCAACAGGTTCAACAGTTATTACGTGGCAGCTTATTAATAGTAACACTAGGCATCATTTCTGGGAGATAATGCCAGTGAATTCAAGTACAACACAGACTTTGCTTATCCTTAGTGGATCTACTGCATGAAACACAGATATGTGAGTTACACAAGTTTAGTTTAGTTTTTAAAAATTGAATATATAATCTCCTTCCATAACCTGCCTTTGTGAACGTTTATCATCTGCAGTAGCTGTGGACAGTCACACCAGTGCACCTGCTGTTTGTCACCCAATATTAAAATCCAAAACAACCCAGGTGATGATACATTCCTCTCTCTGCCCTCTCAAGTGCTGGTATTCTTTAAGTCGATGGCTCCAGACAGCTGAGGACTGCAATAATAGCCGCTAGTGAGTTTTAATTTCATGTTGGCAAATTCGTTTTGTCAGAGTGGGCGTAACATTTTCAACATGATGGACATCTCATTTCAGAGCTTAAAGTCTTCACATATACCAAGCCTGCACAAGCACTGATCAGACCACGCTGAGGCAGCTCTTAATAGTCTCATTTATTACGTTGTTAAATTGAAATCCCCCACAGGTCAGTGTTTATGTTGTTGGATGTTATTATTACTGTCTTTAGTGATGGGAATACTGGCTGCATCTGTTTTGTGTGCACTGTTGTGTTTCCTACTCCTCACTGTCGCTGACTGTTGCCTGAAATGTTCCTAAGCTATTATTTTTGATCGTTCAGTTACGTTTGCAAAGTGTCACTCTGAATCAGACTATTCAAATGCTCACTGCTGATACTTAGCGCTGCGATGTCAGATGCCGGTTTGTCAGCGTGATGTGACCTGCAAAAGTTGTGCCCCAACGGTGTTCATCTTGGAAGAATTATGGGAGTCGGTTCAAATCGCCGGCTGTTTTGAGCATGTTTGGCTTTAAATTGTACACCATCCAGTGCAGCCCCGTCATAGTTTGACCTATTTAACAGCCTATAAAATTGGGCCATCCTTTGATTTTTCAGCATTTCCAAAATCATATAAAAGCAGAGATGAAAAAGCATGTATTCGAGGGAGAATCCAGCAAGTGACACATGACCGTGATTAAGTAGAAATAGCTGCTCCCTCAACTCTCTATTTACAGTAAATGTCACGACAATTAGAGGAAAATTGTGAGACTCTAGACTGTCTGCTCACCTCTGGATAATATTCTCTGAACTTCACCTACCTAAACATTTACAAAGGTACAGCTCAGACTATGAAATGCCAGAATTTATGATAAATGTCCATATTTATTGTTTTTTATGCCTGCGATGTTTATTATCACCATAAGTTTACTGCAGCTGGCCTGTCACTGTGATTCACGTTTAAGAGCTGAGGTACACAGGGGTTACGAGCCTCGAGAGGACAAACCTATCTGTCCGTAGGCCATGCTGATGAGACGTTCATTGACCAGCTTGTCCGTTTTGGGGTTCCTAGGCTGGCGTTTCATGATGTCGCTCTCGGCTGTCTCGTAAGCCAATGAGATGGCTGGAACCTGGAGGAAACAGAGGGGAATAGAATAAAAAAAAAGTAGCTTGTTTAATGCAATTTGTACAATAAATGTGTGGGAATTTGTCACTGGTACAAAGACACGACGACAGTGCCAGACACGGGACAGACTCGACGAATTGCTGTTAATATAATTCTGTATTCAATCACCGTGTGCGAGGAGAAAGATGGAAAAAGGGCACGAAGAAGGCAGAAAAAAGAAGCAGTGACAGTGATGGAGGGAGAGGCGGGGAGACGAGACAACGGGAGGGAGAGACTGATGGTGATTTTCAAGACCCTCATAAAATGGGAGGGGAAAGAGGTCCCTGTAATAAAGAGCTAATATCGGCAGGGTTTACCAGGTAAGCAACAGAGCAATATGTGTGACTTAGGGCAGGAAATCTCTTGACTTAGGTGGGATTTCAGGTGGGGTACTTGGCACTGTGTGAAAGCGACCATGTGCTCAGTGGTCTACAAATCCAGTTTGCTTTGGTGTCGCACTGCCGTGACCGACAAGGGGAGGAGGGAAAAGGATGTCTGGCATCGTCTGTGTGTGTGTTTGTGCAATATCCAATCTCTCAGATTTGAAGCATTCTTAAGTGTGCCACATCTTGCTTTGATAAACATCCTTTTGCAGCCATCTCTTTTCCACATGGCAGTGCTTGCTAAAAATAATCATAGCAGACTCCAAGTGCAGCTTGTCACTGCTAAGTCTCAGCAGAGCCCTCAAGCCTGTAGCCTGTAGTTGAACTAAGCTGTTAACAAGCTGTTAACAACCTCACCAGCAGACATGGGAAATTTGTACTTTTACTCATGTACTCTACTATAAACACTTTTCAGGTACTTTATTGGGTATTTAAGTCATTTTCATTTTCAGGTCCCTTCTCTTCAAAGCAGACATGCTGCTGTTCATTCTACCAGCGGTTATTAAATAGACTAGACATGCCTTTGAAGTGATGGGGTTTTATATGCAAATCAGGCAAGCAAATTAGGTGCTTTTATACTTCAATCATCACATCTTTAAAGACAAAATCCAGCCAATAAAGAATGCTCTGTCCCTGTGATCTCACTCAGTTAAGAAAATATTTGTCAACATGAACAAATCTGTCCTGCTGCTGGGGAAACCAAAGAAGTTCAACTTCTGTGTCGACTGAGTAAAATAAATAAAGCTGCTTTATTAAAGCGGTGAACATACTGCTCCCCTGTATCTCTCACCTGCGGAGGGTTAACAAGGTTTTTGGCAGTGAAAGGCGTGACTTGTACATTTTTCGCTTTTGGCTCACTGAAATGTATAGAGACTCATTTCTGCTGAACACTAATGTCTGGTGGCTGAGATCAGAAAAAATTAAAGTTAAAGTTATGAACACAAGTGAACAAGTCTCTTTGAATATATTCATCCCATGCCTCCTTTCTTTTGCAATGATGGATTACGCCCCTCAGGCAAACGGCATGCCAGCAACTCTTTTTGTTGCTGCTGGAAATACAATGGAGAGACTGGCATCTGGAAATGGCAGAGCTGTGAAATGTAAATCTGTGTGTGAGCGTCACCCGCTCTTTGTTCTGCTTGAACAAATGGACGTCGGCAGTGAGCCAAAAGAGAATTTCTACCAATGACAGAAAGTACAAATTAAACCACACGTTTTGTTCTTTTTACCTTCAGGCACTTACATTTGACACTAGTATTAACACTGTTTTCCATAATGTCACCTTTAGCTTGCCTGGAGCTATGCAGCATGCTAATAAATAGAATCCCTTCATTGAGAATCAAAATTAGTGAAAATATAGCTTTGAGCACACTAGAGTGCCCTGGAATATACAGTATCACTACAAAACACAGAAGAACAAACACTTGTTTTGTTCTGTAATTGGTGTGTGTATAAGTACTTTACGAGTTACTTTAATCGTCTAGACAGAATCTGATGAAAAAAAACATCTAACTGTGCAGAAATGTGAAATCTGCTCAATAACAGTCACTGTAACACAAACTAAAAACACATTTTGAGTCCATGGTAATTGGTGGTGATTATTCAGAAAGCAGAACTTGTTGATGACGAAAAATACACAAAGTTATTTAGGCAGTAAATGGAGGAATGTCTCTGTTTACTTTCCCTGCTGCTCACCATGTCAGTGCCCAAGTCGATGCAGAGGATAGTGACCGTTCCCAGAGGAAGAGGAACGCTGGCGATGATGAAGAGGAGGAAGGGTGAGATCTCTGGGATGTTGCTGGTCAGCGTGTACGCAATGGACTTCTTCAAGTTGTCGAAGATCAGACGACCTGGAGTTGGCACAAACACAAGAGGAAAAGATTTGTTTGAGTAGACTTCAAGATCAGTGTAACATGTTACAAAAGTAATAAAGTAATAAAGTAACGGATTACTTTTTGCTGTAATGCAGTAGTGTAAGGCATTACTAATCTATTTTCAGTAATATTTACATACGATCGATACATGTTCAATAGCGCTTGTGTTACAACACACTTTTCACCCATAATTTAAAAACAAAAAACAACAAGACCATGACACCTTAAGGAATCACAAATCCATCTGTAATGTTCTGTTTCCTGTTGGTGTTCAGCCAATGGGTGAAGATGGCGGAAGACAGTACATTGGCCACATGGACATATGCTCATTACTAACCCTAACTCTGCTTTACAGAAGCTAGTTAAAGTTCAGTTACTTTGTCAGAAGCGTCACATGACAAAGGCTACAGGAAATGGCTGAAACTAGTCAAGCAGGTAAACAAACAACTACCCCTGTCTGATAAATGAATTACCTACAATATGAAGCTAGTTAGCATGATCCCCGTGATCAGCAATGACAAGGTAAGCTAACATTTCTATATGACTAGTTAGAATTCGTTATCAATTGTGGATTTATCTACCGGCCTCCTCTGCGCCATGCCCCCTGAATGCGCCCACATGTAAAATGTTGAAAAAAAAATGCAAGTATTCCAACTGGGATTTGAACATCGTAGTGTTACTTACTGAGCTATCAGTCCACATGTACTTCAGGGCGTAAATTTATTCATCCCAAGACCCTCCTATCTCTTGTGTGTGTGGGGGTATTATTTGACTTTGGGGGCGAGGTTCTACTGCGCATACGCCATTTATAGAGAGGGTCTGTATGCAACTCAAAAGTAATACAGGGGTAATGTAACACATTACCATTCTGAGAAAGTAATATTATAAGGTAAGGAATTACTTTTAAATAACAGTAAGAAGTAATCTATAAAGGATTACAGTTTGGAAGTAACTTGCACAATATTGGTCAAGATATATAGTATGACAGAGAATTACAACCACATTGAGGAGAAAAAAAATAGGTGTTCTTTTTTGCATTTTGAGAATAAAAAGGATTTGGACAACATAGACTGCACACAATTAGTGGAGAACAAAACTGTGATGTCACCCTATGCTGAGGTTAAAAATACATAGTAGTAAGAATGCAAATGATAGGAATAAGCAATCAATGTAAAGTGGAGCTGCTGTGTCGTTGAGCAACATAGAGAGGTGGAGAGCAGAAACAGAAACATTTCAGTAGTAAGAATAAACTCATTACTGATGAGGTGAGACAGAGCTAACCTGGTTCTACACAGTTTGACAAATCATGCTTTTACTGGAACTTGTTTTTATTAAAAGGAGAAAAGCTGCCATTGGCCCTGGACTTTACCACAACACAGGTCCCAGTGGACTATGACATATGGATTGGCACAATTTGATGAGGCCATCAATGGCTGCATTGACAGGTCAATTCAATACATTTTACAGATGAAAGCACAGGAGAACACACATCCATAGGTCAGCTGATGACTTCATCACAACCGCTGTTTGACTGAAAAGGTGCTAAATGACTTCATGTTGGGAGTAGCAAAGAAATAGATGTGATTAAGTAGTCCGCTGTTACTTTTGAGTGGTTTCTTGTGCTGTAGGCATTCTTGAACACTGCATAGCAGCTAACCATTAATGTAACCAAATGAAATGTAGCTTTCAGGTTACATAAATCAATGCCATATCGAATTGGAGCCTTCATTAGTTCATTACTTCACTCGTAGCTTGTCCCATTGAACCTGATTCAGCGCCACACCATAAGGGTAAACAATATGGTCAGTTGTCTTATTGTGTCCTGTGATAGAACATATCCTTTTTGCATGCAGGTGTAACTATCACAATCCTTGCATCTATCCATTACTAGTTGATCAGTTTGCACACATATGGGTACTTCTTTTAAATTTGTGTGCTTTCTCCTGAACAATTTTTGGTGCAAAATCCCAGTATGTTTTACACTCATCCCCTGATACTATCCAATACATATTACTTTTTAATGTATTTACATGCTTAGAGCGATAGTATTTCCTTTTTACAAAAACCCATGATGAAGAATGATTTCACCAGGTCCTAGATGCATGTAACAGGCATTTTGTAAAGGCCATGTGCTCTAACACTATTAGTCTGATTCTCAAAAGTTTACCTTGAATCTTGGAATCTATGAATGAAACTTTATTCCCAAAATGACATGTCAATGTAAATCTTGCCCATTCAATTTCATTTTGGAAATCCACAACAAAAATAAAACTTTCCCTCTCTTTCCCCATTTTTTGTCCCTTGTACTCCATCTAAATATCTACAATAAATTGGGTACCACCTTGCAATAAGACATTCATAAAGGGTTTAAAAAAGAAAAAAACAAAACAAAAAAAGGTTAACTTGCTTTATTATCACCATGGGGAAATTCAGTGTCTGTATTTCAACCATGCAAATAACACCTAGCATTAGCATTAGCACATATTAGAAGCTGTGAGCTGCCATTGGAGGCACCCTGGGACCAGCTCCCAGATCCTCATCAGTACCATGATCAGGGGCACTTAGCAACTGGTGCTTAAGTGTTGTGTCAGACACTGCAGCGATTTGTGATCTGTCCTGGATTTTGTGTGTCCCTGACATGAGTGTTCACGAAAAAAATTTAAAATATTTTAAGATAAATTGTGATTAAAATGTTAGCAATTAGCATGCTAGTAGTTAGCACCCAAGCTAAATGGACATTTCTAGCCAAGTGTAAGCTGTTAAACTGTTATTGTAGTTTGTGTTACAGCAATGAATGCACCCTGTGAAGAGCAGAGATTGTTTTATGGAACAGCGGTGTAATTTGGAAGTTACATGAGCAGCCCTAACAATGCCTCATAACTCTAAACACGCTAGCTGTCATCTGTATTTGTACAGTATTGTGGTAACTGTATTGACACAGGCAGTTGATTGACATAAAAAGTATTATAGTGGTTGATAAATGGACCAGATGTAGTCAACTAAGCAACTAACTAAATCTGATTTAACTGTATCAACATTGCTGAATAGTAAGTGTGATGCACATATGAGAACTGTTGCTAAAGTGTTTACAACCTTATTAAAAACCTCCCTTCCGACCATTTATAAATCCATTAAAGGCAGGGTTCTTGCTACCGTCGTTGAATGTCGGGGTCCCCCGGAACAGCGTCGGAGGACTTTCGGAAAACTTCTGTGGGCCCATTACGTGATGCCATCACAGATTTGAGGTAGGGAGCAGTGGCTTGCATTGTGGGCTGCTCATGAAAATGACATGCAGACTTCTGTTGTCTTTTCTAATTTAACCCAAAAATCGAACTCAAAATCGAAAATCGAGTTTTAGAGGAAAAAATTAATTTTGCCAAAATTGTGCAGCCCTACCTTTGACTTGGTGCAAAGCACTGCAGACAGGAAATGAGAACAATACAATCAACACCCCTTTGTGTGCCTTGGTATTGTCTGACGCCTGCCCCGCAACATCACTTGCCTTACGCTTATTGGCTGACAATGAGACTTCAATCAATTTATCTTATTTAAACAGACCGATCACCTGTGGAAAATTATATCTAAAATTTAGCCTGTTTGTGCGTGCGTGTAGTGTGAGCGCCGCTCTGACTATCCCGTATGGAGTAATTCCCATCAATAATTACCATTCACAAAAAACAAAAACAAAACCGTTTTTGCTTTTAATCATTGTTGTAGCAAAGACAAAAACTTGGCTTCATTCCTCAAAATTTGCCCCTCAAAATGCAGGAAACAGTGTTTCAGAGAGTTATAAATTTAAAAATTTTCCGGGGGAGGATGCCCCCGGACCGCCCTACAAAACTCACACCATGTACACGGTGCCCCTACGCTGTGAAAAAATCCTAGTGAGAACCCTGAAAGGTGTGCTAATTGTAAACCAGTGTGATAACATATGTGTGTGCTAATGTGAGCAGGTATTGGGTGTTGTTATTTTGCTGTGGATTAATATTGTCATCTCCTGTTGTTACTCTTTTCATCAAGGCTGAATTACTTAATTTTCAAGACTTACTGAAATGGAAAATATTATTTGATGCTACCTGCTAAGTCATCATGAATACAATGTGACTGAATGAATATCTGAATGCTAGTCAAGTTCTAAGTCCTTAATGATCCTTTGTCACTGCATCATAAATTAATTGCAGGCCCAGCCGTCAGGACTCTGAACGCTGACGATTAAAAAGTTGAACGTTTCTCTTTCAAAGCTCTGAAGATCCCAAGTTGTTTCATTGCAAAGGCATCCTTATTAAATATGTACAGTAGGTCCTGCTTGTTGCTGTCTCATTTCTTTTTATTGTTCCATAGTTTTACCATTTCAAAACTGAAGATTTGAATGTGTTTGTTTTCAGTTGTACAGTGCCAAATCTCACAGGAGTCTCACAACAAGGATTGCCCTGATTTTAATGATTTTCATGACTGAAGTCTGACTAAACTCTTAAGTCTTAAATCTCAGATCCACAGATCAATTAAATCCTGCATGATATTACCAACAATCAAAATATTAGATTTTGTTGATATCCCTTGTCTCATGTGGTATATGAAAAAGTGGCTGTGAATTATCCCTCTGTCTCAGTAGTTCAATTTTTGAGCTCAGATTCTCTTTTTCATTATTTCATTCTGTCACTCTTCATGTGACAAAATGAAATAAAGACACCCCCCCCCCCCCCCCCCCACATACACACACACACACACACACACACACACACACGCACACACACACATACACACATAGACTCACCCTCCTCCACTCCGGTGACGATGGACGCAAAGTTATCATCCAGCAGAATCATGTCAGCTGCCTGCTTGGATACATCAGAGCCGGTGATCCCCATGGCAACGCCAATGTCAGCTTTCTTGAGGGCAGGGGAGTCGTTCACGCCATCGCCAGTCACAGCCACGATGGCCCCCTACAGACAAAGAGCACCGAACAAAAAGTGTCATAACGTAAAAGATAAGTACTGTGATTTAAGCTTTTCTCCCTGCCCCCCCCCCCACCACCACCACCCACCCCTTCCCCCAGTGTCTTAATAATGTCTTTTCAAAGTAGCTCTGGGGAGATTAAATGAAAAATGGAATTGAGTTGCAGTTGTTCAGTCACATGGAGTGAGAGAATGAGTCACGGTGAACTGTAGCATGACCTCAATATATGACGCCGTGAGTGCAAGTCAATACACACATCTGTTTATGACTTTTCGCATAGAAAAGTTGAGCATGTACTACAGAATCAGGCTTTCATAAATTAGCGCATACTGCAGCCAGTCATTTAAGGAAACATATATGTATTGAACTACCACATAAATGAGCTTAAAATGCATGCACACGCCTGCACACAAAACCCTGTATCCATCTATTCAAGCACCTGCACTAACAAATGGCTCCCAGAAAAACACACAAAAGCACATGCACAGAAAACTATTCAGTCTTAAATGGCAGGGACACACACACGCACACACACACACACACACACGCCAACCATTCAACCATATCGCCACACTTAGAAATAAACAGACACATTCAAGCATTCATCCAGACTTTATCTCAAACACACACACATGCTTATATTCAACCTTATAAACACACATATTGCTATTCAGCTGTATGCTTTTGGAAAGGCCACACACAAACATCCATATTCACACACACACACACACACACACACACACACACACACATACACTCCTGTCCAGTGACCTGTCTCTGGCAGCCCTCCACTATGATGAGCTTCTGCTGAGGAGAGGTGCGGGCAAATACAATCTCAGTGTGGTTCCTCAGCAGGTCGTCCAGGTACTCTGTGCTCATGTCCTTTAGGTCCGACCCGTGCACCACACATGCCTTTGCATCCCTGGAAAACACACACACACACACATACAATGAAGAGTCAGTGATAGCAGGGCCAATTATGCAAAAGGCAGCACTGACATTTTCCTGCCTTCACCTTAAGTTTGTTTTGCTGTTTTTCCCTTTCTGACACACATACACACACACATACACACACACGCCCACCATCTGAACAACACACACACACACACACACACATGCCCACCATCTGAACAACACACACACACACACACACGCCCACCATCTGAACAACACACACACACACACACACACACACACACACACACACACACACACACATATATATATATATATATTCAGACACCTGGGGTTAACTTGGCTCAGAGGGATGTTCAGCCTCTCTGCGATGTCCTCAACCGTCTCGTTGCCCTCTGAGATGATGCCCACGCCCTTAGCGATGGCCTTGGCTGTGATTGGGTGGTCCCCTGTTACCATGATCACCTGACCACAAACAGAAGGTCCCATAAATCAGAGAGCGTTATCATATTAAGACCCCACTGTAGCTCATCTGTACGCCATGTGTCACTGCATGTTTCAGACACAGCATCTGCACTGTAAAAACTGTGATCAGGGTTAAGTAATATTTACTAAATAAATAAGAGTAAACTATACATAATAAAAAAGACTGTGTGCAGTTTCGAATCACACTGAGCTGAATTCACCAAATTTGAATAATTTATTAATTGCTTTTTACTCAGATTTTTAAAAAATAAAATCAGCTGAGAACCAGTGAGTAGAATTTAATTATGTTTATCAGGAAAGTCAAAATTGCAGAAAATTGGTAAATTTTACTCATTGGGAGCTCTTAATTTTAACCACCTCCCACCTAAGGCATTTTTCATCAGGACATCAATCTGCCACCATTTCACGGACGACCGTTTGCTTAAAGGTAAGACCTGTTTAATTGTTCTTAGTTAACTAACAATTCAAGTGTCTGTAACAGTTAACCATTGTTTTGCGTTACTGCAAATTACCAAACATGCCAACTTTACTGCACTGTAAGTCAAAATTAAGTTATAGTGTTAGTGATTCGAAGTCAGTCTGCGTCGTCTTTGATTCGACTAAAAGCATTGCAATGATTGAAAAAGTAGTCTCAAGGTCACAATTTAATGTGACTTTTCCTAGTATAAGGTAATACCGTTATATAATGGCCGTAAAATACAAGCTAATATTTTATTTCATGTAGTTTTGGGGCCTCAGCCCAAGCTCCCCCTCCCCCACCAGAACAAGCTAGCTAGCACGCGCCCACACTGTGATGGAGGAACTAACGTTTCTGTTAATGGTGAGTAATCAAACTTAGGAGTTTGGTTTAAAGTTACTGCATTTAGTTTGCACTATTAAATTGTACTCGAGTAACATTTTTACTCAAGTAGCTTGTTAAAAGCAGAATACTTAGCAGCTTTTGTAATGATACACATTTCGGAAGAAAAATCAGTCGTTTTTGTGTCGTTACATTTTAAAACAAAGTGCGCGGTTTCGTCTTTCTTAATTTAATTCGGAGTTATTTTCATCGAACGTCTGTTAATGTGTTTTGAGCACAATGGCTGGTGTTTTGCTAATCCCCAGTTCACCAGCTCTCACCAAGGCTCAGCATTAACATTCCGTTAGTTCCATTAGGATGGCATGAACGGCCTTCCTTGGTTTTTTACTCAGTTTTCTCGGAGTAACGTTATGTTTTCAGTCTGTGGTTGCAGCTCACACTGACAGATAAACAGTTACACCCAGCTGTGTGTGTGAATGCTGGGTTCAGATCAGTGCATAGAGCTTGGTCCGGACTCTGAGCTGCCAGAGAGAGGCTTCGTTAGTCTGTCTGTTTGCGACCACACATTTAACACTGTACACACTGTGCATCATTTTATTATTATGTTAACATGCCAAGCTCAACATATCCAAATGCTACGCAATGTCTCCTTTTTCCACTAAGGTTATAGAAGTCCTACTGCCAACAGTGTGTATCCACAGAGTAAATCACCCAGTTTAGCATTGGACATTCTTATAGAATGATGAGACCAAAATAAATACCAGAAAAAGAGACCATATCCACATGGGAAAACGATCAGAATACATTTCCTTTTATAAATAATTTGCCTTATAATGTTTCATTCACCTCAGGTGAAAGTGAAGAAGGGAACAAAGACTTGTAGGTTTAAAAGACAACTTTTGATGAAGCATAAGATCTTTTAATTATATTATATTATAAATTTTCTTTGTTAGGGTTATTCTTAGCCTCATTCTTATTTACATGACATGTTTCAGTGTTATTAACATCCTCTTAAGGTAAAGGATGTACAAAGGTCATTAAGCTTCAACAGTTATTTCATGCCACTGTTTGTTTATGATTTGCTATGTTTTTTGTTTTTCATGGAAGTAAGTCTACTGTAAGTGTGTCTAACTAGTCTTTCAGAGGCTACTGGGTTATTTAAATATGGTTCTTTACTTTAGTAAGATCATGGACCTCTTTCTGCTTTGCGCCCCTAAACAAATGTTCTCTTATTGTCCTCATGTTATTAGAGACCTGAATGTACTGATACATGGATAGTTATCCAAAGAAAGGTTAAATCAAGGCATCTGGACTTGTTTTTAGGTATTGAAGATGTTTCTTAAAGAACAAGAAGCCTTTTGGATGAGAGGTGAAATGTCTTCAAGATCTAAAAACAAGTCCAGTTGCCTTGATTCAACCCTCTTTGGATGATAAACTGATATTTGCAGGTATCCGAGTGACAATGTTTGGAAGTTTCTTAACACTCAAATTTTCATCATTCAGTATGTGGACAAGCAAGTGTAAATTTCGATTGTTTAAGTTACTACTAGTATGTTCCCTGTTTGTGTGTGTGTGTGTTAATTAAATTCTGTTATGAATTTATTTCCAGATGCATGAGGAATCTATGACTAAAAGTTCTGAACAGGTATGTATCACACTTACATTATGCGTAATACACCATATGCTGTGATACCATATTTCACATACAGTACATGCTGTGTAAAAGTTTGTATAGCATTTGTATTGTAGAAATTGATAACTATTTTTGTATCAACTTTTGCTGCATAAAAAGCAGATTAACTACAGTTTAAATTGTTAGTGATGTTCAAAACCTGTAGTTCCAACCTGAATTTGAAATTAAAGCAGCAGAATAGATAGAAATACTGATCACAGATTTCTCATAGATATACAGTTAAATTAAGTTAATGGTTTGTACATACTTTTCCACACCTGTAACACTAATTAATCATGTTTTCGTCATGTGACAGCAAAAAAGTTTATTGTAGACATTCTTAAAGGGATAGTTCAGTTATTTTAGAGGAGTACATTGCACAGCATCTGTACCAGTATAATTGTCTGTTTCTCCACAGTGGGGACACGTAGATCACAATCTACTGCAGGTAAGACACTAACTATGGATAAATACCTCATACAATCTCACTTCAAAAAATCAACTGTCCCTTTATGATGTCAGACAAAATATGAAACCAATTTTAAGGTAATATGCACATCAACAAATGCCATACAATAAATATTAAAATCAAAGGTGCCCAATCTCTTACATGTAATGGGTTAGGATTAGTGTCACACCTCTTACCGTAACCAGAGTTCAGCTACCTAGCGAGCCATGGGGTGGAGAAAGATGCAGCGGTGGTTACAAATTCAATGAAGCCCCTTGTGACATCAAGTGGAACCACAAATCTGAATGGTTCTGTTAATCACATGAGTACAGAGCAAGCAGCCCACATTAAACTGACTGAGTTGTTGTTTCAGTTTCTGTGTTAGTAGGCATATCAGAGACCCAAATAAAAAAAAAGTGACTTTTTTCATAATATGACCCATTTAACATGCTGTAGAGTCTAACCCAGAAGGTAAACAATCGACAAACATGGAGGTTGTAAAAATGATCTGTAGTAGGTTGCTTATTGCTTTTGAAAAATGTCATAAGAAGAGTATGCATGTTTGTAATATTTTAGACTTTAAAACTGGTTTCATGATTTGTCTTTCAGATCCAGGATGAGTTTCACAGAATCACAATGGTGCATCTTGAACCGAAGTTCAAGTCCAAGCTGGATGAATGTACTCCTCGGCTTCTGAACCTCTTCCACTCCAAGGGCAGAAGCATGGGGTTGAGGTTGCAGGCTATCCTACTCAAGGTATCCTTCATTACCTCCACCAGGAGGTATTGTGATCCCTTTGCTTTGTGCATGTGTGTTTGTTTGTTAGCAAGATAACTCAAAAAAATTATGGACGGATTTTCATGAAATTTTCAGGAAATGGTGATACTGGCACAAGGAAGAAATGATTAAAGTTTGGTGGGGGCCAGATCTGTCTTGGCGGAGGTTTGCGCTCTCCGAGTGCTTTTCTTGTTGAGCATTATGTTTGCTAATATTTTATTCTAGGAATTTTGGGATCAAACTGCTGGAATATCATTACTTAAATTTACAGGAGGTAATGTTAGCCTGTGATTCTCTTTATAAATGGAGTATGAAATAACTGCATGAAAATTTGTTTCATTAGTGTTTCATTCTACTGGTCCCTGAGACGGCACAGGAAGGATCCTTGATAGGGGCTTATTAACAGTAATATAAACCACCTGGTGTTCATTTCTTTCATTTCAGACTCCAAGCAATCCTGACATCAACATGACCAGAGATGTTGTCATTCGATGTTTGATGATGTACCTTGGGGAATCTACAGATCAACTCTTAAAAGAGTACGATGTAAGTTGAAGTACATGTTCAAATATAAAGAAGGTGATCTCGCTCATCTCTTCTACTTGGTATGTCTTGGGAAAGTCAAATCACAAAAAGTCATAACTATATTTCTCCCAGTAGTTCTTGGCAAGCTACATCATTGTCCTCTGTTAAGTGTGTTTAAAAGTTTTTATTTTCCATTAAGAAATTTTTAAGTGCTAATACAGAAATAGGAAGTGTTATTAAGTGCTTATTATCTCAATTTGATTTCACCAATAGGCAGAATTTAAAACTTGTCAGTAGTTTATGTAATCTTTTTCCTAAGAATGATTTACCGAACAACTGCATTTTTATAAGTCTTATTTTTTTAAAGTCTTTATAATTTGTCCCTAAAAGGTAGCTAAGAAATGCTGGCCAAAGAGCTGCTTTGTGAATACAAAGACATTTTACAGAGAGACTGAGGCAACTTTTTAAATAAGCGAAGGAGAGCAGAGTTGAACCAGTTGCTGTGGAAGACTTGAAGTTTCAGGAATGAACTTACAGTGCCACATAAGTCTTGTTTCCACTATCAGTACGGTACAGTACAGTACGGATTGGTATGGTAATGGTTCGGATCGGTAACAGGTAGCTTTGCAGTTACACTGTATAAGGGGACCCTTACAGTAGTAGGCGGAGTGTGGACTACTGAAGAGGTACAGGCACTGCGCCATCGAGCTCCTGTTGCACGATGATACAGAGCAGTGCCTGTACCTCTTCAGTAGTCCACACTCCGTTGTTAGCAAGTTCCGACATTTTCCTCTTGAGAAAATACAAACAGAAGATTGGTTGACAGGTGGCCAGCCTTTGTTAGCGAATGTAGAATAAGATATTCATCAATACAGTGCCAGGAAGAAATGATAAAGTAATTGATTTCATTTCAGAAATTTCATTTACAAATATTTACAGCTGTAACTCTGTTCAGCCGATCATCATGTGATTGAATTGTTTTGATTTGTTGGTGAGCTGATTGGATCATTTTCATTTTACCTGGTGTGAAAATATGCTTTTATGTACGATTTTTAAGTGTTATCTCAGATTTGTCTTAATACTGACATAAATACAGTGCATTACAAGCAACGGCTATGACAAATTCCAGATTTTCTTGTCCAAACAGTTGGAAGCAATTTGGGAAATAGGACCTTCTCCTTTGGCTGTACTGTCTGATATGCACAATGTTCTTGCTATTACAGGATGCTGATGAAGACAGTGTGTCGCAGGACCTTGCTGTTCAAAACCTGAAGATCTACAACATCAAGGCTAACACGTCAGAAGATCCAGACAACATTGGTATCGTGGTGGAGGGCGTGAAAGTTCTAACTGCTCTGGGTAACTTTCCAAGGGCTTGCTCCCTGCTCATTGGGTTGGTGTATGCTGTGAATCTTGCCTATCCAAAGGAGCTCAGGTACACGTTTGAAGTGTTTCAGAAACTTCTCCTTGGGCCTGATAGTTCAAAGCTCTCCCCCAAAGTGAACAGCCTCAGGAATAAGCTACTGGCTCAAGAAAAGGGACCCTTGCTAATCAAAAGGGAATTGACAAGTCACTGTTAAAACCGACACACAAGACTTCGTGAAATGCTTGAGTTTCAGTGAAGTTAGTTAACATTAGTATGACGGCGTATTAAGGCCACATAAGAAAAAAAAAGCTTGTCACTACAAGAATAAAGTCGTTATTTAACAAGAATAAAGTCGTAGTTTTAAAAAACTCATTATTTAACGAGAGTACAGTCATTATTTAACGAGAATAAAGTCATTAATTAACAAGAAAAAACTCATTTAACGTATAAATGAATAAGTGAATAAAGTCGTTATTTAATGAGAATGAAGTTGTTAAATTATGAGAATAAAGTCGTCGTTTTAAAAAGCTCATTATTTAACGAGAATAAACTTATTTAACAAGAATGAAGTCGTTGATTGACGGGAATAAAGTAATTATTTAACAAGAATAAAGTCATACTTTTATGAGATTAAACTCGTAATATTTTGAAAATTCGAGTTTCCGGTTTTACAGCGAAGGCAACAAGCGAAGCAGCAACTTTCCCTTCTGCTGGACTCAAACTCACAGTAGAATCCCCACAGTTTCTTCAGAAGCAACAAACCCTCTGTGTTTAGTTCTCTGGTGTTTCCACTGATAGTCCTACAGATGAACACTTAATTAGTTTGTCCTCCACAAAAGAGGAAATTTGCTACAAATCTGTTCGGTTCTGACAACAAACCCAAATGTGTGCAAACTGTCTTCAAAGTCCTTAGACTAATGTGTTTATGGGGAGGACAGACCCAGTATTTAACCTTTGTGCCTAACCCCCATGAAAGTATAACTTCACAAAATGCTCCAAGTTGTACATCGATGAGTAGGTACAACTTCTCATTATATAATGACTTTATTCTCATTAAATAACAGCTTTATTCTTGTTAATTAACTTTATTCTCGTTAATTAACAACTTTATTCTCGTTAATTAACAACTTTATTCTTGTTAAATAACAACTTTATTCTCGTTAAATAACGACTTTATTCTCGTAGTTACAAGCGGGGGTTTTTTTCTTATGTGGCCCTAATACGCCGTTGTACATTAGGGCAATTTCAGTCAAGTTTGGATTTCTGCATGTGTATTTTTTCTTGCAGTACATTACAAGTGCAATGTAAATGTTGAATTTTTCTGTTATTACACTACAATGTTGTTAAATGCTTCCACGCTATTGGATGGCACCACTCATTCAAGAACCATTTTGCACTTGTTGAATGCTGGATAAACATGTTTTAAAAACCTGCACAAATAAATGTTTATCTGCTGCTGTTTCATGCATTGTGATCTGTTGATGTAACTTGATGCCACAGTTTACTTAAGTTTGGTCAGGATATTGAGTAAATTAGACACAGAAAAATTATGGCAACAAAGTGACATTCAATATTATTGAATAGATTTAAAGTCCTGTGATACAAATTAAAACTTAAAATTAAACAATTATTTTAGGTACAGATAAATAAGAACAACAGTGTAAATGTGTTGAATTAAGCAACAGTGTGCTAGAATATGAGTTGATGTAATTCATTTTATTTACTTAATCCAAATCATTTTTATGCAGATATTTAGTAAATGTAAATCAATTTTACCCGTATAATTAATAAATATAAGTCAATTTCGCCTAGATTATCAGTAAATATGAATCAGTTTCCCCCAGATATTTAGTAAATCGAAATAATTTTTGCTCAGATACTTAGTAAATATAAATCAGCTTTCCTTGTGAAATTGACTAGGATTTACTAAGTATTTTTTGGCGATATAACTCATCATTTTGCGTGCTATTACTAAATCCAACACATTTCAACTGTTGCTATGATTAACATGTACTTAATATTTTTTGTTTAAGTTAAGTTAATGAATTCAATACTTTCTAATCAAAATTGTAGAACTTAAAATCTATTCAATTATATTATGTGTCACTTTGTTGCCACAATTTTTTTAAGTAACCATTGGTCATATTTTTTTCAGTGTGCCTTCAGGGTCTATACGTCTTTGAAATGTGTTGTGTAGGACAGGAATGGTGCTATCACAGGTTAGAGGTTCAATTCTACCGGTAAACTCCAAAGAAATATGGTTTTGGAGTAGAATAACTGCCAAAGCAGCAAGCTTTTGACCTAAAACAAACCTTGCATTTGACCAACGGCTTGGCTAACAATCCCCAGTACACCTACATCTGCTCAAAAAACCTTCAGATTGGTCATTGTTGTCTGATTGTTACAACTAGTTTCAGTGATGATTGTCTAGTTGTGGAATGATGCAAGCTTCTTTATTTCCTAAAGTAGCTTTTTTGACACATCCAGTACAGCGTTTTGTATCACTTCAATAAAAGCAAATGATGGAACCAAATAATTTTGCCAAAAGGCATACATCTTTTTGTCACATCATTGACAATAGAACATGGTGTACGGTGGATTTCATTTTTGCTTTCTGCAAAATACAGCTAATATTTTTAACCCAAGTTTTTCTGTGTGGTGGTCAGAACTAAACTTTAACCAAAAGTGGTCTTTTGGGATTAACTGACTATGAAGGTGATGGACAAACACAAGGTATGAACATGTGTGAAACCCATTTTGTTGTTTCTGTTTATTCATTTAATAGTAATGAAAGAGTAGATATCTCCATCTTCTTTCACACAAAGCCAGGTGTACGTATTTGCTTCATAAGCCACAAGTCTGCATTTATCTATCCGAAGGCCTCGTACAAAGCAATAACACTCATTTATCAATGACACTGATTTATCAGTAACACTGGTTTAGCCTTTGATGCATCCAGGCCAATACATTACAATACTGTATGTAGCACTGTCTACAGAATGTCTTTAATTACCTTTACTGAGAGGATCGTATAATAACTACATATATACAATCACACAACTTCAATGCTGCGACCAAAACTTACACTTAACTTATCATCAAATTTAAAGCCTTTTATCAAAAAACTTTACAGCCATTTGACTCATTCCTGCCTCTAGTTCATTATTTAAAGCCTATTAATGTTTTTTTTAAATCATTATCAAAGTAATCATATAACTACCTGACAATGAATGCACAAAATCTCTATTTCATATTTGCAGAGCATCCTGTGTGTGAAATAACTCATTCTACTCATTACATATTTTTATCCCTGGTGGAGGTTGTTTACTCTTCCTGCGGCCCAGCTTATTGCTCTTCTGACAAAACATTTGCAGTCACAGATGAGTATGAAAACCTGTAAATCGACTGAATTTACACCTTCTGAATAACATTCTTATTTGAACACAGTGAGTTTATCCCATATTGCTTGGTGTTCTTTTCATTTTTATGTTAGGACTGACATTTTTTTGGTCTTGTGCATATCCAACGGAGTAGGAAGAACAGAAAAAATATGGTTTTCACACCAAATGTGGTGCTGTAAAGATTTGTAACCCCTTGATGCAAAACTGCTTACACTGCCTGGTGTGTATTTTCATTGTTATCTCTTCATGCACTCGCCAAGACATAAATTGTTTGTTGAGTGTTGAGTTTACAACCATGAAGCAAACATCCTCACTGTTAGTCTAGTGGTTGGAGCTGGTCTTGTCTTTCGATTGAATGCAGTGAATACATCACCAGTGGCTTTCTCTCAACAATACCACTTTATTTATGTACTGATCATCAGTGATCAGGACTCCCTGGGGGAATCAGTTTTCATTTGGGCTCTGATTCAAAATTCAAAATAAAATTTGACATTGAAATCACATCTCTGAAAACCCCACTAAATGAAGCCTCGGGAAGAAAAGGGATTTTTTTTCCCATGAACCCACAATGACGGCTGAATATGTGGAACCAATTACCTTGATGCCAGCAGAGCGGCATTTTCCAACTGCATCAGGCACAGCGGCACGTGGCGGATCAATCATGGCGATGAGGCCCAGGAAACAGAGCTGCTCGGTGGGGAAGTTCATGTCGTCAGTGTCGAAAGTGTATCCTCGAGGGAACTGGGATGAAGACAGATTCAGGTGGCAGAAGCCTGTAAGAGTGGAGGGATCAGTGAGATAGCTGTTCATAACCAACTGAAATGACATCTCAAAGCGCACTGCAGGCAGTAGAAAAAAACATGTTGTTTTGTTTTGGCATCAAATGTATCAAATGACACTTTAAGGAGGAGACCAAGTTTTCTTGACCCAAACCCTCAAAAACTCATAACTAGTTTTGACACAACTTTCAAATTATTTTTTGTCTTTCTCAACTGATTTATCACCAGCATTTTTCAGTGAAAATGATGTATTTTCCTATATTTAATTTGCTGACAATGTAGATTTTCATAAAATCTCAGAGTAAATTAAAAGGTTATTAGATCATCTCACATAAAATTAGGAAGAAAAGGGGAGTTTTCAATAAACAGGTGCACTGGTGTTCCTGTCCACAGCTACTACAGATACTAAACATTCACTGACTAAGGCAGGTTATGGAAGGAGATTATATATTCTATTGTTAAAGGAGCTACATGTGGTATTTTTAATTTAAAATATTAACTCTTAAAGACCTCCAACTGTTTTATCATTATTTTGTCACTTCCAAATGATTTTTTTGTCTTTCCTAAGTGATTTATCACCATTTATTATAGCATCATAACATTCTGGACTATTTTGAGACTGTGGTGGAGAGGAGGACGCTGAAGAAAGTGATCTCCATTGTGGACAATGATGAGCACCCTCTCTACCACACACTGGACAGACAGCAGAGCACCTTCTCTAACAGACTATTACAGCTCCGCTGTTGAATGGACAGATATAGGAAATCTTTCCTGCCACATGCCATTCACTGTACAATAAACTCACCTCTGCCTGATGTTCAAACCTGGTCATAAACATATTTCCACGGTGCACTTCACTGTCCATATTACTGAACAATTCCATTTTAGTTTGCACATTACAGTTTATTGTTGCACCTTACTGCTTTTATACCATTTCTGTTTTTTATACTTCAAATTTATTATGTATAGAGTGTTTACTCTTGTATTCTATTGTTGATCTTATATTCTGTTTTTGCTGTCCGTCATGCTGCTGCTGCACTACAATTATCCAGTTTGAGATCAATAAAGTATCTATCTATCTATCTATCTATCTATCTATCTATCTATCTATCTATCTATCTATCTATCTATCTATCTATCTATCTATCTATCTATCTATCTATCTATCTATCTATCTATCTATCTATCTATCTATCTATCATTATCCTTTGCATTATGTATTTTTCAGTGAAAATCTGTTATTTTCCCATATTTAAGTCAATGATCATGTAGATGCACATTAAAATTCAGAATTAATTTTTATAATTATATCAAAACAAATAAAACAGAAGAAAAGTGACTTTTTCAACAAAATATATCATTAACTGTACATCAAAGGAGTGTGCACAACCACTGTCATTTGTCAGACGACATGGGTTTTATTGGTGAATCAATGCTGTAGAAGATGATGGTGTTTCCATGTTCACTACGGAACCTCTGAACGTCCACATGGGTTATATCTGATGACCATGAAAAGATGACAAACTGCATTTTACCTCAATATATTATTAGGATTAGTGCATCAACAGTTATTAAACATTTTAGATCAGTAGATGCTTTTGGTTAATGGTGGATGTTTGGGTCTTAATGGGTTAAGCATGTTTTATGTTCTAAGCCGGTGGTTCCTAACCTTTTTTACTTGGAGCCCCCCCGCTTGTGTCCAAGACAAGCCAGCCCCCCCAGTCGAAACTGTCCTGTCCTTCACTAAAAACAAAGTTAAGGTAACTCTCAACTTCCTTTTTTGATACTGATGAGTCATCTGCATTTTTCAGACATGATGTTTATACATATGATGATAAACTGACAACAGGGGAAAAAACTCAGATGAATTATCTATCTGACCTGACGATACTGTTGCTTTGGCTGTGGGGGTCACAAAGTTTCAGAGGTCAAGAGGGTGTTGCTACTGGAGAGCTTGATACTTTTAAATGCAGAAAAATTAAGTTTTGCAGGGGTTCATGCAGATTTTGATTATCTTATTGGGTGTATAAGTATTTTTTCTTTAACATGCACAAATTTAATTTTCACAACATGTAACCTCAGTGCAGACAAAGCCCACATCCCCCTGGGATCTCTGCCTTGAGGGGGCGTGCACCCCAGGTTAAGAACCACTGTTCTAAACAACCAATACATTTCTAAAGATGCTCCAGAATATCTTGCTATATACAGGAAAACATCACAATGAAATGAAAATGTGAAGATCTCAGGACCCTCAAAGCCACCCTCACATCCAACACATTGTTCTCTCCCTGCTCCAGCTCTTTACTTTACAGTATGCATACAAATCACTTTTAATTTGAGGTGGAGATTTCGAGGTGGTTGCAATACTTGAAATACAAATTGGATCAGCCACTTTTATTAATTCATGATCCACAGCCCTTGAAATATGTGTCTGCTGAATCCCAGCAGGGGCAAAGAAAAATACAACACTTCTGATGAAAAAGCAGGCACAGTCTAAAGGTGCAGAAACCTTCCTCTGTCATCAAACACCTGACCCGTCATCATCATCACCCAAGGCAAAACACAGACTTAATAATTTACATGATATCAGGAGTTTCACCCCAACAATGGCACTATTCCACATTTGCTGTTTAAAAAAGTGACACCTACTCTTACAAAATGATGATAGCTCATAATTGTTACCTATGGCAATTTATAAAAATGCCAGGATTTTTTTTTTTTTTTTTTCTTCAGTTGTCAAACTGATGACATTTACAAAGTCAGGATGCTAAACATTTGGGAGATATTGGAAGCTGAACTGCAAGTAATAACAAAGTTTTTACCCAAAGAAGGTGGTATTTGATAGTCTTTAGAGCAGTGTTTTTCAACCTTGGGGTCGGGACCCCACGTGGGGTCACCTTGAATTCAAATGGGGAACCCCGAAATTTCTAGTAACTGATAAAAAAAAAAAAAGAAAAAAAAGAAATAAATAAAAACTATATGGTGAGTTGGGAGAATCCTAATACATATAAGACATGACAAACTCTGAAGCTGAAGCTGAAGCACTGTGATTCTGTTTATCTGTCAGTGTTCATTGTGGTCAGTTTCAGATGCTGCAGTCCTTTCATAATTCATAGTTTGAGTTCTTGTTTTTTCAGTATTAATTGTCAGCCTTGTAAATCCAAGCTGGACTGACTGTACATATCCTGACCAAGGAAAATCTAACTGTCACTTTGTGCGGTAATCTACACCTGGCTTTTCTGCCTCCATCCATAATAATATACATTACATAGACTAAATGTCATCTAAATTAACATTTGTTTGCAACATAGTATAGCAAACTATTACATGATCAAAAACAAATTGATTTTAGCCAAAAAAAAAAAGTCTCTGTTTTAAATGTCTGGGGTCGCCAGAAATTTGTGATGTTAAAATGGGGTCAAGAGCCAAAAAAGGTTGGGAAGCACTGCTGCAGAGAGTGTGCAAACATACCCAGCACTCTCTCCCCAAGTCCTCCCAGCTCCATGTAGGCATTCTGGAAAGACTCTCTCCAGGACTCATCAAGTGCCTGCTCCTGGCCCTGGATCATAATGGTACTGCATCTGTAAAGCAGTCATAAATTAATAACTGAAGAGCAAATGCAAAACATCTTCAAAAATACTGGAGTAGTGTCTGTTGATTTAAACACAAATGAGCTTCTGCTACCAACACCATGGATACCGTCCCACAGACACCCTGGCAAATCAGTCCAAGGTTCTGATCATTCCTGGAGCTCTGACTGAGGGAGGTTCTACCATCACAAATATATAGAATTCAACACAGCTCCTCTCAGGCCTGGTTATCTGATAAGGGGCTGAATTCATTTCTCTGGCAATTGTACATTTTGATACTTTAACATTATTTTTAGAGGCTCTATTACTCTTTAATAATGACATAAAATGAAAACCTTTTTTTTTTTTTTTTTTTTTTTTTACAACATGTCTCCTATGATAGCTTCTGTGCAAAGATTTGTGGCCAGATCACTTTTCTTTTAACTGATATAGGAAATGTCCATTTGTTTGCTCAGCCTGCCTAAAAATTAATGTGGTGTTGGATCTTTCAGTGAAAAATACAAATGCAGACCACATTGACCAGACTGAATACAAATATTTTCTTACTGAAATGCTATGCAGATGGTGGTTTGTTCTATTCCAAGACAGTTTTCCTAAATTAGGTTTAAAAAACACAATATAATGCCTGTCTTACAGTAGCACAATATATCAAAATTTTTGCCAAAACATTGCCATCATCATCCTAAAACATCATCTCTGAAACCAAAATTACTGGACTGTTTCCATGAGCCCTTATACAACTAGCATGATTTGAATACTACCAAATGTACATTAATTGATCATATATTGATTAATTATGTCTTAGACGGTCAATAAATACTCTGCTACAGTGAGATAAACAGAGAGGAGCTGGAAATGAAATGAAGTACCTTGTTTATGGCATTGGCTGGGGTTATGAATATACACAAATGAGTTATCCACAGCATTTAAGGAGACCACAACAGAAAAAAACAATCTGAGGCCAGGGGAATGTGGACAAAATCAAAAGGGCACTTCAGGCTACAGAGTAACATATGGACAAACCAGGGTTGACCTTGATGCCGCATTACTCAGTGTGACCATATGAGTGAAATGAGGCACAAATATAGCCTGCAAATACAAATAACCCTGCAGGAAGATGAGGGAGTCACGGTCATTTAAAGAGGCAATTTGTGATATTCACAGTTTAAAACATTCCAAATTTGAACTGAATTATCAATGGAGTGTGAAAAAAAAACGCTTGACAAAGATGTCAGTGGTGTATGATACAAAGGTTTCTACAGAGTGCTAACCAGGTGGCCCAAGTCCATCCTGTCTTGTAATACCACGATGTACCTCAAGAAGCACAGTGAGTCAATCTAACAAGAAATCACATTTGGCAGCAAAGAACAAAATACAATAATAGTAATACTAATACAGTAGTACCTTGATTTACGAGTGCACCAACTTACGAGTTTTCTGAGTTACGAGCCGTCGCTCAGTCTATTTTTTGCTTTGAGTTGCGAGCCAAAATCCAAGTTGCGAGCGAGCTTCAGATACACCGCCACTAGTTGTCATAGCCAATAAAAAGAAAAATGTTGAAGGACAGGTTAAATGTATTTTATTTTAGTTTGTTGTTTCTAAATGTAATTCAAAATTTGAAGATTATGGTGATATTAGGTGTTACAGCTATTATCTAATTTTGCACAACGAAGTCCAGTCGCTGTCCAGAAGGGAGGTGCTGAAACGTTTTGTCATGTGTCTGGAAGAGGTGAAAAAAGGTCATCTAGAACATGTCAAATACCTCTGCAAACATCAATATGCATTGGAGATAAGTTCAATATAAGTTACACATACAGGGGTTGGACAAAATAATGGAAACACCTAACATTGTGGCATCATAGAAGGTGTTTCCATTACTTTGTCCAACCCCTGTAGGTTCAAATCACGTTACTCATAGTTTAGAAATAAGTTTTGGATAGGCTAGACATTATCTCAATGTATTTCGACTTATGGGGCTGAAATGGATTAATGGCATTTCAATTAATTTCAATGGGGAAAATTGATTTGATATACAAGCAAATTTAGTTATGAGCTCGGTCACGGAACAAATTAAACCCGTAAGTCAAAGTATCGCTGTAAATGCACTGCAAGTCTTTTTTGACTGTGTTGCTTCTCATTACTGCACCATTGCTCCTAAAAGAGCATTAAGGATTTCTGGACAAACTAATTCTTAAAATATGGAAGGAAAGATCTTTCTTGGGATCATGGTAAGGAGGCAGACCACTCTTTTGTTGGACAGTAAATTCATGGACAGAAAGGAATATCAAGGATATCAAGCTGTCTCGATCATACCTGTATGATTTCCAAAATCACTGAAATTACAGTTAGGTTACCATAATTCAAGGAAGAATCGTGGTACTAAAACTTGATCTAAAAATGGGATGATATCTCACAAGCTGTGGTAACGACTCTCAAGACCTGCAAGGAGGGAATAAAGGAAATGTATGACCATAAGTGGACAAAATATCAAGGTCTTGTCCTTGAGAGTCAACAGAAGGGGTGGAAAGCCTGGAATCTGTCAGTGGAAGTGGACTGTAGGGAATCTGTGGAGAAGTCCCTCTGGAAAACTCATGGGCATCTGGGAATAGAGGCTGATGCTAGGAAGCATCTGGTAGCCATCATCACCAAGGAGGGACAACATGGATCTGATAATGGGCATTAACTGCACTCAGCTGAGTGGTTGACAGTGGGGGTAGGACCAGGATGTTGGTTCTGCAGTCAAGCCCCCTGTAGATGTCATGGGCTCAATTTGGAAACATGGGGTCTGTACCTCCACTTGAAGAGCTGCACATTTTTGAATGGTTTTAAAAGCATAAACTACACAGGACGAGTTAGTAATAAAAAGGGCGAACAACAAAAGTGTGTTTGCTAAATGTAATGGGAATCGCACAACTCCTGTCACTTTTCCACTGATGGTATCAGATCTACTCATGACTTGGGACAGCTTTTTTGGCATTTCCAGTGTGTGAGAGCAGGGACCTCCAGGGACTATCAGATACTATTATTAATACTACATTTAACAACACAGCACTTAACCCATAAAGACCCAGTGCTGCTTTTGTGGCAATACCCAAACGAATTGTTCTCCATTTTTCACCTTCCTTAAATGATTTATCGCCATTTACTCTAATGTTGTGCTCTGTATTTTGCATTTTTAAGTGAAAATCAGCTATTTTCCTATATTTAATGTACTGATTATATAGATGTTCACTAAAGCTCAGACTAAAGTTGAAAGTTATTGTATCCAAAACAGAGAAAACTGATGAAAAAGTTCATTCTGTCAGAAAAATCTATCATTAACTGAACATGAACCAAGTGTCTCCACCCACTGTCATTTGTCAAACTCCATGGGTTTTACTGGTGAATCAATGTTGTAGAAGATGGCCGTGTTTCCACAGTGAATGCAAAGCCCCTGAACATCCAAATATATCCAAATAATATCTGATGACTATGTAAAGATGACAAACTGCATTTTACACCAATTATTTACATGTATTGGGGGGGGGGGGTCTGGTTGTTTTTCATAGTGAGGCTTTGCCATATATGTGCTGATAATATCTAGTTTAAATATGAATATATGAATATATTATTACTATATTACTATAGAGGACGATATAGAATATTATATGTATTTATATTATATATGTATATGTTTTTGTTTGTTTTGTTTTTGTTTTTTAGTTTTTATTAATATCTGGTATTAATATCTGGTAGGATAAGTTGTAAATAGGTATTATCATATTAGTGTATCTAAGAAAAAGGAAGTATGATATTGTTATACTACTACTACTGTTATTATTATTTTTATTATTATTATTATTATTATTATTATTATTATTATTATTATTATATTGATATTCATGCAAAATAATAATCACTATACAGTGATCATAAGAAATAGTAATTGGGGGTAGGAGTATGTAAGTTTTTACTTCTTCCTACTCCTTTTCGAGCATATATAATTTCATTTCCTTTGTTTTCTTTATAATATTATTATTATTTTTTTTATTTTTTTTTTTGTGGTTTGTTTGCTTATCAGTCACTTATGTACCAGTACTTATATTTTGCTGGTTGATTTATGTTTTTATCTCACTGTCTACATGTTCAAAATAAAGATTTCATTCATTCATTCATTCATATTGATAGGATTAACGGATCAACAGATATTTAGCATTTTATATCAGTGAATGATTTTGGTCACTGATGGACGTTTGGGTCTGTTTGGCTGAACCAGAATCATTGCTGCTTATGTTGAGATGTGGGCCACCAAGCCAAGCTGGCAAGAAAACTTTGAAGAGTAGCCTCCTTGGATAAACTGACCACAGATTGTAAATGCAAACAATAAGATTCTCACCTTAAAAATGTTACTATAACATGTGGTCTTGAACACATTCATTCAGAGTTTTAAGGTCAACCTCCTCCATTGTTTCGTTTCTTGTAGCTGCAATAATGTTGAAGACAACATCACAATAGTTTAGGCTGCATCGCTTTAATGACCAGCCACGCTGATAAAGTCCTATACCTGTAGTGGAAATGCTGTGCACTGCAGGCCAAACTGAGCCGAGCCATGCCACCGTCAAGGGAGTGGAGCTGACAACGGCAGTGAAAAAGCAGCATATGATGACTGCAAAGTGTGAGGATTTAATGACAGGAGTGTTATTTTTTCAGAGATTAGCGCAGAGAAATGTTGCCCCCTCTCTTGATAGTATAATGGGTTTTTTTTATCTTAACCTGACAAACTGCCCCTTTAAAGACTCCTTAAGTTTTCTTTAACTGCATGCCTGAAATAACATATCAGTATTGAGCTGGTACTATTGCTGTAATATAAATGCACACATAAAGTACTGGCACTGCAGTTTTGAGAATAATGCTACTTTAAATTAGTATAAAGGAATGGGAAGTATACAAAGGGTCAAACTTCTGTGAGTCCCGATTTATGAGATCGATTAACCAACCTGTCTAAGATCCTCTCCGGCGCTCCCTTCATGACCAGAATATGACCAGATGGATTATCTTCCACCTCATGGATAGAAAGCTTGAAAAATGGAAAGAACAGGATTACTGGCGAGAACACAACATGAGCTTTCAGATAAAAGTGTTTGCCATTAACTGTTTGTGCTTTGTTGTCGGCTGCTTTCCGCTGCTTCTTCTTTGTGCGTTTGATCTAAAATATTACACTTTTAGTACAAAATGTTTCAGATGGACGTGCTTGTTAAAAATACTCAACAGTGAATTTCATGTTGGTGCCTGCAATCATTTTTTGGGAGCTGCTGTCATATTTTTTTCCAAGTGGGTTGAAATAAAAGTCTTATCGAAGTTGACTTGACTGAGTGCACGCAGCAAGTCATATGTATTCCCCGTGTTGACGAGCGTTCATTCACACATGTATTCCTGTGGCGTTACAGCTCGCACTACCCTTTCCCCCACACAAGAATGCACACAGCCACACATACACCTACAAATGCACACACTCCCTCAGGTAATTTGTATCTGAGTCACAGCATATCTAATCTCAGAAAACCAGAGCAAAATTGCTTTTTTCCCTCCCCTCAACACAGGCGTTCCTATTTTAAGTTAAGGAACAGGTTTACGGAATGCATGCAGGAAGTCTTTGTTTGCTTCAACCTCATGTTATTCATATGCTGGTTCAGAACTCCAGATGGGTAAGACTGGGTGTGAAAAGTAAAACAGTAACACTCTGTCTTTCTTAATTGCTGCTGTGCCCTTGAGCAAAGTATTAAAGAGCTCTGTGTCTGCTTTCATAGCTCTTCAAGCATTGGTTTTCATCACTGTCTGCTTTTCTCATCTATCGCACTGAGAGGAATGTAAATCTTTTGTATCATACAGAAAATGACACTCATCTGCGATCATCAAAGGTAACAATAAAAAGTGGTTTATAAACTTAGTTCTATAGGATGTAGGTGTTGATTTTGTGCAAGTCACAACATTTAATGTGTTAGTAGTTTCACAGAAGCATCTGGGTGGCCGGCAGTGTGTTTGTAGCCTGTTGGGCCGCTCCCTGGTGAGAAAGTGTGGAAGTGTATGAATGTTAAGCAGGATGTTGTTAAAAAAAAAAAAGCATGTGTGTTCAGGCATCCTTCTCTGGATGGAAATAAGGTTGAAAATGAATATTCATGATGCAGTCATGCTGCATAAAAAACATACAGTATACACTTTAGTATCCAAGTCATGCAGCAGATTTTTTCCTACATGATAAAAATTGTTATGTTTCCACGGTCTGTATTTTTTATCTCTTTACACAGATACACAAACAGAAATGCTTATATTAGGACTGTCAATTCATGAATAAATTAACAAACTAATTACATAATTTGCTGTGGTTAACCACAATTACTCGCTATTTTGCTTCTCAAGATCAAAACTTCTAATAGTGAGTATTTCAGTGTAAATTAATATGAAATCAAGGAAAAAGGGGTGTATTTAACCTCAAATACACTGTAAAAAAATGCTGTTGTTTTTACGGAAAAAACTGGCAGCTGTGGTTTCCAGAACAATACTGTAAAAAACACATCCAACTGTAAACAGATTTACGGAGTAACATGCAAATTTAACATTTTAAACACGTAGATTTAACACTGGATTTAAATGGTAAATGGACTACACTTATTTATTTATTCGTTTTAAACACCTTTATGGTGTCTAAAGCGCTTTCCAAACCCACCAGGTCCTACTGGGAGCAATTTAGAGTTCAGTGTCTTCCATGGACATATGGACAGTCCGAGCCAGGATTCGAACCACCAACCCTTTGGTTATCTACCCACTCTACCAATCCATTAATTTACAAGTTTAAAATGTTAAATTGTCAGATGTTTACTATTTTATATATTTTTTTTATTTAAAAAAAAAAAAAAAAGAGGAAAAAAAAGCAAATAGGCCGTTATTTCAACATTATGGTCTTGCAATTTAAACTGCACCACAATGTTTTTCAATTTATAGTGTTATTTTCTAAAAACAATAGAAATACATCATTTCTACATACAAATCTGGTTTTGTTAACATACTCTTCCTGTAAGAACTACAGCTATATTTGATTTAATCATTGACACAAAAATCTTTTCAGATAAACAATGTTGCATTATATTGTCACTTAAAGTTTTTTTATGTTGCAATTTTACAACTTTTTGGTGTTAATTCTACAGTCATTTTTTACAGTGTACTATTGAGTAGGAGTATTTGTTTGACCTTTGAACACAGATTCTATCCTATAAAAACACTGAGATCATCAAATCTATCTTAAAGATCCATCAAATCTTAAAGTTCCATTTCATTTCACACCCTATCATCAGACAGCAGCTTCGAAGGCAAGAATGTCCCGTATGCATAATAACTGTGTTCTGTATTCAAATACCAATTTAACTTTAAAAATGTCCTCGATTGTCCAGTACATATTAAAAAAGAAGAAGCAAAGAAACAGTTCAGCTTTGTCCTCCTTTACATTCAGACAGTAGCTGAGACAGACCAGTCTGTTTACATTATGAAGGGACTGTGGTTTGGTACTTGATGTGCCCTTCGAGGGCTTTGACGTATGTTGGCCTCACATACATCTGTGTACGGCACATACCGGCTTTTCCTTTATTTCAGTCTGCAGAAGAAAACTGGACTATGTTTACACTTCAGAAATATGGCGTTTGAACATTACCCCACTACTTCATTGCTAAAAGAGTCACACTTCTGAAATCTGTTTAATCCAGTAAACATTAGCTGTTTCATAAAATGTCATACAAATCTGAAACAAGCATTTAAAAAATTACAAAAAAGAAAATAAATTAAGTGTGTTTTTTTTAAATGGTTTGAAGCCACTGAACAAAGGTGTGTAGTGAGGTCAAAAGGTGGCGCTATAGGTGACATTGAACATGGCTTTACTACTTTATGAGAATGAGGAATATTAGCTGATCAGTTACATGAGTTTATATGTCAGAATTTATATGAAAAAAAAAAGTTTTTAGATACCATGTGCACATTTTGAAAAAGGCCAAAAAGTAAGTATAAAAGGAGGAAGGTCTTTTGGAATTTTGTGGGTGGATAAAATACATTCACTGTAACTTGGCCACTATGCTACTAATTATTTTTGATTATTATTTAAAAGTGTATTTTACACACTTTCACTGCTTGGGAAAAGTATCCTGTTAATATGTTAAATGTAACTACTCCCCAACACTAGTCATTGGTCATCTGTAAACACATGCAGCCGTGTCAATTGTGTTCATTTCCTTCAATGTGTTAATTATTTTAAATTAATTGCCACAACTAATGCATTTTGACACCACTAGACACACCGACAGACAGAGAAATGCAGCATCAAGCTGTGATGCCACGGTGTTTCTGTGCAGTACCTGGTATTTGTTGGTGGAGTTGAAGGGGATCTCTGCCACTTTGGGGTTCCTGCCTCTTAAGTCACGAACACTCCCGCAGCACACCTCGATACATTTGAGCAGAGCGGACTCGGATGCATCCCCCGCCGTCTCCCTCTGGGGAAACACACACAGACTCACATGAGCACAGTCGCTCACATATGCATATTACCAAACGAGGGTTGTCTGCCTCACTTTGCTCGTGTTTGTCAGACCACAGTGGAGGGAAGGTTTTGGCTCATGTGTTATATAAATGATTAAAACAAAACCCAAGAGGACATTCTTTAGTGCCATTATAGTTCTCATTCATTATGCAGAGAGCTGAGTATCATCTGCATCTCTGTGGCATGTAATCTCACCACAGTGTTTCTTTTAAGGTTATATAACAATTTAATCCAAAAGTCAAAAAGCACAATACTTTCAGTAATTTGGTGGGTACAGCTATGTTTCCATCAGAACAATCTGAAATGTTCTTTGCTCTGTTTCCTGAGGGCTTTTTAAGCATATTTTATAAGATTCAAGACAAAAAAGATTACATCATTATGTGAAGAAACACTGGAAGAAACACATTAGGCCGTTGCCTATTGGCAATAATCAATATCAAATTGATCACTATGGTTATGGTTCACAAGTGAATTTCAGCCACAAAGAATTAAAAATTCATAGTGTGTTTTTTGTGGACCACTTGGCCTGCAGTAATGTGCACAAGCCATGTTATGACAATTAATGTTTTCTTAAAAGAGTAAGAATCTCATAATATCTACTGTTGGGGAAAATAAAAAACAAAGCATAAAATCTTGCAAATTACAAGTTTTTCTGGTGCATTTAAATGCTGTCTGTTAATTTTATTATTTGGAAAAGGTTTGTGAATGTGTGCATAGTATTTGTCTGCACTTGTTATCCATGCACCGTCAAACATCCAAAGAGCAAGAAGATTTTTTTAAGGCTTAGAGCTGATTATCTTCCATTTTGATGCACATTGCTTGGTATTTGTTTTTATGCTTTTGCAGGTTGATCGATTTCAACTTCTGTGACAGAGTTGCTTCTTTGATGTTTGAATCATTTATGAGAAAACTCACAACCTGTGAAATCCCTGTAGAGGAACATTCCTCAATGATCGTGGCAAATCACCGAGGTCTTGGAGACAATTTATTAAAATGATGTCCAATATACCAAAAGGGTCCCATACAAAGACGAGAAACTGCTTAGTCATTCATGAAGAGTGGCAAAACAAGGACACACTTGGCAAGATTTGTCCTTGTTTGTGCCTTTTCATGAATGAATAAATAGATCAAGGAAATTCCATTTGTCTGTTTTCCGGGTGCAGACGGGGACATGTTCTCGTAATGGTAGTGGAGCCTTAGCCTTGACTGCTGTGTCTGACTGCTGTCAGCAGGCACAACTGTTACTTAATGCAGAGACGAAACCTGGGCACCTTAAGGGGCAGAGAGGAGGCATCGGCTCCCGCTGGAGTCAAAAAGCTGTAATCCCTGTCGCTGAGAGCCACACGGAGCAATTGCTTCAGGTCAGTGCAGCACAAGTTGGAGGATAGTGGTTGGCAGAGCACTGGGATATTATTGACTTACCCACCCAGTGGTGTGTGTGTGTGTGTGTGTGTGTGTGTGTGTGTGTGTGTGTGTGTGTGTGTGTGTGTGTATCAGTATGGGGGAGTCATTTCCAGCAGTGCAGCAGATTATCCATTGTATGTGTTTATGTGTGTGAGGATGCTATATGAGCCAGCATGTATGGACTACACCTTTGTCAAATGGTTGTGGTCTGTTTTTACAACTTGTTTTATTCACTGTATGTGTTACTTTAGTGAATCTACAAGGATGTTTAAAAAAGCATATTTAACTATTTTCTGTGCAATTGTTAGGTAGTCAGTGACCACATGACCATCTACTGTATTTCTACATCAAAAATACTGTATTTTTTGATCCACTAAATGTATTAATTTTTGAATATCTACCAGATCACTGGCAATTTACATCAGATTGTGTTTCAGCAATGTTAAACAGAATCTGGAAGATGTGTCCTTTCAAATGTCAAATGCACGCAAATCAGCCTCACATTTCTATTATAACCCTAACACTACAAGAACAATTTATAAAATATTATGTATTGTTAGTCTTGCACTGCCAGGGATGTCCCCATGAGGAAAACTGTTGTTATTCTATATCTGCAAACACACACTATATCAGAGCTTTAGCCAAGTCTGGCACTATAGACTGTCATTCTGAAATAGAAAAAAAAAACAAAACTGTGGGTTGTGGCTAGTTTATATTTCTTTAAAAGAGTGATATTTTGCATATTTAAAATGGAATTCTTCATTTTCAAATATTTCCCGGTGGTCTACATAAACTGTAAATGCTCTGCTTGGGTCTGAATTCTTCATTCATTCAACTCCACAGGTCCATCTTCAACCCTATTTCTGAGTAATGACACCAGAAAGGTGGTTTGGAGCCCTGGCCCTTTAAATGCAAATGAGCCATTTCAGGCCCCGCCTCTTCCAGGTTGTTGGCTGTGCTGCTCTGTCCCGTTCAACCAACAACTGAACATTTTAGGTAATGGGCTCCAAGTTTGGACATATTTTCAGTCTGGACTACAACCGCGGCTGCTGAGAAACAATTATGTCGTACTCAGAGAAATGTTCATCTGAAGTCTGGACCTTACATGTGCAAATGTTGTGACGTAACTAGTTATAAAACCTAACAAATTAAGCAGGAATTAAAACAGGTTGTAGAAACCCACTCAATTTTTGCCCAAATTAATATAAAGATACTTTTGCAGCAGCTGGAAGGGTCCAATTCAAACTGTATGAACTATTAGGGTCCAAATACACAAATAAATGAATGAAGTCTCATAAAAGTGGGTTTAGAAAATTATAACCCCTTTAAGTGAATCAGACTGTATGAGATGCAGCGACAGTGCATTTACAAAATAATGCAAGCGTGGGAGATGTTATGATTGGAGTATCTGCATGTGAGGATGGGACCTGTGGTATTAAACTGACTAAATCCAAGTTAAAGACAATGAAACATACAAAGACACGTTTTTGTCAAAATGTGTAGTTTCAGTTCACAGGTATGGACTGTTCTTTCACTTGGAAAGCGTTAACAGTCAGATAACAGAATGCAGGATAATGAAGACTAACATTATCATTTAATGACAGGATTATTCCAATACAGAACATCCAGTGGGCCAATCTAATGAAATGTTATAAACCCCAATGTTTAATGGTGAATGGATATTCTACAGTGCTTTTCTCACCAGTAAGCAAAGCACTCTACAGTGTGTCTCACTCATCCATTCAGAATTACCAATGCTGGCCTGTCCTCTGGGAAAACTCTGGGTTCAGTGTGTTGCCCGAGGACACTTCAACATATTAGAGAAAGGAGCAGGGAACTGAAGCCTGCAGTTTGTGGACCAGCTGCTCTACTGCAGTCTCACACTGTATCACGACTGACATGTAAAGAACAATGAGGTAAATACTGCACAGTTATGAGTAGCCAAAGGAGCATTGAAAACGTTGTCAGTGTATGTTTTTGTAAATACCAGATATATATCAGTATAATTAGTCAGTGAACGATCCTCCGCATTTTACCTTTCCTCTTTGCCTTTGGCCATTGGTTACGGTGAGAGCAGGGGTGTCAAACTCAACATAGTTCAGGGACCACATTCAGCCAAATGTGATCTCTGGTGGGCGGGACCAGTAAGATAATAACAGTGAAATAACATAACATGCGGCACACTTTTAATCCCCCTCAGCCAAATATAGTGTAAAATTCTGTTGAAAGCTCCTGCCCTATAATTTTTTTTTTTTTTATCAAGGTCTTTTTTTTTTATTTTCAGTTTTCAAATCCACAAAAAGAAACATACAACTTTAACATGAAACCTGCCCTATAATTTAGATTGGATTGTCTATGTGTAAAACTTATTACATACATACCAATATTTGAAAGTATTCAGATATTATAACTGCACGAGGCCATTTGACCTTGGAAAAAGTAGGTCAAGGTCACCTATTTTCAATAGGCCTCTGCTCCATGCCAAGATGCACCCACAGTATAAATTTAGCACAGATATGTCAATGAATTCTGCATTCTTCAGATAATGCGATTACGTTGTTGAACGGACAAATGGATGGACAGACAAACAACAAAACAATTACAACACTCCTTTGCCCGGAGTTGGCCGAAGGGTAAAAACTAAAATTACATGATGAAAATGCATCAGATCTACAAACTGCCATGTAAAAAATGTGAATAACATGAACAAACCCCAACGACGTGAAATTTCTAAAGAAAATTAAGTGCAACTTTAACAGTGGCCTCAGGTTATCATATACACATGTGCATTACAATTTACAGGTCATAGTGGATCTACAAAAACACTAAACATTTCAGGTTGTTCATATTTATTCAGGTTATTCTCTTTTTTTGAAAGGATATTTTATAAATGTAAACACTTTCATAATATTTTACTTTTACACAAAAACAAAGTATAAAAATTGGGAGTTGTCACTATATGTAGGCTATAATACTTTGCTGGTCCGATGCACTTGAGATCATATTGGGCTGAATGCGGCTTTTGAACTAAAATGACTTTGTCAATACGTTCAGTGTAATTTTTACATTTCACAAATTCATACCATGGGCTGGACTGAACCCTCTGGCAGGCTGGTTTTGGTCCCTGGGTCACATGTTTGACACCCCTGGGTCAGTGGAAAATCGTGGCATGATTTAGCACAGGGGTCACCAACATCTACCGGTGGCTCGCCAAAGGTCAATAATATAAGAACACAAAACTGATTCGTCATTTGGTTGAACAAGTCAAAATTTCCACCCAATCAAAATTACAAGTGTCCTGCCCCCCCTCTCAAGATGAAACTGTCAACTAGTTGTCAATCAAACTTTAGGGCTGGTTTGCTGTCTGTCAGTGGAGAGGGGCGGGGCCCAGAGGGAGCAGGATGAGCCAGATGTCAGGCAGGTAGAGGGTTCAGCCCTGCAACGATGTGGGCTGAGTATAGTCAGGGAGTTATTTTCATGAACTAGGAGACACGGACTTGTGTTTGACAAATGTGAAAGACAAGTGTGTGTGTCTGATCTGTGGTGTGAGCCTGGCAGTCGGTAAAAAAAGCAATGTGGAGTGGAATTTCACCAAAGTCCACAGCAACTTTTCTGGAGATTCTCCAGGGGGAATCAGCCTCCGTAAAGAGAAGGTAAAAGAGCTGAAAACTAAACCCCAAAAACAGCAGTCCATCTTCACTAAACTGACCAAGGCCAGCGTTTCAACCGAGGCATCATTAAAGTGGTTCACATCCTGGACCAGCGCAAACATATGTGCGCTATCTGCGCATGCGCTCAGACAGCTGGAGTCGGACCTGAACAGGTGCCTCTGCGTTCTACTCCACCAGTGTGATGACTCTGTAGAAGTGACAGGGCGATGGTGGATTTATGTGCACAAAGTTCTGTTTTTAACTGATATGTTTTGACAGCATAGAAATGATCCAATCCTTCAGAAATACAGCAGCACATGCTGGTGAAGTTTTATTGTGTGAGTGACAACGTTCCTTTTCACAATTTTGAAGTATTAAAAATGCACATACAGGTGTGTATTATTAGTTTTAAATAATTCTATTAAAAATATGCAGGATTGTTCCATTTCATAATTTTTAACATAGTATTAAAATATTTAGGAATACAGCTGCAAATGCTTGTATTTGTTTTTTCTACTTTTGATTTTCTTAATAAAAGTACAATAATAGTTTCATATTAACAGTTTTTAAGTATTGTAAATCCTAAAACAAAGAAATATAAATAAATAAAATTATAAATAAACAACACAATGTTACAAACATATTATACAAAATATGCGTGTATGAAAATTTGCTACGTAAATAAATGTTTCTAAATTAGAGTAGCCCTCCGGCAATTATGTAAAAGTAGTTCACAGGTTGGTGACCCCTGGTTTAGCCTACTAATAAATACAATACAAGTCTTTTTTTCTCCATCTGTGCAAACATTTCATATACAAACTTCATAAGGATATAGTCCAAACTGAAGCCAATGGGTAAATATCTTAAATACCACCACTAGTCACTGGGGCTCTAAAAAGCATTGGCTCCCACTGGGTTTCCCTCTAAAAATGAGGAAAAGTCAATAGATTTTTTTCCAGGACTCATTCTGGTGTCATACACTTTATTTGGTCTCTCTGTTAAGTGGTGTGGTGGTCCATCTTTAAGTTTGTCCTCCATTAATCAGATTTCACATTAAAAGCTTTGACACCTGCCAAGTCATAGGCAACTGGTAATTTTTTTAAAAAGACGATACTTTTGCTTGATAGTCAACTCCACTGTAGTTGGAGATAACTGGACTGTTAAATGACTTTGTTGCTGATGTGTGATGAAATGTATTGTTTTACTGAGTCAATAAGTTAGACTTCACCTCTGACCTCTCGGTCTGTTGAGGTTACAACCCCTTTGTCCAAATACAGTCACTTTTGGCTACAAAAACTCAACATGGCACCTGCCAAATCCAAAACTACTGGCTTCAAAATGACTAAACTGATGGGTGATGAAATTGTTCCTCTGTCCACTGATCATATAAGATTATATGAAGTCTATGATAAAAACCAAGTCCTGGTGTCCTAACCAAATGATGACAGGGCTTAAATCAAACCATAAAAACGGTTCTATAACACACTATCATTTCAGTTTGAGCCATACATTAGCAGTTAAATGTATATTGTAGATGACGCTTTGGATCATGGGAGTTGTTGTTTTCATCACTAGTGTTGAGGTCTGGTACTTAAGCTCAGATTATGTTTAGTTAAGTATATTCATGTCATGTCCTTTCATTTTTATGGTGTACTTATAAATAACAACAAATTTTAATATTAGGGACATAATGTTATTGACAGGTGACCAAATGAAACAAGCCACTACAATGAACAAAATTATGTGTAACCATTTTAGATATTTTAATGTGGAAATGTACAAATATGAATATGTGTGAATCTGGAACTGTTGATATGAAACGTACTTTTGGGTCTGATTACACATATGTCTGGTTTGCAACAACATCAAATAGCAACACTGCACTCTACATTAATGCAATGTAATGTTTTTGTTTTCCATTGTCTTTAAATCTCCATCTTGCATCTTTTAGTTCAACATTTGACTTGGAAACTTCCTCCACTGCTGCTCAGTGACAGCTCACCTGATACCGTCCCGGTGCTGTTAGATTTACCCTACCAGCAACCTATGTAGGCAAAGTCACATCTTATGAATAATGTGCATCTATTATTTGACTCAAATCTAAAAAAAAATGCTCACAATAGCCTTGGATCGGACTAAACCTGTTATACCCCACTGCTTGAGAGAGCGGAGATAATTCATGAGGCTTCAATGCAAAGATCTGGAGAAGGCTGCAGTAGCCTGTGTGTGTCTGCGTGTGGTGGAGGTTTATACCATCAGGATGGGAATGTGCTCTTGATCGGCTTTGAAATCAGCTCTGTTGCACAGGCCAGCCACTCGAGACAGAGCAGCCCAAGTTGGAGAGCTCTTGTCAAAACCAGAACCTAAGAGAATAGCAAAGAGAGCTTTGTTAGACTTTTTTGTTACTCTGGCTCATGCAGTATTTATGCCCCTGACTTTACTCTTGGTACACAGTATAACACAGGATACTGTAACTAAATAACAGAATCGAGGTAAGTTAAGTTGAACAGTCCCTTTTACCTTGACAAAAGTAATATTTCAATTCCCCTGCCTGGAAATGGCATGCATTTTTCACCAGAATGTCTAAAAGTGCTGCCTCTAAATTTCCTCAATCAAACTTTTATACTTTCCCAACAAATCGAACTAAAAATGACCTTCACTTTGCTTGCTGGTATCTCCAGTTATTCAGAATTTGACCAGAGAGGTCACCATCACTGTTGTAAAAAATGTATAATGTTAGGTCCATGTGGCACACAGTGAAGTACAGTGCACTGCAGAGGGGGAAAACTATGGCTGGAGCTATTGAACTTGACAAAGCGAGGTGCAAAAGCCTCGAAATCCTGCAACCACTGCAAAAATAGCCACCGGTCCTGAAAAATGAACACACTGTGTTTTTTTCTCTCTCTCTTTAGCACATGCACTGTGTCAGCGGTACATACTTTGTCAGCACTGTGGCTATTTAATCCATGTATCATTTGTCCATTTGTCATTTTTCAAAGTAAAATTTTAAAAAACAGCTTGATTTGGAAAAACTGATGTAATGAGTCCCAAATAGTGAAATAGGAATGAACAAGTAAAAAATCAGGGGTTCAGTGAGGACAGAACAAGGTCAAATCAAAGTAGAAAAAACACTCACTGTCCTGCTTTTTTATAGTGGAAGTTAAGGCTGAGCAAATCATGTCGCAATATCACTTTAATTCTTATTGTAACATACGCTTTATTGCCTTTGGGGAATTAATTAGTTACACTGTCAAATAAAATATAAAACGTTTCAGTGTTTTCTTGTTTTAGATCATTTAATTTCTCTATATTTTGATGATGAACACCCACAGATTACTGAAATGTTCTGCTAATTATGAAGTGTTTATAAAATGAATAAATACATAAATAATTATTATTAATAATAATAATAATAATAATAATAATAATAATAATAATAATAATAATAATAATGAAGACCCAACATCCACCACCGACCAAATTCATCTATTGATCTAAACTGTTTAATATCTGTTCATCCACTAATTCTATCAATACATGTCAATAATTGGTTTAAAATACAGTTTGTCATCTTTTCATGGTCATCAGATATGACCCATTTGGACGTTCAGAGGCTCTGTAGTTACCGTGGAAACACTGTCATCTTCTACAACATTGATTCACCAGTAAAACCCATGGAGTTGGATCAGTGACAGTGGATGGACACACTGGGTTTATGTTCAGTTACTGATTTGACTGAAAAAGTCCCGTTTTCTTCAGTCTTCTCAATTTCTGATATAATAACCTTTGAAGTTACTCTGAGCTTTAATGAACATCTACATGATCAGTGAATTAATTATAGGAAAATACATGATTTACACTGAAAACCCCCCTGCAAAATATAGAGGATAATATCATAATAAATGGTGATAAATCACATAAGAAAGGTTAAATCTAGAGAAAAATCAAGTAACACTGGGTCTTTATAGATCATTATTATTATTATTATTATTATTATTATTATTATTATTATTATTATTATTAATAATAATAATAATAATAATAATAATAATAATAGGTTAGATTTGTATGGTGCTTTTCTTTTCTAGGTACTCAAAGTGCTTACACTGAATCCATTATTCATTCACAGACTGACGGATACTTGACTACTAATCTGTGCCAAAGGCCTCTCCGACCACCACCAAACATTCAGACGAATTCATACACCAGTGTGAGCAGCACTGGATGCAAGGTGGGTGGGGTGTCTTGAACAAGGACACAATGACTCATGACTGGGACAGAGCAGGATTTCAACTACCAACCTTCTGGTTATCAGATGACCTGCTCTACCGCAGCCGCTCCACACTTTATCATGTTTTGAGCATAAATAAGTGTCTTACATGTTTTCAATCAGACTATATTCACCTCATTTTGATTTTACCACTTAATATCCACCAGGTCACTAATTAAACTAATGTTTTTTCAGCCGTGACCTAGAGGGTTGGAGAAGCCACTTGTGACCAAAGGGTTGCCAGTTCAATTCCCAAGATAGGCAGAGAAGTTGTTGGCTCATGCACCCTTGAGCAAGGCACTTAAGCCCCCATTTTCTCCCCAGGCACCTGACATAGCAGCCCACTTCTCCTAGTCTGCAGTGTGTGGTGTGTTCCTGCATGTTCAGCTAGTAACGGGTTAAAGGCAGAGGTTCAGTTTCAGTATGTGTGTTGCATATGCACATATAAACTGACAAATAGAGGCTCTTAATCTAATGTAGATTATGTTGTGTTTCAGTTAAATACAGATACTAGAAGATGTTACCTTTTGTTGAAGCAAATCAGAATCAGAATAGCTTTATTGTCATTGCACAATTAGAAATAAAAACAACATTTACTGTCATACTTGTGTATATAACATGTATATTGGAGTATAGTTATTCTATTTAAACCGAACCCTAAACCTACAATCCTAATCCTGGCTGGGAGGTTAGGGCTGAAGCTGCAGAGAAATCTTCAGACTCGAGGAGAAAGAGAATTTTAATGACGTCACCTCCGTGACTTTCAGGTGTGTAGTCTCTCTGTTTACATTTTCACAGTCTGATATTTCAGCAGTTTCACCACAAACTGTGACTGTCTGCATTTGTAAGTTTATCTTTTAACCTGACAAAATCATACGTGTAAATGGAGGCAGAGTTCAACCAGAATCAAAAAAATAACTTGTCTCTCCACTGACTGTAATACTGTATTTTTCCAAAAAAATGTCCCATGGAGTACAATCAAAAGGGGCAGGACTTCAGCTCTTCATTCAAGATTTAATAAAGGGTTTCTAATGTTATCAAAGTGCATTGGATTCACCCAGTCTGACAAACAATACTGTGGGCTTTCATAGTGCAGCTAAGTTTAACAGTCATTGTTTTGTACCGTGAAAAGAAAAAAATAATTGTTTTTTTCACAGTCATGTCCTTAACCACACCAAAATGGAAAAAGAGGACCATTTATTCTTGTCCAATGTCCAATTTTGCATTCAAATCAAAACAGTAAAAAGCAGACGCACACTCACATTCCATTCTGGTATTTTCATCTCGACCTCGGTGGCATGACACAGTAGTGACCATCACTGGAAACTAGAAACAACCCTTTCTCTCAGAAATGTTGATATTTTTGTTGTTTTGGTTTTATTGAATTTTGGAAGAAAAAAATGAGCCTATTTTCATGTTCTCAGACCAGATGTGCTCATTTATAAAGCGCCACCACAATAAAGACAGTGCTGTGTATAAACAAGCAGCTCAAAGTATTTGTTCAAGTAGTAATCTAAGTGATACTGTCTCCAGAAATATGAGGCTCATCAGCCACTTACAGACCTGCTCTGTTTGATTATCAGCATCAGGATTAGGGGAAAAACTCGAACCTACCCCATCAGCTGGATTTACTTTCATGTTTAATGAACATGCATTGTTATCGCAAATAACGGAAATGAAAACCCATGTTACGGTTTGCTTTGAAATCCAGAAGTATTCCTTGGGGAGGAATTTGCACTAACTTCACTGTGACAGACTACATATAATGTAGCTAAGAAGCTGTCTACCGCCTCAGAACTGATTCATTTCCTTACAGGATAATTTGTGTTCAAGTGCTGCATCTATCATCTACTTTTGACACTGTATTAAAGTGACTCGCACAAAGTCACACAAGTGACTTTTTGGATGGTGGTAAATGTTCGACTAAAGCCATTTTTGCATGTGACTAGCATTATGTGGGCACCTCATGTGATTTAGAAATTCGCCCCCTACGTCTGCGCTCCCCGTGGTGCGTCAAGGCTCCTGATTAATAGGCCATTACGTAATAACTGTCAAGTCTCTTGAAAGATAAAAAACTGTTGCCCCGCGTGTCATCAATCTCATCATCTGTCATGATGTTGCTCTTCTGATGGATTTGTGCTCTTTCTCTGAGTGGATCTCCATAGTGTGATATGAGCGTCCAGATTTTGTATGCACAGCCTCCATAATTCTCAACCAGGAAAAGGAGAATAAAGGCACGGAGAAAAGAAAAAAATGTTGCATATCATCCTAAATTGCAGAGACGTCAATTCATGCGGCAATAATAGTATCTCAGGACCTTTATGTTTGATGAAATATGCTAGGTTATGTTCTGTGGGAGTTTTACAATATAAATTATGGACATGGATCACAGATGATCATCACTATTTTACTGTTACTAATCACAGTCAACTGGGACTGCAGTGGTTTTCTTCCCTGAAACACAGATGCTCCTCATATTCCACGTATGATGGGTGATTACAGTCTTACCTTACCTTGTAAATGACAACATCCATTCTCAGAAATGGAAAATACAAGGCTTTTTTGTTGGCTGTCTTTAAATTTTTTTAGAAAATGGAAATCAAACTTTTTTTTTCTTCCAAAATGCATTACTGTACATGTTTGAATGTTTTATTGTGCTGGCTTAGGCCTTATCTCACCTGGAAAGATTTAGAATGTAACAGCATGTCCTGTATAACAAGACTGACAGTACTCTATTGTTTTTGTATTTGTGTGGGTTTTTTTTGTTTTGTTTTTTGACATTTGATTTTTATATTTTTATTCATCTCTTTTCTTTTAATTTCAGTCTGTTGTATCACTGTGACATGTTTAATGTGTGAAAAGGAAGAAAAAACAATAAAGAGGGAGATACAAAAAAAAACAACAAACATAAAATGATACTGAATTTTCATTTTATATTTTGAATTCATTAAAAAAAATCTAATAACTATTCTTATTTGCACTGACCACAACATGGATTCTAGAGATTTGTGTAGTAAATGCAAAGGTACTCTGACTAAAGACCTAAGATTCTAATGTCAGTATCATCGCCACTGCTGAAAACAGCTAACATGTGCCTAATTAACCTTGGTCACATGTGTCGCTGTCGTACCAAGTCCGTAATCACTGAACATTTTTCTTCTGTTGTTTTCACAGTTCAGTAGATTTCTTAGCTGTGATGGGAGAGGCTAGTGACATGTTTGGTGAATTTGGTTTGGACGATATAAAGAGAAAAGAGATGTAAAAGGTCATTTGTGTTCCCTCCAATGTTCAGCTACGCCAGACTGTAGAACTGCTGTAAATGGATCTCATCTGTTGTAACCCCACAAACTGTCACTGTCTTATCTATATTATAAAAGCAAAGTGGCCTCTGTGTGCATGTATGTGTGTCTTGGGATTCACACAAAATCCGTACAGAGCTGATTGCTGCAGTTTGTCATACTTATACATTTTTGGTCAAGGAACAGACTCGTAAAAATGGCAAGTTGATAGGACCAGTGTTTTGGGAGATATTAGCAGTTTTTGAATAAAATAGCCTTACAATCACGTTACTATACCCAGAACGCTTTGGCGGTGACTGCTGGACAAATGTGGTATAGCATGCACGAATACACAGCAGCATAAAAACTACCACATCTAGAACCCATGGATCACCACAGGTCAACGCACTAGTAAGGTGATAATTTAGGTAAAGTTGAATGTTATAAGGGGGTGTTGTAAACAGTAGCGGCTCAGCAATAGAGGGTGCAAGGGTACCCCCCCACCTGTCTCACATGAAGAAAAAGACATAGGAATCACCTAAAATAATTTTACAAAAACATTAATATTTAAATAAACGAGATACACGTGATACAGCCACTGAGTACTGTGTATCATGTGCATTGAAGTGTAGTTACCTCCGCCAAGGAGGTTATGTTTTTGCCGGCGTTGGCTTGTTTGTCTGTCTGTCTGTCTGTTTGTGTGCAAGATAACTCCAAAAATTATGGACAGATTTGGATGAAAATTTCAGGAAATGTTGATATTGGCACAAGGAACAAATGATTAAATTTTGGTGGTGATCGGAGGGGGGGCACTGATCTGCCTTGGCGGAGGTCTGCGCTCTCCGAGTGCTTTTCTAGTTTAAACGTGTTTTTGGCATTTAATGAGCAGTCAAGTCACATGTGTCCGAGAACTCCACAGACCCTCATTATAAAGGGCGAGTGTTTAGTGGACCCCCCTCCAATACAAGAGATAGATGACCCCCAAGGCCAAGGTTATTATCGTTAACGAAAACAAAGGAAATGACAAAAACTAGAATTGTAAAAACATTTTCGTTAACTGAAATAAATAAAAACTATATTTAAAAGAAAAAAATGATAACTAACTGAAACTGTATTGTGTGCTTACAAAACTAACTAAAATGGATAAAAAAATTATGAATAAAATTCCCTTCGTTTTCGTCTTTGTCAGTGTCGGATTGGTAAAAAATCGATTTATTTCCCTCAGACAATTTTAGCTGGTGACACCATATGATATTTAACAGTCTGTCACTTCTTATCATTTGTTGTTTAGTCGTCTTCTGGTCCCCACTCTACCTGGAAACATATAGACTAAAGTTGGGAGAAAGCAGCAGAGTCCTGTCTGGAATTTATTTGAATTCAACGGTGAAGAAGATAAAAAAAATATAAAGAAACTAAAACTAAGCATTTAGAAAATAACGAAAACTAATAAAAAGTAGCAAACCTGCTCTAAAAACTAATTAAAACTAACTGAATTAGAGAAAAAAAAGTCAAAACTAAATAAAACTAAACTATAATAAAAAATCCAAAACTATTATAACCTTGCCCAAGGCGCAAAAAATTGCCCCGAAGCACCAACCACAAGAGTAAATGTCACATCCCAAAAAGAATCAATACCTTCCACAGAAACAGACTCACCAAATAGGTTTGTGAGTAATATTACTGAGCGATGAGTAAACAGCTGGATAGTTCAGTTTTATCACAACAGACTTCAGTGTGGGGAGTTGCGGGATCAATTCCCGCTATCAGTGATATGTTTTTTAGCCCTTATGTCGCCATGCGATCTACCCGTACTACCTTCACCCCTGGTCTAAATGCATTGTTCATATCATCAGTGGAAAAGACACTTGACAGGGAAAAGACTGATTTTAACAATAAAGTCATAGAAAAGCGTGCATGTTTGAAGGATAGACGGTGAAATTTACATATAAAAACTACTTGACTGAAAACACATACTGTGTATTTTTATTTTAATTTAAATTAATATTTTTAAATAGTGGTGCATGTACATTGGTGTATCCTAGTGGTGATATGTTGTTATAGTGCATCCAAAACCTGACTTGGATACTAAGCCATCAAAAAATACTTTCACCAGCCACCACTGGTTGTAAAATGGTAGTCTACGGATAAAATGCTAAACATCATCTGATTGTTATGAAGCCAACTGTTCCCTTAAGTAGCTGTTTATTTATGGAACTAAGTCACTTCTCCTATAGGAGATTTAGTCACCCTTTAAAGACCCCAAGGCCATGACGTCTTTCCATCTGGAGGTTTGAATCTTTCATTTTCAGTCAGGATACCTTTGGTTCATGTTTCATTCATCTGACTGCAAAAATATCTGCAACAGTGTTGACTGAAGTGCAAAGAACGCCAACATTTTTCTTTCAAAGATTTTTGATATTGCAAAAATTCTTTAATATTTGACTCAATTACACTCTGTTCAACAGGAGTCAGGAATCGGATTGATTCTGCAGCGAGAATCTTGCTGAGGAACTCTGGGAAAAAAACCCTGTTTGCTCCTGAGGAATGTGCCACCCACTGCATATTGCTGCTCAATTAATCCGAGTGGCAGCGCATCCAGCAATGTCTGTTGGCGGCGTAAATATTGGACAGATGATTTTCAGCAGGTGGTCTCACTCCCACTCTGCAGTCACACTCCATCTCTCCATAACCTCTTCATATCTCCCTGTCTCTCCATATTTTCTGCAACCCCTCTCTCTCTCTCACTCTTGCTCTCACTCTCACTCATTCCTCTTTGTTTTTCATCCCTCCCTTTCCCTCCCATCCCTCTCTCTTCTTTCTCACCAGTCTGGTCCTCGGTGGTGTCCGCCTCATGGATTTGGTTGTCGAACCACATGTGGGCCACGGTCATGCGGTTCTGGGTCAATGTGCCCGTCTTGTCGGAGCAGATGGTGGAGGTGGAGCCGAGAGTCTCTACGGCCTCCAGGTTCTTTACCAGACAGTTCTTCTTGGCCATTCGTTTGGCAGTGAGAGTCAGACACACCTGGGAGGACGACAGGAGGTGAGAGGGGAGGGGGGGAGGGAGGAAGAGGCAAGGTGAGGATGGATGATTGTTAGTTGAAAAAGGGAGAGTATGTGCGCTCACTGGTGCAGTCAAGTATTTGTGCATGGGAAACCATGCATGGCCCAGGTGCCAGGTGTACATTGTGTGTACGTGTTTGTTTGTGTGTGATTTCTGTATATCTGGCCAGCTGGTTAAGAGCAGGTGCAGAAGGACATCAAAATACATCAAACAGACACATTCCATATGCCGCATATGACACTTAAACATAGCAACACAAACATTTCCTGCTGTGTCTAAACTGAAGGCAATGAAAGAAACCAGTGAGTGGAAGTTAATTTCTGTTCTGTGACTGGTGAAATGTCGACTGATGGCATTTTAAATGCCAGCTGGCATCCACCTCAGCTCATACTTTAGTTTTGCTATTCTCTTGTGTAGAAAAAAGTTCGATGCACCTAGACATTGGAGCAACTTCAACAATCAGCAATAAATCATAAAACCTCCTTGGCTGTGTCCTGCACTATCCTTAGAACAACGGCTTAACGTTCACTCAGGATGAATTAGTGTGAAGAAAAACACAGGTGTAACTAATAACAATGATGATGGCTCCATAACATGTAGGAGTGCCAGTAAGAATGTTAGTAAACCAGGCGGCATGACGCCAGGACTCTGGAATGCAGCCACTGGTTAGATTATTAGTTACACCTGTGTTTGACAAGTCTGAAATGGATGACAATAGCTGAAATCACTATTTATTCACTCTTCACTGCACACTATATAGAAAATTCTATACACAGGAACATAATGTGTCAGATGACAAAATCCGCTCTTTTGCCTGATTCATATTTGATTGATCGAAATAGTTTTTGCCATCTATTATTCAGTTCAGTGGCTTTTTCCTGCAGGCAAATTCAAAAAATACTTTCTCAGACATTATTCAGGTCATTCCTTTAATCCGCCAGCTGTCTGATTTTCCCTTTTTTCACCTTTAGCACAAAGCAAGATGGTTGTTAGCTTTCAGTAAGTGACAATTCGTGCTACACCGCTTTTTAGTGAGTTGGAGGATCAAGCACTACATAAAGGATAACAGTTCTCCTTTCAAAGTCTTAAAACACTTGACTCTATGAATGGAAAGAGCATCATGCAGTGCAATATAGAAAACAAATATAGGAACAGCACTGGTCCAGCTGGAAATTAAACTCAGTACTTACCCTTACTGCATGAACAAAATCTGCTCACTGACACTGAAACTCGGCCACATTCCAACATATTATTAGGCCATTTTTGGATGGGGATCATGTCATGGGGACAGAGTGTCATGACTGTGAACCATGGCATTGTCCTGTATAAGGTGTGTACAATTAGTTTTCCTAAGCAAGAAGATTGATTGACTTGAGTTATCTTCAAACTGCAAAATTTGACTATGGCCAGTCTTCCCTCTCAAAGAACAGAATGGGTGTTCCCCAAGGTTCAATCCTAGGACCATTGCTTTTTAATCTATTTATAAATGATCTGTCTGACTACAAGTTTACCAGAGGGTGGCTGCCAGCTTTATGCTAATGACCATCCCCATAAATCTAACGAGGCAGCACAGACCCTAACTGCAAAGAGGCAAAGGAAGCTCCCAATTTAAACCCAGTTAAACACAAACACTCTACTCACAGTGACAGTAGCTAGTAGTCCCTCAGGCACATTGGCCACGATGATGCCAATGAGGAAAATGACAGCCTCAAGCCAGGTGTAGCCCAGGATGAGTGACAGGATGAAGAAGCTGACGCCAAGGAAGACGGCCACACCTGTGATGATGTGGATAAAGTGTTCGATCTCAATGTTGATGGGCGTCCGGCGGACCTCCAGCTCAGATGCCAGTGTGGCGATGCGTCCCATCACTGTACGGTCACCTGTGGCTATGACAATGCCACGAGCCGTGCCTAAGGGGGAGGGTTGAATAAAGATATCTGTTAGAGAGAGGTCGCTAAGCTAAAAAACATACTTTCTGTACTCAGGTACAATTACAAGTACTGCAGTAAAAGTGAAAAAAGTTTTGGTTTGTTTTTGTCATTTCTGTCTGTTTTTATCTTCTATGTTACTTTTGTCTTATTTTTTTCTTTTCCACTGTATACACATTTTCTTCTTGTTCATGTTTATTTTGTGAGATAAGAACCATCTGGATATATCAAGAGGTTGACATTTCTATGGTCTATTGTGCAGAAACTGGTCTTGATGTTTAGAAGGCATGCAATAATGTTAAAAAAAAAAAAAATATATATATATATATATATATATATATATTATTATTATTATTATTATTATTATTATTATTATTATTGATAATTCCTCTTGAATCTATTAAATGAAGTAAAGAGCCTGTTTTGAAAATGTAACAAGCAAAAAGTACAGATATGTTTTGGAAGATGAAGTATATAATGCCTGAAAACTCTACTTTAGTGCAATAATTAAGTATTTGTACTTTATAGTTACTTGTCTTAAAAATATTGAGATGAGGATAAGATGCTAAGAAAAAAAGATAGGCTAAAAATAGATAATTCTGTCTTACAAATAACAGTTTATGAGCTAAATGTCTTTTGGCGTCTCTCCTCATGACACAGTTAACGCCATTGATCTTGGTAACCCTCACAGCTTTGGTCACATACAACAAGTACAAGCATCACTGCAGTGATCCACAAAGAGACAAATGACTGTTGACAGTATATAAGACTCTGCAGGAGTTGAGCGCTGTACTTTGTAACCTAGAAGGAGGGTTGACCGCAAGGTGATGCCTGGATGAAGACTATGACGGATGCTGGTGTGGCTAAATTAAAGGTGTTAGCAAGTGATTGATGTTTGGGAAAACTGAGCAGATGCCTGACCGACTGAGTGAGGAAGAATCGGAATTTACATGCAATTATGTCAGTTTAGGACCTTGTGGTCGGTGTTTTCACATATACTGTGTATTTAGATGAAACGCCTCCTAGCTAAAGTCATTTCAGTCCAGATCTGTGGATTATCCACATGAATAAATAAGATACTGTTTCTTTAAAGCATCGTCTCTACTGATTTATGTAAAACCTTCATTTTCAAAATACATTTACCAACGCTATTAGTACGGAAGCTTAAATCTTGATCCATATTACTGTCTGTACTGCTCTAAGCAAAATTAAATAGCAGATCAAATAAAGGCATCCGTACACTGCTGTCATGACTAATATGGATATTCAGCCTCTGGATAAACCACCTGACACTGCCATACTCCATCTTATGATAAAAAGAAGTTTAGACAGTAAATATTGACAAAGTTGCAGATAATAATATCAAATTCCCATTAGAATTCCTTCTGCATCACCATCTGATGATGGATAGTGCTGAAATACCATATACAATCCCTGTTGCTTTAGTCTCTAATGTAAACATTCATTAATACATTCAAAGTCAATAACTATACATTGAATAACACGGACAAATGGAATAGTGACTCATACTGTGTCAAATAAACTCAGTGTAAATCTCCAATGAGGATGAGTAGGTCTCTCTTAATCTCTGGTAAAGAAAAGGCATTCACAGGCGATAAGAGACTGTCTTGGCCAGATGTGGCCCACTGACCCTCAACACAGTTGGTGGAAAAGAAACAGATGTTGCGGGTCTCCAGAGGATTTTCATGGGTGAACTCTGGGGATCGGGTCTGAGGCTCTGATTCTCCCGTCAGAGAAGAGTTGTCCACCTTCAGAGAGAGAGAGGTAGACAGGAGGAGACAAGTGCGTTATCCCGAGAGAGTGACACCGGAGAGAAGAGAGAGAGGTGAGACTGACAGGAGGGAAATGAAAGAAGTACCGAGGAACGGCAACAAGTGCAACTGTGTTATACTCTGTCATCTCAAAGCCTTCTCCTGGTTTGTGCTGATTTCTCATGTTCAAACTTGAAAGGCTCTACATTTCTTCGTAGGTGACGCAACTTTTACAAGTGACCAAGGTTTTATTGCATGGCTTTAAAAACTCAAAAGTGAATGGTAGCAATGCTCGAATGGTGCCATTTTAACAATACAGCAACAATAAAGAAAGTAACAGAGGTGAGACAAAGTCATCTGAGCTTTGGAATTTTATATCAAGGCCTGCTGCTATCGATTATTTTTGTCAATCAATTCATCTATTGATTGTTTTCTACTATTTGATTCACTTAAATGATTATCTGAATGGGCGGAAAAAAAATTTGTAAAAATGTGAAACTGACATGTATATAACAACAAGAGTAATAAGAGCATATAAGTATATATAAAAAATTAAGGAAACGAAGCTTCAATTCAGGAAAATTGTGAATGAATAATTATTTTTTAATCGATTTGAGTTCGATTGAATCGATTATTCAATTAATCATTTCATCTCTACTGACATCCGGTTGTAAAGAAAGTCCAGTAAGAGCCAGGTCAAGTGTGAGTTATCAGTATATTTTTTATTTAAATGAACCAGTGTTAATCATATCATTTTAATCATCTCCGATTCATTAAGTAAATCTATTCTCAGACACAATACCAGGATCCCCCTGCCTCCCCCCATGGTTCACAGGGGTGTATTTCGAGTCAGTTACCGTAGTAACAGGCCATTAGTTTTAGTAACATCAAGGATGTTGGACTAACTACACCACTGGTCGTCCATCAGTAAAGAAACAACCCAGGTGGGAGAATAAAATGCTGCCAATTTGCATTTTTACCAAACACAACTACATTACTTTAATGTTTCTGAACCAAAAATAGGTTTTGTATTGAAATCTTTCGAAATGTGGAGATCAGTGTAGGGTGTTTTAACTGCTCATGCCCATTTTCAATGTTAAGTTCATAGGTAGACCCCAAGGGGTCTTGTTCACAAGTGAGGGAAGGATGGAGCATGAGACTGACAGACGGATTGGTGCAGCGTCTGCAGCGATGCAGTCACTGTATCAGTCGGCGTGGTGAAGAGGGAGCTGAGCTGAAAGGCAAAGCTCTTGATTTACCGGTCAATCTACACTCCTACTCTCACTTATGGTCATAAGCTTTGGGTCATGACCGAAAGGACAAGATCCCAGATATAATCGGCCGAAATGAGTTTCTGCCATAGGGCGGCTGGGCGCACCCTTAGGGATAGGGTGAGAAGCTCAGTCACCAGGGAGGAGCTCGGAGTAGAGCCGCTGCTCCTCCACATCCAGAGGGGCCAGCTGAGGTGGCTCGGGCATCTGTTATGGATGCCTCCTGGACGCCTCCCTGGGGAGGTGTTCCAGGCATGTCCTACTGGGAGGAGACCTCGGGGAAGACCCAGGACACGTTGGAGAGACTATGTCTCTGGGCTGGCCTGGGAACGCTTCAGGGTCCCCCCGGAAGAGCAGGAGGAGGAGTCTGGGGAGAGGGAAGTCTGGGCATCCCTGCTTAGACTGTTGCCCCCACGACCTGGCCCCAGATAAGCGGTAGAAAATGGATGGATGGATGGATGGATGGATGGATGGATGGATGGATGGATGGATGGATGGATGGATGGATGGATGGAAGTTCATAGGTAACTATTTAATAGGGATGCACAATTTGGTGAAAAAGTCATATATGACAATATTGCCATGCACATTCAGTTTTTCCAATAATTTCATCTCAAATTGAACTAGCATAAAAACACAAATGTTTCAAAATTTTTTCTCTGAATCCATAATATCACTGTACATTCACTGGACCTTTGGCAAAAACTGCACAGACTGACATTTCACTTACAATTCAATTGCTTGTGCAGTTTAATTTAAACTATAGGTATTATATCTTTCTTATTTTTATGGTTATATTTAAACATTATTAGGCTTAATTAACAGGTTAAACTTGGAGAAAAAGTTTGCAAAGATGTGGGGAAAAGTAACTCACGTTGGATGTAGTGATATTTAAACCAAACCCGAACCACAGTACTTTAATAGTTTGAACTTATAAACTTGCATGACTAAGGATGCAAACTCCAATCTCTGGCAGCAAAGTTCCTTTAGTCCAAACCTGTGCACCTGAGACACCTTAAGCCCAGTGAAGACAATGAATGAATCCATCCATCAATGATGAATTACTTTATCATTACACTTTTCCATGGCTGACATTTTACATGTGCGGTTTTCAAAAATGTAAAAAAAAAAAAAATTCTGGCAGTCCAGTTGAAATAAAAGCCAAAACACGAACACATAAAATACCACCATTAGTTTTCCATCACAATAACAATGTCCAAATCACACTCATTTAATGTTAATCTACATTAATTTATAACTATAACATTAACATAAATTAACATTGTCAATGTCACAGTTATTGCTTCTCCATCTATTATCTCAGTCTTTTATTGACCACAGCATATTGTTTAAAACCAAAAATGATAATGTGCTGTTTGTCTGTAGCCAAATGACACTCAGTACACTACTGTTACATTTGACAGGTGTCATGTAAACAGTATTTTCAGGTTAGATTTTCCAAGTAAGATATGTGGAATGTTCAGATGCAATTCTGGTTTTCTAAGGATTCTTTGGACACAAATAAAGCAAATTTGGAACCTGAATCTAATTTGCATGTTACTGGCCAACTGGAGTAGAGAGAGACAAAGATGATATGAGATATTTATATCTTTGATACTTGGATATGAGCAAGTATCGTAGAGCTGACCTTTTCCAGAAGGTGTTAGAAAAAATTAAAGAGGGAGTTCACACTGTGGAACCAGTGGGCAACTTTGAAAAACACTATTTTAATGGGGTATGCACAGATAAATGTAAATCAGAATATTGTTAAATATTGTAAACTGACTATTAGGATTTTTTTCATTTCAGAATAAGGGTAAAAACCAAAGTATTTTGTGCTTGTAGATTTAAATGTGTTTCATCATCGTACGTTTCTATTAACTTTTAGTATAATTATTAATTGAGTTGAGGTCAAGTCATGTAAAGTCATGAGGCAGAAGTTACAGTGAACTCACAAGTCATCAGTGGAAAAGTCTTTTATGATTCTCAAGTTGACCTTAAAAATCATCAAACGCCTGAGTTGAGTTTGATTCTTGTACAAGTCGCCTGTGTCGAGTCCACACCTCTGGAAACTAATTAAAACTAAATGCTATTAGACCCAAATACTGAAATGTTGGAGGAAGTACAAGTACAAAGAACATCTTGCTTCCTTAAAGGGTACATTGTAATAACTTTGTCTTCTTACAGGAAACGAAAAATTATCTAGCATGACCAAAGTCAGCAGATTCCCTCTGTGGCCCGTGCACCCCCCCCCACCCCTGCTGGTACCTTGCATCCGCTGGAGGAGATCACTCGGAGGTCAGCTGGGATGCGGTCTCCCCCTTTGATCTCCACCAGATCTCCCTGCACCACAAGTTCAGCATTGATCTGCATCTTCTCCCCCTCCCGGATCACCATGGCTTGCTGGCAATGAATGAAAAAATAAAGACAGTGTTAGTGAGAGAGAGAGAGAGAGAGAGAGAGAGAGAGAGAGAGAGAGAGAGAGAGAGACCAGAAGGGAGTGTGAAGAAGTGTGTGTGAGAGAGTCTGGGAACAGAGAGGATTTAGTCAGCAGAAGAGAGGGAAGAGCAGTAAAAAAGAAGAGCCAGAGGGGGTAAAAGGTATATGAAAGGAAGAGATAGTGGAGAAAAGGAAGAAGAGAGCAGGGGTGAAGACAGGTAAGGAAAAAGAAGCACAAGGTAGGAGTGAAAAGAGCCTAAAAGATTAAAGAATTAGGGAATCGAAGTGCTAGAGGTGGATAACGCAGGGGGAGTTTTTATGCAAACACACTCACAATCCCAACTTGGCTCAAACATTTATTCTTCCTTTGTGCAAGCTTATTAGGTTTCCACTAAAGTGAGTGTGTAAGCCCTACTTGAGGGACGGCTTATTGATTCAGAAAGCTCTGAGACTACACCAAACACTGCACGCATCAACTTACCTGTGGTACCATTTTCTTAAAGGAGTCCATGATGCGGGAGCTTTTGGCCTCTTGGAAGTAAGAGAAGCAGCCTGTAATGATCACCACGGCCGCCAGCACCACGCCCAGATACAACTGCAACAGGGGTGAAGCAGAACCACGGGGGGGGGGGGGGGGGGGGGCTGTGTCATTATCGACTTAAAGCAGAGGAAAAGGGGATTTACAGACCTCAGACAGGTTTTAAAAGCAGCAAAACTTTAAACGGAGCGAGAGAGAAGAGTTTAAAAGAAAAAAAAAAGGAAGACAGAAAGAATGAGCCTGGGGAAACTCTGGGTCTTAGCTGGAGATTTAAAACGGAACAGAGCTAGATTCTCGTGTACTATTCCTGTCATCTTGGACGCTTCATTCAGTGTTAGTCCAAGTGAACATCTGTTTTCCAAACCCAGAAAAACCAAGAACTGAGACACTGATCACTGAGGCCACCAAGAGACTTCTCCTTCTCCTTCTTCTTTTTTTATTTTAAAGCTGCTGTAGGACTTGTAGTTGTGTGACAGGCAAAGGCTGAACACTTCTATTCTGGTTGTTTTTTAAATTCTTCTCAGTAAATATTTTCAGTTCTGCGCGTGAGAGGTGCCAGTAAAAAAAAAAAAACTGTTATGATTCAGCTCATAGTGAAGTAAACAAGACAGTAAGGCACTTCGGATGAAAGCATCTGCCAGCTGGTGTACTGTATGTCCTGGACCCAAGGAGAGTACAATTCCTAAATCCTGAGAAGTTTGCTCTTGGAAGGTGCAGCTTTGATTTGACAGCAACAGCACAATGTTTTTGCTATTTTACACTTGAATTACTTTTTTTTATTATTGCAGTGCAAAATACTCTGTACCAAGGAATACATCTATATCCTCAGAAAATCACTTGTCAGTGTTCACAACATTTGCCTCCTACTGAGCGTTCATATTCCAACCCCTTTGCTTTGTCTCTGCTTGTGTTTTTTTGCAGATTCGGGCTTTTTTTGTTCTTTCAGTCTTCTTATTTGAGGAGACACCGGATGCAAAGTATAATAAATGTGCAAATAAGCAGACTAATGCATGAGTTCCATGTTGAAAACTGGCTTCATGAGAAGTCTGTAGTACGTTTCTTAAAACTGCTCGAGACAATGGAGTTGTTCACCTTGACAAATGCTTGAAAATAATCAAAGTTGAATTCTAATCTGACAACAGCATTGTGTAAGATCTTGTTAGAGTGGATTTTCATCTTAAATAACCCATTTCACATTATGCAATAGTGTGAGTGCCAAAGCTGCAGGCGGTTGGGACTTTAAAGAAGCTCACCAGAGCATCCAGCTGTACATACTCAGTACTGAACGCACAGATTAAATCATGAAGAGATTAAAGCTATCGCATGTGTGCATGTGTGTCTATCTTCAGTATGTTACTGTATATTATGCAAGGCGGCTTTAATGCCGTCTGGGGTGGTGAGGATACTGAATGATGATTGCATAATGACTTCGAGTCATAAAGTGCGATATGCTTGACTGCTCGGCTCCATTTGCTCAGCAGTTGGTGTGAGTATTTATCCGTGCTAATGCTAGGACCGATGCCAGTGTCAGCGGTTGTTTTTACGTCACAGTTTCAGCAGGAGGGGACTCAGCATCAGTGTGGGACTAAATCAGAGTGTGTTGTAATGTTTTTTCCCCTTTTTTTGCTTCTAAGTTTTAATAACTGTTGGGTTTTTACTTTCCTTTTCCTCCTTTCCCTCCCTACATTTCTTCCTTCAGTGATTTCAGGCTCTGTGCAGGCTTATGTGTGATCATTTCGCTGCCACTTTGACCAGAACCTTGGAAACGGAAGTCTTCATCTCATACGGCCACCCTTAGGGAAGCTCATCCCTGCCAATGCAATGAAAAAAGATGAGCAAAGAGCATCTCAAAATAACACTAGATACTACGGCAGGATTTTCAGCAAGAACGTCATGAATTTAGTAAACCAAGTGATTAGAATTAGAATGAAATCATTTTCAAAGAGTAATATTTTAGTAATACAATGTCATTATTTTGGCAATTTCTCATTATCATGAGTTAAGTCATTATAGTGAAATACCTGGTCATTATTTTGAGGAAATATTCCCTTTATTTTAGATGCTAAGACGTTATTTTGGCTCATGGGATCTTTTTTTTCTTTTGATTCCATGCCACAAAATATATAAAAAAAAAAGAAAAAAAAGTGAAGAAAATTCACCAGAAATAGATGATGCATTTTCTCCCTTTCTGTCTTCCACTGTAAAGCATAAATGGAACAGATATGGGGAGGGTTTGAAAATGTGAAATTAACACCTCTTTGTCATGTAGCTGCATATTCCTGTTTTATGTGACTGTGTTTCCTCATGCCTACCTGCCTTTTGCCCTGTGTGAGAGATTATCATGTAAGGTGCACACTTATACATACATAATGCATGCATGTTTTACAAGCAGTTTCTCACGTTGTCATTAACTGGCTCATCCTCCGTGGCCACCTGGATGCTGTAGGCCAGGAAGCACAGGATGGCACCGATCCAGAGCAGGATGGAGAAGCCGCCGAACAGCTGACGGCAAAACTTGACCCACTCCGGGGTTGTGGGAGGCGGGGTCAGGGCGTTGGGACCATCTCGAGCCAGCACCTCAGCAGCCCTGGCGTTGGTCAGGCCCTAGGGGAGAGTCATTTTTAGGAATAAATGTCTTTCTGCCTGAGCCGGGAATCTTATTACAACACAACGGCCCATTTTCTCTGCAGCTTAAAAAGCAATTTTACTGCTAGTGTTGCAGAACATCAAGTATTCCTGTCTGGCCTATTTAACACCAGAAGTATAATAAACTGGGTGACTCTTCTCATCTAAGGTGCTTGGCCATAAACCTGTTAGATGAAACTTTAGTGGAGTTTTGTTTTACCTCCAGACATTTTACACCGAGCGACCGTGGTCTAATTTATCGTATGTGTGAAAAATACAGGAAATACTGGGTGGCACTGTGTTTAAAGGGACGTTCATGAGGCTGACACAAGATCTATGATCAGGGTTTTATTTCTATCGAAAAAGCTCAGGCTGCACCTCACCTCTGGGTTTGTGTAAAGCACTAGAGCTGTTACGATATGGAAAAATGAGCTGATTACACATTTTTATACAACTATTTGTGATTAATGGTATTTTTGATATTATTTTTGGTGACTATATGCCAATGCTGTGGTATGTGCCTTACAATAGTTTAAGTCAGGGGGGAAAATCCCAGTTTATAGTGGGGTGGGGGGAGTAAATTGTAAAATCTCAGAGACTTATTCCTGGGGGGGCAAGGAAAAACATGCTGTATCTTTTTACTGTTTTGTCTGGCATGCTCTCTTATTCTCCATTGAAACTTACCTTACAGTGTTGTTCAGATGTTTTCAATAATGATATTAAAAGTACTAATAATATCTTCATCCTAGATCCGTCCGGGGCCTGACATTTAACTGCATCCATCTACTGCCTTGTAGGTTGAACTACCAGTAAGTTGAGTTACTAGTCAGCCTGCAGGCTCATATCATCCATTATCATCACTGATAAATAAACACTCATCTAAATGATCCAGTGACGGTAACGGTGTGTTGTTTCTGAAGACATGACCTTGTTAATAAGCTCTGTTCTGTCTTGTGTTTTTAACCCTTTCATGCATACTGGTCACTACAGTGGACAGTTATTCTACAGCTTTTCTCTTGTATATTTATGGGTTTTGTTGTTTTAGTTGCATATCAGCCAACACAGTGGACACTTCTGCATCATTTCATACACTGCAATTCATACCATTACTGTAACTTTCCTGTTCTTGATAAACCTGAACTGCAGTAACATATGTGAGTGTAAATCAATTGTTAATTGTTACAAGACTGTAATCAAGATTTTTGTTTTTTTTTAACAAAAAGTTGGGGAGTTTTTTGCATATTATCTGAGTGAGTAATAACTGATAATATAGTATGTTAAAATGTGAGAAAAGATTAGCAGCATTTAAAAACGTTTTTATTTCATAGTTTTCACGCAGTTTGTCAATAAATGCATGTTTCTTGGCTTCAAAAAATTAAACACGTGGTGTCCAGCTGAGTGGACATTTTTGGATTAGGTTCATAAAAAATTAAATCACATTGTTTTTTTTGTTTTTTTTCTTTTCATGTCTAAAGAGGAAAAAATCACTGAGGAAAAAAAAAAATCTTGCTTAAGGTTCTCATAATTTATGCATGAAAGGGTTAAATCCATGCTTTTTTTTTTTCTTAAATTTATTGGTTCAAATGCTTTTTCTTTTTGACATCTTAAAGTTTGTTTGTTCAAAATGTATATGTTTTGTATATCTGAATATTTTCAATAAAGTTAAGGGGAAAAAAATGACCTTATTAATAAGCATTAGCTACTTACTAGCTTAAGTGGAATGCTGATAAATTTGTATTTGTATTTATTTATTTACCACAATAAAAAACAGTGCAGGGAGGGAACGAAGCCCAAAGGGCTTGTACAGAGTTCCACTCCCATCATCTACTATAAATAAAAAATAGAATGTACAAACATAAGAAAACCATAATTAAACAACAATTAACAATATAGAAAACACTGAAAAAGTCAGGACAGGAGATGTTTTTTCAGTAAGTTTTTGAAAGATGAAAATGACAATATAGACTTTAGAGACATGTCTAGATTGTTCCACAATTTAGGACCTCTAAATAAAATATTAAATTGATGACTAGATGTTCGACAGAAGGGTAAATGAAGATTGTCACTATGTCTAGTTGAGCATAAATGTAAATCGCATGAAAAACTAAAAAAATGATGAAAAGTGTCCGGAAGATCTTGCTTATTATTGATAAACTTGTGCACAAATAAACATGTGTGATAAACACTGAGTTCATGAACGGGTAGTATTGAATATTTCCTAAAAACTGGTGCTAATAAAAGGCGGTGAAATTGGAAAAAAGCAGGACAAATGTTGCTATTGCTATTACAAGTGTGTGCTCGTTGAACAGTTGGTGTGATAAATGACTTAGTGTCTTTCAGTCGTTGTGGTTTTATATTTCCGTTGGACTGGCTGTTGCCAGTGCCTGCGTCGGACTTTCTAAAAATAGAAACAGCGGACCTGCAGCTCGTGCTCAAAGTTGAAGAGGGCCTCGTGCACTGTATCATAGTAAGGAAGGGGGTGGGGAGTTGTAATGTCCAAAACTTAAAAAAAAACAAAAAAACACTTTTTTTCCACTTTTATTATAAATAGGATCACTTTTATCGTGCCTTCATTGGATTTTGATAAATTATTTAAAATTATTTTCTTGTTTTGTTTGTTTTGTTTGTTTGTTTGTTTGTTTGTTTGTTTGTTTTTTGGGGGGGGGGGGTACATTTCCCCCTGTCCCCCCTGGATTTTCGCCTATGGTTTCATTATACACATACACCTCATGAAGAAGACATTTCTTGGCACATATTGTAAATTACATATATGTGACAAAAATAGCGAAACAAAGTACAAAATAAATTACAGTGACATGAGTTCTCTGTTGAAATAACAGCAGGAGATGATGAATTTGACGCAACAAGATAAATTGTCAATCAGCAGAAATCAATGTGGAAATAATGACAAAATGCTGTATGTTGTTTCTGTGTTAGTTTCACCCATCTGATTTCATACAGGTCACCAGAGGAAAAATACATAGCAATATGTGAGTTCATTCTCCTAACTGAATTAGTAGTGTTCTAAGAATTTTGACCTCAATAAACCCATGTAAAAGGGAGAGGAGAGGTCTCAGTTGTCATAACAAGAAAAAACATAACAAGATCAAAATGACAAACAGACAAAACAAGATAAAACAGAATCAGACAGGCGTCGTGTAAAACACATAACAGGATAAAAACATCAAAAATGAAAAGCTAAAAAAAACATAACAGATGTAAGAAGAAAGTAACTTAGAAGATGTCTAAAGACTTTCAGAGACAGTGTTTTGATTGAATCGCAAGGGATGCAAGGTCCCGTCCCTTCCACTGTGTCCTATGGGATGTAACTGAGAGGAAAAAATGAATAGTGGTCGAAGGAGAGACAAATAATTTCCTTATCCCATGTGACTTGTGCTGCCATTTACATTTACAATGTTTGTCTACTTAAATATAATTTTACAAGTCCAGAAAGTCCCAGTCTGTGGCACTTTTATACTTTTGTTATTTCTATACATTTATAGATATTTTATATACTGTATATCAGGGGTGTCAAGGTCATTTTAGTTCAGGGGCCACGTTCAGCCCAATATGATCTCAAATGGGCCGGACCAGGAAAATAATAATGGTGAAAAATGTAGAATTACATGATGAAAATGTTTACATCTACAAAGCTTCCTTAAAAATATAAATAATATGAACATTATACATGGGCATTACAACTTACAGATCACAGTGGAACTACAAACACAGAAAACATTTAGCAACAGGCAGAATATTGTTAAAATTACATTTATTTTGCGTAAGACATTTCAGGTTGTCCATATTTGTTCAGGTTATTCACATTTTTTGTGAAAGGATAGTTTATAATTGTAAACATTTTCATGTTTTACATTAAAACAAAGACAACATTTGGAGTTGTCATTATTTTTTTTAGGTTATTATGGACTGGTCTGACCCACTGGAGATCACATTGGTCTGTATGAGGAACCAGAACTAAAATTATTTTAACATCCTTGATTGCTCATATCTTAGGTGTAATTATTGCATTTCACACATTCATCCCACAGGCCAGACTGGACCCGTTGGTGGGCCGGTTTTGGCCCACAGGCCGTATGTTTGACACCTTTTATACTGTTGTTATCGTTGTTATTTGTATTTAGATGTTTTATATATATCCTTTTACTTTTATATTTTTTTGTGGTTGTTGTTTCAGCTGGTTGTGGAATAAAGGACAAGTTGTTGATCATTTTCAGATGTGTCTATTTCACAGTTTTACAATTTTTTTTTTGCCTATTGAAATAATCATTAAATTGAATCAAATCGAAGAAAATGATAATTTAAAAAAAGTCAATAGCTGCAGTGCTACACCAGTGACAACCACTGCCCCACAAGCACTGCCACCCCAATTTGACTGTCTTCACCTAATACTGTGAGATGCAGTTTGCTCTGACAGTCACTAAAACAACCTTCAAAGGCCTACTTTGGATTCTGGCACCAGTCTTTTGTCTGTGAGTGTATAAAGAGTGGACTTCACCTCTTTCTCCCCCTCTCATTCATCTTCTTCTCTCCCTGTTCATCTTCTCTCATTTCTCTTTGACTTCACCTCCTCCTCCTGTTTGTTTTTCCCTCATATTGTTTTTGTCATGTTGTTTTTCCCCTGGTCTCAGGTACAGTGGTGGAATTTGGACTTGTCATGAACAAGCCATGAAGTGTTATTACGCCGATGAACAATTTTGCTGTGTCGTATTTCACATGGCAGGTTATGTTGTCATGGCTAATACCAACTTGTTATTAACTCCTCAAACAATGTCAACTGTACATTATAACTGATCGAATGACACGTAACGACTCCATTCATACAGACTCACCTTCATGCTCATGACAGCTGTCGCATCAGTCTTAAGCACACTTCATATTAAAGTGTTACTAAATACAGCTTTAATGCTTCATTTTACACAGTCTGGCTGACAGTTTTCTTTTTTCAACCTGTGCTATTGGAGCTCCCAGCTTCTACATCCCCTAAAGCTTTTCTCCCAAAAAAATGTGTGACTAATACAGTAGTGTCAGAGGAAGTCGCAAATGGCTTAAACACTGTCATTGTCGTTGCTTCATCTGTGTGTATCTGCCTTGGTTAAGCCATTTATCAAAGTGTGTGAGTGTCTGCATGTGTGATTGAAGGATTAAGGATGAAGAAGGTGATCTGGGGACAGCATGTAGACCAACAGGATGCTTGGTCTCACTTTGGATGTTTCTCTGCCGCAGAAGAAACCACAGATTTTATCTCTACAAGGTGGTATTAAAGCTGACTTTGTTGTGTGTTTGTGTGCATGTGTTACTGTAATGAGAATGTGTGTGAGCTGTTACCTGAGCGAGGTCTAGTCCATAGCGTTTTCCCAGATCATCCAGGGAGATTTTGTGGTCATCCTACAGGGATAAAAAGACAAAATGTTTTTCAGTAAAACCAAGAAGACCGAGACTTTGAATTATTGCGGAAAAAAATGTTGCTTTTGAAATGAACAGAAAACTGTATCCTCAAAACAATGCATTTAATGGTCTGTTGAACCTCAGCACAGCTGAAAAGCAACGCTGCAGGAGGAAAATGTAACATGCAACTAGTTTAACAGTGAGTGGATCATGAAGAAATAAGACTGATTAAACTTCTATGTACCTCCACCCTACTGAAAAATATTTTATTCTCTCTATCTGACCTGGATCAAGGAACTTGATATATATGATTCATTCCTCAAGACAGATCAAAGAGGTCAAAGACTGGCTCACTCTTCCTGCATCTCCAAACAGCTAGAGCTGGGTAAACTGTCGGTCTCCAGCCATAAAATATGTTCTTCACTGATAACTTCAGGTTTACACAAAAATATACCAAGTCTACCAGAACAGGAGTCTTCAAGTAAAACAGCAAGAGGTCCAGCACATTAGCCCTCCTCTCAGACAGACAGACAGACAGACAGACAGACATATATTGTATTCCATTGCTAATGCACTTAACCCATAAGGACTCACTTTTGTGTCAACTTCCAAATATAACCTTTCTAAAGTGATTTATCACCATTTATTAAAAGATTATCCTCTGTATTTTGCTTTTTTTGTGTGTGTAAATCATGTATTTCCCTATATTTAAATCACCGATCATGTAGATATTCATTAAATCTCATTAAATCTCTCATCTCAAATTAAAAGGTTATATAACAAAACAGAAGAAAACTGAAGGAAAAAAATGAGTTTTTCAGCAAATCTCTCATTAACTGAATAAAAACCCAGTGTGTCCATCCACTGTCATTGATCCAACTCCATGGGTTTTACTGGTGAATCAATGTTGTAGAAGATGACGGTGTTTCCATGGTAACTACGGAGCCTCTGAACATGGGTCATATCTGATGACCATGAAAAGACGACAAACTGTATTTAACACCAATTATTTACACGTATTGATAGGTTTAATGGATCAACACGTATTGAATATTTTAGATCAATAGATAATTTAAGTCGACGGTGGATGTTTGGGACAGACAGACAGACAGACAGACAGACAGACAGACAGACAGACAGACAGACAGACAGACAGACAGACAGACAGATAGATAGATAGATAGATAGATAGATAGATAGATAGATAGATAGATAGATAGATAGATAGATAGATAGATAGATAGATAGATAGATAGATAGATAGATAGATAGATAGATAGATAGATAGATAGATAGATGGATGCACTATCTGTTAGGTATGTTTTGAGTATACATAATATTATAAGCCACTGTTAACCATCTGGTTTTCTTCAATTCCTTAAACCTTAAAGAAATAATAAAACACAATTTACAACTGTACGTCACACAAACCACAGTTGACTTAAAGAATCAAACACTGACTAGTGGTCCACATCATGGTCAAGGGGAGGTTTCACACCTGTACCGGATCACACTGGATCAAATAACCAAAAGTCTGGACTAAATGAGGAGGGTGTGAAAGCACCTTGGGTTTCCAAACCAAAAATACTCCATGCCAGAGTTTCCCTGCACAGTTTCCAGATTTTTTTTTTGTGTCTGTCCTCAGTAGGCATAGGATGGTTAGGGTGGATGGTGGATTTGCAAAATTCCCAATAAGGACCACAGTTCACATCTCAACTCCCTGTCATGGTCAAGGTTATTATCGTTAACGAAAACTAACGAAATGACGAAAACTAAAATTGAAAAAACATTTTCATTGACTAAAATAAATAAAAACTGTAATTAAAAGAAAAATCAATAACTAACTGAAACTGTATTGTGTGCTTATAAAACTAACCAAAATGTATAAAAATCTTGGATAAAATTCCCTTTGTTTTCATCTTTGTCAATGTCCAATTGATATGAAATCGATTTATTTTGCTCTAGCAATTTTAGCTAGAGGCACCATATGACACTTCCCGATCTGTCACTTCTCAACACTTGTGGTTTAGAGTCGTCTTCTCGTCCCCACTCTACCTGGAAATATGGAGACTAAAGTTGGGAGAAAGCAGCAAAGTTCTGTCTGGGATTTATGGGAATATAACGGCAAGGAAGAGAAAAGATTTGACAAAACTAAAATTAACACTAAAACTAAACTAAAACTAAGCATTTAGAAAAAAATGAAAACTAATAAAAATTAGCAAACCTGCTCTAAAAACTAATTAAAACTTACTGAATTAGAGAAAAAAAGTACAAACTAAATAAAACTAAACTATAATGAAAAATCCCAAACTATTATAACCTTGGTCGCGGTCCGCTCTGGCGTGGCCACTGGCTCCTCCCTCTCCATTCTTCCCTCAACAATCAGACTCATCATTTCTTTCACCTGTTGTGTTCTGCACAGCCACAGCTCCTCATCAACAGGAGCTGCTTACAAGGCTTCTATTATTTCATCACCTCACCATAACCCAGACTATTCCACCATCCAGTTCTACAGACTCAGACTGCCACTATCCCCCTTCAGGTTTTCTGTTTGTTCCTCACTTTGTATTTTCTGTTAATAAAATCTCTTTCTCCCTTCAGCACCGTGCGCATGAGTCCTATCATTTCCCTACAGCACGACACTCCCACAGGTTTTCAGAGTTATACAACAGAAGGACTTTGGTTGGAGTTATGAAAAGATATGGTTTGGTTTAAATATGAACTCTCACAGACCTAAACAGCCACTGGGGACCTAAATTTGGACCGATCTAAAATGTTTAGTCACTATTGATCCACTAATTCTGTCAATCCATGTAAATAACTGGTGTAAATTCATCTTCTCATGGTCATTACATACACTCAAAAAAATGATTCTTGGCTCTAATAAACATGAAGTAATATTTTAAAGTAAAATGTAACTGAAATATATGAAATTTAAAGTTTATTTATCCGAAAAAGTCAAACATAATGTGAATATGCTTAGTATAAAGTGAATCTAAACAAATAAAGTAAACTTTATTTACTAGATCACATAAAAAGGCTGAGCGTCACAGTCAAATACAGTTTATGTAAAAGTTTGCATTAACTAAAGCAAATCTGACTGAAGGTATTTAATTTATTCATATTGACTCAATATGATAGAAAAAACATTGTATTAAATGCAACTCTTTACATTAAACTTATGCAATAAAATTGCATGGAAAATTTACATGCAATTAAAATACATAAAGTCAACATTTTTGGCCGAATTATTTTTTTGAGTGATGACCCATTTCCAGAGGCTCCGTAGTTACCGTGGAAACATCTTCTATAACTTTGATTCACCTGTAAAACCCATGGAGTTGGAATGACAGTGGATGTTTATGTTCAGTTAATGATATATTTTAACTGTAAAAGTAATTTCTTCTTCAGTTTTCTCAGTTATGATATAATAATCACTAAATTAAGTCTGATCTGTTATGAACATATACACAACCTGTAAATTAATTATATGAAATTGCCTGATTTTCACTGAAAAATATTTGACACAGAGAATAATATAATAACTGATAACAAAACACGATGGTTAAATGCAGATACAGTTAATAAAATTCATTTTCTTGTCTTTACAGGTTAATCATATGTTGTGAGCCATGTTTGATCTTGTCTTTGCAGGGCTACATCTATATTCAAAGAAACTTAATCACAGAGGGAATTAACAGCTGTTTATATTTTCTGTTTATATTTAGACATAAAACGTCTTCTGTTAAAAGTCATCTGCAGTCATGTAATAAACAAAAAAAAGTTAAATGACTTCTCCTCCTACGTCTTCGCTGAAAAAATAATCAACTGTGAATATGTAAATACAGTCTGAACCACCAGACATTTTGTATTCTGAGTTAAAATAGTAGAAGAAAGAAAAAACTGATGACTGTGAAAACATCACGATGAAGACAAACTCAACAGTTATGGACGGTGGGCGTGGACACACTAAGCATTACTGTCGCAATATTTGTCAATGGAGTCTGTCAGCATTGAAGACAGTTAATCCACTTTAACCTGCAGGAGTCTTTGTAATGTGTAATGCTGCTGCTGCAAAGTTACAATGTTAGACTTAAAAACAAGATGAGATCACATTGAGTTGAAGAGGTCTGAACATGGAGTGAGTCTGTCCCACATCACACATCAACGAGTTATGGATCGTGGTAAAATGTTTTCATGGTATGTCGAATAATGTACTGTTTAGTTTATCCGATTACATGTTATTTGCTGTTACAGGGTTCCTACAGGTTTCTAAAAGTTAAATTTAACACTTTTTATGTATTAATAACGAATGATGATTGGGAAGAAACGTTCAAATCTGGACACAAACTAACTAACAGTCCAACATGGAGGGAGTTTGAATGGAAAGTGAAGATGCGTTACTTTAATACTCCATTTGTCACTGCAAAATATAGTAAAACATCAGATTTATGTTGGAGGAATTGTGGAATGGTGGGTGACTTCACTCATATATTTTGGGATTGTCCACAGATCAAAGATTTTTGGAAGTGTGTGAAAACAGAAATAAAAAGATTTCTTGGTATTGACCTACATCTTGATTTAACCCTGTATATACTTGGAATATTACCTGAAGATCTGATAGACAGAGATTGTAGCTTTTTATTGAAAGTCTTACTCGTAATAGCAAAGAAAATGATCACAATTAACTGGCTGAAACCACACACCCCCAACATAACGCAATGGATAGACAAAGTAAAAAAGGTTGTTATTATGGAAAAAACTACTGCAAGGTTACAAGTGAAACTAGAAAAATTTGAGAGAAGATGGAAACCAATAATTCAAGTGATACAAGAGCTCTAAATACCTCTTTTTGTTTTTAATATTGCTTTTTTTTTGTCACCTGTCTTGGTTTGGCAAATACATTTATTTGTGCTGGTGGAATATTAGAAGTCAGATTTCAAGAATGTTGTTGGTATCTGTGTAAAATATATATGACCTTGACATGTTTTTGACCTATATGTAAAAGGCGTAGTATGAGCAGTTATGAATGGAAGTAATGTGATATGGATCGAGTGATTTATAGACTGAGGCTGGTGTGATTTTTGTACATCTCCATGTGTTTTATATGGGTGGAATAAATAAAAAGTTCAAAAAAAAAAAAAATTGACCCTTTTTTTAAGATGGCTTAAACAGAATTTAATGGCCATTTCACAGCATACTGGCAAAAACGTGTGACTCCTAGAATTTATGAAAATGCATTTATTTGAGACTGATCTCAAGAAATAGCATTGTATGACACACCAGTTCTTATGGCATTTGGCGTGCTATACCTACGTGTTTTCAACCTTTTGCGTGTTATTCAGTGCCATTTGATTGTGTGTGAATTTACGTCAAGATCTCCAGTTCACATAACCCTAACCCTAACCTTTAGTGCGCTGTATTTGACGCATCGATTCAGGTTGGACAGAAGGCTAATAACGGCGTGAACATACACACAGAAAGCTTATAATGTGTACAGATAACACATGTGTACACCACTTCAACATGGCGTGTATATTTGGATGCTTCTATGAAACTGGGTTCATTTTGGTACCTGGCACTTTGTCAGCTTTTTTAGACCCAATAATAAAAGAGAAATGTAGACATATTTCCCCCCAGGATGTACCTAATGATGACCTCAGATAAATGCAAAAGAAATTATACTCTTGCTCTGAGCCATCCCAAAATTACTGAATTTTTAATCAAATATTGGGTCCAAAAATAGGACCAAAATTGGGACAGTTAAAGCTAACTAGGTGTCAGTGCATTTTAACTGAAAACATGTCTGTAAATGGTCTTATATAGATTATAAATAAAGACACTGTGTTAAATGTGTCGTTCCTAGGGGTTTTTGTAATCCACACATGTGGGTTTTTCATTAATCTGTCTCATTCCAGGTTTTGCTTGTAACCCATCGTGTCCACTCGCGTTACATGCAGAATCTGTCCAGTTAAAACATATAAATTGTGAGTGATTTCGCAACAGCAGTCTTTTATGTGAAACACTCTCCCTTGCATAATTAGTTTGATTCCCAATGTTAATACTGATTTTAATGCTTAAAGATGACCATAAGTTTTCTTTTCTCGGCTCCTCACAACTGTTAGTTTGTCAGACACCTGTGTCCTTCAAAACATGAATGTTTCTCTCAGTCAGCTTCTCAATTCTGCATATTGTAAGCTACTTTATCTCTAAAGATAGCACAACTTACAGTTTGACCTTTTAGCCCATAGCAGAGCATGAGCTCTCTCAGTTCTGGAATTCTACAAAGAGTTACTTTCCCTAACTTCCCAGAATGACTCCAAGGTCTTACATTCTGTCCTGTGTCCATCTGACATTCTTTCTTTTACTTAGCAGCAGCATCATACGTCATATTTTATATTAACCAATCCCATGTAAGCTTAGCACAGCCTCTATAAGTTAGACTGATTTTCTGTATTAGGTAGAACTGACTTCTGACAGAGGGCGAAGCTTCGTTTGTCAGTTTCTCACTTGTGCACAATAAAGGAAGGCCTGACTGAAAACCAATCCATTCTCCATGAATTTCTTTGTCGTTTACGCCTCCAAGAGACAAAAATGTACCTGTGAGAGAATAAAGAGATATTTAAAAAAAAAAAATAAATAGTAGCGCGTAAATTCCATATCCTTTTGACCGTGTTACATGCAGATTTTGTATAAAAGATAATATAAAAAAATATAAAATGTGATTTATCTGAAAAATAGTTTCTCTTTTATCTCAGTTAATATTTATTTTTAAAACAGACCCAAAGTGCTTCCAAACTTGCTTCATAACAATAGTCTACCTCTGGTTTGAATTTTTAGCCCCATGTCCTGTTTTTAGGACCAGTTTCATAGAAGCACCCATCTACACAAGTCATGATATCACATTGATTTATTTACTCCACCACCTTGATTCCCATCATTCCAAGTTGAATTGGTTTGTTGTACAAGGTGCAGCAAACTTCAAACACATTCCCCTCCACTCCTGTCAACCAGGTGGAGAAGGATCTTTTTTCCAAACAGCTATTATTAAACTTGATCCGTCGCTTAATGTTCCCTAAAGGCAGCTTTCTCAGGCAAAGCACACAAGTAATGGCTGCACATGTGTTGGGCTGAATGTTCTGTGATTATTTCTGCAAAGTTAGCGATTATTGTTTCCTAATTTTAATATAAATTGTCGGGTTGGAACTGAGTCAACTAACATTACTTTCTTTGCAGCGTGGACATTTCCCAGACACAGTTAAACACAATACAGCCAACAGGTTTACAGCAACATAATGTAAGACCTACCATATCAAATTTAATACCTTTTAGAGACTTTTTTAAGGTATTAAATGCAGATTTATAAATTCAAGACTTTTAAGATTTTTTAAGACCCCATGTGAACCCTGCTTTCTGTTGATTAAAACAATGGCGTACAGAATCACAAGTCCCCATGTTAATGCAAACAGTGAATGAAGTCATCCTCTAATCACAAACTAAAAGCTGTTTAGGATGATATGCAACTTATTCTTTTTTAATCATGATCTCTTTTTTTTTAAGTTTTCTCAATATAATACAAGTGCAGTGCTGAATGGTCCTTACAGAAATCTTAAGTAAGCATGGGTGTAAATCAATCGCAGCTAGCGCCATAGGAAAAAAAAAAAAAAACAACACAATAAAACAAAGCAAAACACAGCAAACAACAAACTGTAAATAAAATAATCTCTCCTCAGTCATTATCAGTGCACTAGACATAATAAAGGATCACTATCACGACAGAAACCTGCGCTAGGAGTAAGTACGGAGTAAGCAGCATTGTTAAACTGCACCTAAACGCCAAGCATTTACAGTGTCTGGAATGTTTTTAGGAGGGGACTCCACACTTTCTGGAATTTCCCATTTGATTGCTGAAGTGAGTATCTAATTTTCTCCAGTATTAAGGAGGACATAATGTCTTCTAACCACTGTGCATGAGTGGGAGGGAAAGCCTCCCTCCACCTGAGCAGGATTGCTCGTCGAGCCAGAAGGGCATATGCAACTTATTTGGCCATTTCTTACCCCCACAGTGTCTTCAGTTCAATATATAAAACTACTGCATTTAGTAGAGATGAGATGTTCATATAATTTGACAACCCATGTAGGTAAAGTCACTGTGCACAGATATCAGTCTGCACAGTCAGACACAAAGATACAACGAAGGAACACAAAAATAATTAGATATTTTTGCTGCTGTTTAGACATTTCTGAGAGGCATACCTGAAAAGTACCATTCTAATGTTGATTTAGATGTATGGAGAAATGTTGATATGAAACTTATTTTTGGCCCATGAATGTTAAAATGATCCATGATTTTCAGAATACAATAAAAAAAAAACCCAAAAACATTTTACTCTGGCAAATGGGTTGTCCGAGTGCTGCTGAAATGCGCTTCAGGACTGTAACAACCAACATCTCAGCTCTCAGCTGTCAAGATGGTGTCAGTCCCCCAGGGTTTCTTTCTTCATGGAGCACTAAGAGGGAAATATACCAGTGTCTTCACCAACAGTGGCTTTGGCAGACCAGAATAAAATAGAGCTGCTAGTGATGGCTCCATAATCAACACTTGCTTTGACATTCCTGAAACTGTTTGGTAGTTAAGCTTTATTCATCTGGCCTTACAGCCAATACTGATCACCCGTTGTCTGGTGGCAGTTTAAAGCAATTCGGTAGCACTTTATAACAAGTACACACAATGAAGCATTAGTTAAGCATTAACAAATACTGAATTCATCATTTATAAAGCATATTTCTGACATGAATACTCATTAATATATGGTTTAAAGCACAACTGGAAAGCTTTTACTCATCATTAATAAGCTCATCTACAATGTGCTTAATGATTGTATTTTCATACTTATGGATTCAGCATTTAAAAATTTGGTATTGCATCACTTACAAACCAGTTTTGATGTGCATTTATGCTTGCACATACACTATTCAAACATGTACTAACAGTTAGTGAATATGTTAGCAGGTATTTTATACGAACTCACAAATTTCTTTTCCAATAGATGTCCTATAAACAGTTATTAATACAAAAATTCATTATTTCAGGTAGTTATAAAGCACTTACTACTCATTAATTAAGTATATGGTGTGAGCTCATCGAAAGTGTGGACTATCTATGACATATAAAGCATTTACAAATGAGATTTTCTGAATCTGATTCTGAATCCATAATTTATTAAGTATGAAGATACAGTCATTAAGCACATTGTAGATGAGCTTATTAATGATGAGGAAAACTTTATAGCTGTGCTTATAAACCATATATTAATGAGTATTTATGTCAGAAATATGCTTTATAAATGATGAATTCAGTATTTGTTAATCCATAACTAAAGTGCTTATTAATGATGAGTAAAACATTTATAACTGTGCTTATAAACCATATACTAATGAGTATTCATGTCAGAAATATGCTTTATAAATGATGAATTCAGTATTTGTTAATGCTTAACTAATGCTTCATAGTGTGAACCTATTGTAAAGTGTTATCAGCAATTCTGGTGGAAATGTAAGAAATCACTGACTGGAGAGGTAGTAGTACAAGAAGCATGTAGATTTAAAAAAAAAAAAAAAAAAAAAAAGTAAAACACAAAAGTTAATCACAAAATGGCTTTAGGCAGGTGCTGAGAGTATCCAAGGAGTTCTTCTCTTTAATCAGTCACAGGCCAACTTGATAATTGACAAGAGCCGTTTTATCAGAAGATAACGCGAGCAGCAAAATGTACCCCAGTTTTTATGGGCATCACTCAGCTGTGTTTTGACAGCACCTCAAAGAGCTACAGCAACTGCACAAGACAAAAAAAAAAACCTCTGCACTACAATGTTGGTGGCCCACAAATTATTCAGTATCTTTCAGAACACAAAGAAGAGCAGCCGAGGGGAAGGGGGGGGAGTAGAAGAGGACGGGACCGGCTCATCTACAACAGACTACATTAAGCAGCTTGGATTGCCATTTTGTTTACGGGCCACTGTTTTCATTTATAGCCTTGTTAAATAACCTGTAGTGTCTGGTGTGATGCTGTTTGGGGATCATTTGGGAGCAGCCATGATGGAATCAATCACAGTGCAACGTGAGTGTAGGTTGGAGGACTGGCAGCTTGTTTTTCTTACCAAGGCCACCTCCTTCTTCAGCTCATCCAAATCCCTGTCCTTCTTCTTCCTCTTCCCTCCATTCTCAGCACCGTACTGGAGGAGGGAGAAAAAAACCAAACAAAACAAAACAGAGATTTAAATACATCAGGCCTGGAGGCTATCACCCCAAACCTCCACAGACACACTGAAAGGGGAGAACACTTGTCGTGGCCACATTGTGCACATCCATTTACATTCATAGCCTCGTGTTAGGAGCATCACTGCGAGTACAATGGACTTTGGTTCATTTCAATCTTTTGGCACTATCGGAAAAAACCATTCTCTAAATGCGGAGAAGAATTTTTTTTTTTTTTTTTCCTACTCCCCGTACAGCATTGGTTCCTCATTTATGAGTGTGTGTGCGTGGCATGAACAGTTGGAAGAATGGTACATCATGGAAATCATCTGCTGCTGTCAGTCTGCTTCTTTTAGCAGCACGTGTGCATGTCAGCGAAGGAAGGGACACACAAGAGAGAATAGGAGAGGGAGAGCGTGAGAGTGACACGGTGGGAAAAAAAAAAAGTAATCAGAAAAAAAGCCAAAGAGGGAGCACGGAGTCGGTGGAGTGCCTGAAATGTGTCTGGCATAGCAATTTCCCCCCACTGTGTGTGAGGAAGATTACCAGGCTGTCCTCCCATAAAGCTAAATGGAATGGGCCTGATGGAGAGAATAAAAACAAAATTACGTAATTACCCGAATAAACAGCGAGCCGGGAACGAAAGTTAGCGAGGAGCAAAGCCATCATTCCTGAAATGTTACTATTAAAACAAGCATTGTGATGCTTAGAGACAGTGAGGCCTGCAGTCGCAATCACACAACCTGGTACTTTTCCATGATGCATGTCCACACCATATGCTATTACTGTATATATACAACTGGAAAAGCATGCAAAGTCTGCCATCACCCATTCAGTTCTAACATGAAAAGGGGCTTCAGTATAATATGACATCAAACTACTGTGCATTTAAAGAAAAATAAAGTCAAATGTTCATCCAACTCACCCCTCCGCCCATGTTGGATGTCCAGTCGTTGGCAGGTTATAATGTGAAGGACAGAACTCAGGGGCCCGGGTGCAGCCGAGACCTCCCGCCCCCACGTGTGGAAGACATTGGTGGCTTATTTTGGGCCTGGTAAAACCCCTCTGTAACCCCTGCCACACAAACAACTCACCATTCCCTCCCTCCTGCTAGGGGTAACCTGAGCCACACAGACCCCCTCCTTTCATCCCTCCATCCCCTCATATTCCCGGGACCCCACACCCCCCCCCATCACCACTAAAACATTCACACACAGAGAGGGGCGTCTGTGTGTGTACCTGCACCTGCTCGATATGTTGGCCGACCTCTTACAACACACACACACATATGTTCCTGAGAGGAAAACAGTCCATCAATTGCAGCTGTCAACGCAACATGCACTCTGTATGGTTCAACTGCACTGAATGAACAAAATGTGAGTTAACCAGTGTGGTGAAGGTTACTCTGCAAACGTACTGTTGGAGGTAACAGATTATTACAGAACCTGGTGGAAATGTAACATGTGTAAATACTTCAATGAACTTATTGCTTTTGATTACTCTGATGGCAACCGGCAGGAAAGCTGTAAAGTTAAATATAACACAAATTAATGTCAATTATTCACTAAGTTGTAATTTCTGATTTCATTGTTTGCATTCTTTGCACAGCGTACCCACTAGAGGTGTGGAAACCTATCAACGATGCACCATGATGCACACACCATGACTGAATCGAATTGTGAGGCCGGTGGATATTCACAGCAATGCTTGTAATACTCTGCCGAGGGATTTCTGTTTTAATAATGTTTACAAACTGAGGAGGGTCACACACACATACCTGCATTGAATAGATGCTGCTGTATTCACTGTAGACTATTAAAGTGTGATTTTTCAAGGCACTTTCTGAATTAACCCATAAACACCCAAATATCTACCATCGAACAAAATCGTCTACTGATCTAAAATGTTTAATAGCCTACATGTTTGATAGTTCCGAACAATACATGAAAATAATTGGTGAAAAATACAGTTATTCATCTTTTCATGGTCATCAGATATGACCCACTTGGACATTCAGAGGCTCCATAGTTACCATGGAAACACTGTCATCTTCTACAACATTGATTCACCAGTAAAACCCATGGAGTTTGACAAATGACAGTGGATGGAGGCATTTTTATATATTCAGTTATTGATATCTGTACTGAAAAACTCACTTTTTCATCAGTTTTCTCTATTTTTATACAATAACTTTTGAATTTACTCTGAGTTTTTATGAATATCTACATGATTGGTGAATTAAATATAGGAAAATACATGATTTTCACTGAAAAAAAGCCAAATACAGAGGATTATATTGTAATAAATGACAACAAATGACTTAAGAAAGGGTAAATAGAGAGAAAAATTCATTTGGGAACTGACATAAAAGTAGCACTGGGTCTTTATGGGTTAAATGTTATTCATATTTATCAGACTTCTTTATTCACAGTGAATTAAGAGACGGAATGGTAGTTATGAGTAAGATTGAGAACTGAGGAACCTAACATATTGAGATGCATTGAGAGTTGTCATCTATTTGTATCACTGACAAATGAATCTTTATCAGGTCATATCATGAGGCCAGTGAAGATTCATACCTTTCCTGGATACCCATCTGTCATGGTAGACACAGAATATTTAGAGTCATATGCATTTCCATTGGGAGAGGAGAAGTGATGCCAGCTGCTTTGAGAAACCAAAATAATACTCAACGTAATGCAGATGGAAACCATCCAATATCTTTGGCTCCAGAAAGAGTTTTTTCTGGCTCTTCAGATAGCAAAGGTTGCCGACTCGTGACTGAACCTAAGGGGTATGTCTTTGGGTGGTGGGTACCTGGAGAGAACCCCCACAGATACAGGGAGAACATCCAAACTCCACACCAGTCTGCACTGGAGTCAAACCCACAACCTTCTTCCTGCGATATGAGGAAGCACTATATTCACACATAACCTGTTGAATCAACAGCATTCTGATTACTATCTGGAATTAATTCCCTGCTCATAGTAAAATTAATATTTTTCTAATTAGTATTTTCTCTCTCCATTTTTAAAAACAATTCTGTCCACACAACCACACCATGAAAGACTGTATCTGTGTGCATACCAGAACACAAAAGAGTTTAACCTGTCACAGACCACAGAGTGACTGGACGTTCAGATAATACTGGACATAGTGGACACAGAGGCTTTAGTCTGAAGGAGAAGACCAAAACGAGTTGGATGATAAACTGAAGTTATTGTGAAAATGTTGTTTGGATTGTCTCTGTATTCTTTATATTTCATAGATATCACCACAACAGCAGTATGTGTGTCTGTCTCCAAGTGTGTCCATGCTGACTGTTCTACTGCAGGTCATCCACTGATTTATACATCAGCATAACACACATATGAAAGGTATCTGCCATGGTGTTGTTCCAGGCATTTACAGGTGCATGTTCATGATACAAAGCAAGTTCAGTGGCAGATCCAGAAAAAATGGAAGGGGGGGGTGCCACTTGGGGGCGGGGGGGGTGGGGGGGCATAAATGTATGATACAAACATATGTGATATCGTTCTCCTAATTGTCATACAGAATTATGCATTACAGTCATATTTCAAAACACAACACACTCTAATCTTAACCAGATACAGTACAGGCCAAAAGTTTGGACACACCTTCTCATTCTTTGCATTTTCTTTATTTTCATGACTATTTACATTGTAGATTCTCACTGAAGGCATCAAAACTATGAATGAACACATGTGGAATTATGTACTTAACAAAAAAGTGTGAAATAACTGAAAACATCTCTTATATTCTAGTTTCTTCAAAGTAGCCACCCTTAGCTCTGATGACTGCTTTGCACACTCTTGGCATTCTCTTGATGAGCTTCCAGAGGTAGTCACCTGAAATGGTTTCCTAACAGTCTTGAAGAAGTTCCCACAGATGCTTAGCACTTGTTGGCCCTTTTGCCTTCACTCTGCGGTCCAGCTCACCCCAAACCATCTCGATTGGGTTCAGGTCCGGTGACTGTGGAGGCCAGGTCATCTGGCGCAGCACTCCATCACTCTCCTTCTTGGTCAAATATCCCTCACACAGCCTGGAGGTGTGTTTGGGGTCATTGTCCTGTTGAAACATAAATGATGGTCCAACTAAACGCAAACCGGATGGAATGGCATGTCACTTCAGGATGCTGTGGTAGCCATGCTGATTCAGGTTGCCTTCAATCTTGAATAAATCCCCAACAGCGTCACCAGCAAAGCACCCCCACACCATCACACCTCCCCCTCCATGCTTCACGGTGGGAACCAGGCATGTAGCATCCATCCGTTCACCTTTTCTGCATCGCACAAAGACACGGCGGTTGGATCCAAAGATCTCAAATTTGGACTCATCAGACCAAAGCACAGATTTCCACTGGTCTAATGTCCATTCCTTGGGTTTCTTGGCCCAAATAAATCTCTTCTGTTTGTTGCCTCTCCTGAGCAGTGGTTTCCTAGCAGCTATTTGACCATGAAGGCCTGATTCACGCAGTCTCCTCGTAACAGTTGTTGTAGAGATGTGTCTGCTGCTAGAGCTCTGTGTGGTATTCATCTGGTCTCTAATCTGAGCTGCTGTTAATTTGTGATTTCTGAGGCTGGTGACTCAGATGAACTTATCTTCAGCATCAGAGGTGACTCTTGGTCTTCCTTTCCTGGGGCGGTCCTCATGTGAGCCAGTTTCGTTGGAGCGCTTGATGGTTTTTGCGACTGCACTTGGGGACACATTCAAAGTTTTTGAAATTTTCTAGACTGACTGACCTTCATTTCTTAAAGTAATGATGGCCACTCGTTTGTCTTTACTTAGCTGATTGGTTCTCGCCATAATATGCATTCTAACAGTTGTCCAATAGGGCTGTCAGCTGTGCATCAACCTGACTTCTGCACAACACAACTGATGGTCCCAACCCCATCAATAAGGCAAGAAATTCCACTAAGTAACCCTGACAAGGCACAGCTATGAGGTGAAAACCATTTCAGGTGACTACCTCTGGAAGCTCATCAAGAGAATGCCAAGGGTGTGCAAGGCAGTCATCAGAGCTAAGCGTGGCTACTTTGAAGAAACTAGAATATAAGAGATGTTTTCAGTTATTTCACACTTTTTTGTTAAGTACATAATTCCACATGTGTTCATTCATAGTTTTGATGCCTTCAGTGAGAATCTACAATGTAAATAGTCATGAAAATAAAGAAAATGCGAAGAATGAGAAGGTGTGTCCAAACTTTTGGCCTGTACTGTATGTCTGCTGGCAAATTCACTCTTTATGGCAGTGTGTGTCAACCCTGGGGTTGGGACCCCATGTGGGGTCGCCTTGAATTCAAATGGGGTTGCTTGAAATTTCTAATTGATTAAAAAAAAAAAAAAAAGTACAGTTGCTGCCTTATCGGTACAGACAGCTGCCTGTCAGCCAGCTGAGCCCATAAAGAAAAAAAAAAAAAGGAAAAAAAGAAAAATAGAATAGAAAGAGAAAAAAAGAAAGGAAAAAAAGGAAGAAAAAAAAGGGAAAAAAAGAAGAAAAACAAACAAACAAAAAAAAAAAACTAATAAAAATATATGGTGAGTTCACAGAGACATTCACAATTAATAAAAGACAAAATGTGAAGCTGAAACTGCAGCACTGTGGTTCTGTTTATCTGTCAAATGTTCATTGTGGTCAGTTTCAGATGCTGCAGCTCTTTCATAATTCATAGTTTCAGTTCTTGTTTGTTCAGTATTAATTGTCAGCCTTGTAAATCACAGCTGGACTGACTGGACATATCCTGACCAAGGAAAATCAGATTCTCCCTTTGTGCAGTAATCTACACCTGGATTTTCTGCCTCTGTCCACAATAATATACATTATAAAGACTAAATGTCCTCTAAAATTAACATTTATTTGCAACATAGTATAGCAAACGGTTACATGATCAAAAACAAATTAATTTTAGCAAAAAAATTGTCTCAGTTTTCAATGTCTGGGGTTGGCAGAAATTTGTGATGTTAAAATGGGGTCACGAGCCAAAAACAGTTGGAAACCACTGATTTATGGAAACTGTTGATTAACATACAACTAAAACAAATAACTAACCCTGAGGCTTAGATGTAGTAGTAGCATGAGTTGTTTCTACTTGGTAGAAGGCCTACTAGTAGTTCATACAGGAACATGTGCATGTACAGTAGAATACTTAACCATCTCTCAAACAAAACACTGTGACGATTCACAAACTGCTGACACGTGTCCAACAGCCAGTAAATGCAGTCAAATTTAGCTACACACACCAGTTAGATATAGGCCTGTGTTGGACAACTTTGTGTGATTCACTAACTCACTGGCTGTGTTCTGTGGTAAATGTCATGCAGTTCTGTAGTTCCAACTGTTTAATCATGCATTCCATACCTTCTGTGGCTGTCCGTTTGTTTTTCTGGCATGCAGACCCAAATGCTTCTTGAATTAGACAGTTGCCTCTTCATGATTATTAGACTTCAATCTAGTTCAGATTTAACCCCCTTTACTGTATTTAACAGCGTGTGTTATAGACCCCCCCCCCACCCAATACAAGAGGCAGGAGAGCCTTGCGGTGCAAAAAAATGTGCACAAGCACCATCCACAGGAGTAAATGTCTGATCCCATAAAGACTGAGGACAGGTATACACCAAGTTGTTTGGTGGCTCAGTGGGTGTTTAGTTCAGTGGGTAAGGTGATGAACACTGTAGGAGACTTAGGATCAAATCCTGGTTGAACTGCTTCTTTTTTTTTTTTTTTTCACATTTTCAAACTGGGGTGGCGCGGTGCCGAGGGAGCCAGTAGGTAAATCCACCATTACTAAGTTAAATCAATTCCATGACCAAGCTTGTTTTTGCGATTTACCCATTTTACAAATCAATTTTCCGTATTGAAATGGATTGAAAAATAATTAACCCTTTTCAGCCCCAAAAAAACATCAAAAAATTCTTTATTAAGGGTTTTCAAAACAGAAAAAGTGCAGTTAGACAGAAAATAATGATTATATAAACAAATAAACTGGTTTTATTAACTTATTTACCTGTAAGATGAGATGATCTGTGTGTGAGGAATAGGGGTGTGTATTGGCAAGAATCTGACGATACTATGCAAATCACAATACTAAAATCACAATACAATATATCATGATATATCATGATATTGTTCAAAAGGCAGTTTTTTTGTTTGTTTCTTTTTTTAAATGATTATTTCCTTGAAGAATTGAATTACACCAGAAATATGCACAAATACTAAACACATTTTATTTGATCAGAACAGGATCTAATGCTATATCACAAAATGTTCCTGTGTTCAAACTGAAATTATATTTTACAGACACTACAGTTTAAGATCCTGTTCAAATGTTCATATTCTATTGGTTCAGAACATCAGAACATTATTTTTGTGCAATCCCAACAAAGGAACTAACATTATTTAATAAGAGTCTTAAATAATAATAATAAACAAAATATGAACAAAAAAGAAAAACAAAAATGAATCTCCACAATATCTGCATTTGAATAAATACCTAGAAATATCAATACAGTACTTTAATATTGATACAGTATTGTGAAATGAAATATCGCAATATATTTTCTGAAAGAGAATCTCCTTCCACTAAATGTTCAGTAGTTGACTTTCTGGCTTTTTCTCTCTTCACTTTATTTGTTCTTTCTATCTTCGCTGCCATCACTGTTATCACAAGTTTTTGTCCCTAAATTTAATTTAACACCACATAACTGATATTTAGTTTAGAAGATGAATTATTTGTCATGAGCAAGCGTGGCTCAGTTAATGCATTTTCTTTATTTATTTCATTACAATGTTGAAGATATTTGTGGATGTGGGTGTGTACGTGGGGTGTGAGTGTTTGTATGTCATATGTGTTTCAATGATAGCTCAATGTAATATGAAAGATAAACTTATTACAGTGGTTAAACAAGTGTCTTGTGGTTAAAAATAATTTCTTGGCACATAAAGGGGGGTTTAAAATAGCTCATCTGAATATTTGCAGTTTAAGGAATAAAATAAATGACATCTCAGACCTATTACAGAATCATAATTTACAGATATTAGCCATATCAGAAACATACTTAGAATTAACAATTAACAGTCCTGTGTTGAATATAGATGGATATAATTTTTACAGGCAGGACAGAAACTTACATGGAGGGGGAGTAGCTTGTTATGTTCAAAACCATATTCCAGTCAAAGTTAGAAGAGATCTTGCCATAGCAGGAGTTGAAGTAATATGGCTACAGCTACAGTTACCTTATGTAAGGCCTGTCCTTCTTGGATGTTGTTACAGACCACCGAATGCTTCTGTAATGTACCTGGATTAAATATGTGAAATGTTGGATAAAGCATGTGAAATAGGAAATGAAATCTACTTCTTAGAAGATTTTAATATAGACTGGAAGTCTGCAGGTTGTACATCAAAGAGTAAGTTGCTTTCGTTAGCCAATACTTGTAATCTGTCTCCAGTAGTTAAGGATTACACAAGAGTAAGTTTTAAAGCTGATGGTACATACTCAGCAACTCTTATTGATTTAATTTTTACAAATGCAATAGACTTATGTTCAGAGGCAGTTTCTATTCCAGTTGGCTGCAGTGACCATAATTTAAACGCAGTTAAAAGAATAACAAAAGTGCCTAAATCAGGTCAGAATTTTATTTGTAAAAGGACATTTAAAAAGTTTAAAGAGAATGATTTTGTAGAAGAGATAAGGACTATTGATTAGTCAGAGGTTACACAGCAGCAGAATCCAGGTAGAGCTGTGGCCATCCTCAACAACTTGATGACTCGGGTCATAGAGGGTCTGCACGTGACATCACCGCTAGTAGAAGTCACCGCGGTTACGCCCACTGAGTGGCAGAAAGAGGGAGATGAGTGGTAGTGTTGGCTTCAATACTGTCTAAACTTAAGAACAGCATTTAATAAAAAGAAATGGGGAAGAGCTGTTGTACGACTGATTGTATGAACAGGTTTGAAAAGCCGTCGAAGCTATCGTTTTACAGACACCGACTGATGATTCAGTTGCTAATGGGGATTTTAATAAATGAAAAATGAAAATCACTGTCCGCACTTGCAGGTGGTTTCATTAAAAACCTGTCCAGACAAATCTGCTTTGTTCTGCTTTTCAAAACTTTCTGAAAATGCACCAGACCATGATCATTAAATACAGCAGTTGAACATGTGAAGTGAGTGAGCGGAGGCGTCACCTGTTGTGAGGAGTACCTGCTCGAACTGCACATTTCCACTCCTATTTCAAAGTAAAAATTCTCCAGAGCTGTGAGGTTCTAGTGTATTTTCATTTTCCCTGTCCACACTGTGGACTGTTCCTCATGATTGGTGACCACTGTCATGTTGGATTTTTGGAGCTGTAAGTGACCATATTTGGACAAAAGCGGGGGGGGGCTGCAGGAGAGCAAGGGCTCATGGGTGAATTAGCACTAAGTGCAAACTCAGTGACTCTATGAAACACCAGAGTTCAGGTACCAGGAAGTGAGCAACAAAGCCTGACCCAGCGGACATTAAAACCTTTAAGTTAAACTGAGATCTGATGGACTGAAGATGAGATAGAACACTTCTCAGACAGTCCAAGTAAAACAAATGATACCACAGGAGTCCTAAAAACAAAAACCAACAAGTTTAATCTAAATCTTTGGGAGCCGAGGCTTTTTGGAGCCAAACCCAGTTATTATCAGTGGTATACACTGGTTTCATTTTGAAGCCAAAGTCTTTGTCCCTGGTCCAAAGAGATACATACTGCATATCAGTCTTTGTCAAATGGGGGTACGTGTACCCCCAGGGGTACCCGAAAGAAGCCCAGGGTACTTGAAATGTTTTTGGAAAAACACATTAAATAAGTCATCATGTACTGAATACAAAATGAGAATTAATGCTGAAATATAAAACACAATAAATACATTCATTTAATAAAACTGACATCCTGCCCTTATTCAATTTCAATATTTTTGAAAACTGGGAGGCCCCCCTAAGCTTAGGTAACGTTTTAAGAATATTTCTATTTTATTACCTCCGCCAAGGAGGTTATGTTTTTGCCAGTGTTGGTCTGTCTGTCTGTCTGTCTGTCTGTCTGTCTGTGCAAGATAACTGAAAAAGTTAAGGACAGATTTGGATGAAAATTTTAGGAAATGTTGATCCTGGCACAAGGAACAAATGATTAAATTTTGGTGGTGGTCAGGTGTGGGGGGGCCACGGGGGCCCACTGATCTGCCTTGGTGGAGGTCTGCGCTCTCTGAGTGCTTCTAGTATTATTAAAGATGAGTTTGAGTCATTAAGTGATTTTTTTTTGTTGTTTTTTGTTTTTTACCTCCACCAAGGAGGTTATGTTTTTGCCAGGGTTTGTTTGTTTGTTTGTTTGTTGGTTAGTTAGCAACATAACTGAAAAAGTTATGGACAGATTTTCATGAAATTTTTAGGAAATGTTGATACTGGCACAAGGAACAAATGATTAAGTTTTGGTGGTGATCTGGGGGGGGGACTCATCTGCCTTGGCAGAGGTCTGCGCTCTCTGAGTTCTTTTCTAGTTTGTTAATTTATTCATTAATGACCAGTTCATTTATTTTCCTTATCAATGACAGAGGACACTTTTCAGTTTATATTTTACACACAAAATGCACTTATAAAGATTTGTTATTTTTAATGTATTGTTTACAAAGGTTTGAAAATAAAAACAGACACCTTTGGCACAGGAACCAATTTTGCCTAATTTTTTCAATCAAAAATGCTGAAGCAAAAGGTACTTGGGTAAAAAGTATATTTCTGGGGGTATGCCACTATAAAAACTTTGATAACCCCTGCTGTACATACAAATAAAAATAAAATAAAAAATCTCCTTGGGAAGGAGTTTTTTTTTCTTTTTTAAGAAAATCTGTTTTAGTGGAGTATGGGCTCAAGCAGAGATAAATTACCATTTTTCACGAGAGAACATGAATTCCTATTTTTCTCAATAACTGCATTTGTTACTGGGCTTTTGGTAAACAAATAATTATTGAAGTATCCATATTCGACTCTGTTTTTTCTCATTCAAGGTTTACCACTGACAGAGACCCACAACGTTGAACAGCCCAAACCCACTGAACAAAGAAATCAACTGAAGTGTTTCCAACATGCTTTCACTGGATGCATGTGATGCTGAAGTTGACCATGAATATCCAACCGACTGAAGAAAACGTTCAACTGAACAGGACATTTAAACTAGGAGAAATTAAAGTTTAATTTCCCTCGCTCCTTTTAAAACATTCCCCTATAAACCCAACAAAAAAAATATACAAAAATAAAAAATATATATAGGGGTAAACAACTTCTAAAAAATGTAATGAATACGAATTAAATATGACAATTTAAAACGTGTAATCTCTCCCATTACCGTCCTCAGGGCCTGGACTCTGACCAATAAGGTGCAGAGATTTATATTTACTAAACCTGTAACGGTACACGTACCGAACCGAACCATTTCAGTACACACCTGTTCGGTTCGGTACACAGCTGTACCGAAACGGCACAGTATGATGAGAAAAAGAAAAAGGAACGAAAGACGTCGTTCGATGCGGAACTTCAAATCCTCGCAAGTTTCACACGGACATACAGAAGGACGCACACATTGACCCGAAATATGAAATAGCAGTTGATATAAGCTTAAAAAAAAACAACAAATATGATGTGAACCTGGAAGGAAGAGACTGAAGACCCTCCACCATCAGTCCAGTCCAGTTTGGATCAGTTCAGGTTCAGGTGAAAGACAACAACCAGGAAAGAGATGGAGATAAGATGGACGTTGTTTGGCCCCTAGGAACTACGGTAGTTCTAAAACACTGACACTAGCTCTGTCTGTCTGTCTGTCTGTCTGTCTGTCTGTCTGTCTGTCTGTCTGTCACGTACACTGTATAATAGAGGAATAAATAGAACGTTGAAAGTATGTAAAGTTTCACTTTCGTTTCGCGACAGCGTTTGTTACGTTAGTTATGGACCGCACCCCCAGCTATATAACTGCGACCCCCCTACCCCCCGGCACCGACAAAAAAAATAAATAAATCCCCTGTGCACACAGGCACACACAAATACACACAGTGTCCTAAACAGTTTGTTCTCTGTCCTAAAATAAATAATCTGGTTCATTGTGTTGTCAGTGTTTCTCTTCAGTTTGTTTCAACAGAATACCAGTTTACCCTCTTGTTAATGTTGCACTTCATGTGGAATTTTTGTTATTTTTATGCAGAATGTGAACTGAAAGAACTGCAATTAGATTTTTCTTGTTTGTTCGAAACTACCTTTGAGGGAAAAGTGCAATACTAATGTTCAAAATACATTTAGTAATATTAATAATTTATTTTATTTTCTATTTGATTTGTAGCAGCAGAATTATATTATTCCTGTTTTTCTATATTCTATTGTCTCCAAAAATTGGGGGAAAAATGTTTAAAAAATTCATAAATGCATTAATAGACATTTTGAGGGGTTTTCTTTCTTCCCGTACCGAACCGAAAAAAACCAAACCGCGGCTTTCAAAACTGAAAACATACCGAACTGAACATTTTGTGTACCATTACAGGTCTAATATTTACATGTTGTGTATTTTGAGTCTAAAATAACTCTGAAAAACAGTAGAACGCTGCTCTTTGTCTTTTTTTTTTTTTTGTGCATTTTGTTTATCATTATCCAGGACGATGTGTTTGTATAATACATATTTATGTCCCAATGGCGATGAAAAATACAAGTTATTGGTCAGCACTTCCACATAGCCCACTGTATATATTTTAACTACAGTGATAATGAGACGCTGATACTGAAGCTCAGGATTTATAATGAAGGGAATTCAGAGCATTCAGCTGTTTGGATGCGGAGCACAGACCACAGTGAATCCTTGGGCCTGTTCAGCAAATAAATCCTGTGGTAATCTGTTTAATCATCAGCGTATTGATCCTCAAAGGCGAATCCGTTAACATCATTTGAGCGTTTGTCTTCAGCTTGAATTCAAAGCGACTTGCAGCCACTGTGGTGTTGTAATTAGCTTCAAGTCCAGCATATTTAAACCATACGGAGGGTCATCGCCACCGCGCCCACATAGCAGATGCAGCCTGTGATCCAGTGTCACATACACCACCAAATATCTTCTCACTGTCAGGAGCCACTTATGGTTTGTATTGATTTGGAGGTTATTTATACATGAATGAGCCAATAGTGCGGATGCTCTCAAGAATTTTTCCACGAAAACAAAAGATAACAAAGGGATTTATTAGTTTGTCCTTAAGCTTGTTACTGGGGCCCGACATGTCTTTATGCCGAAGGATTACTTGTGGTTTGTCATCAGATTTCACAGCACTGATGACTCAATTCTAAACCCTTTGCTCATGTAAGGGGCAGGTGATTGGGTTAAAATCCTATATCACAGTATTAGGGCTGGGAAATATATCAAATTAATTCTATTAACTCATAAGAACCCAGAGTGACATTTGTGTCAGTTCCCAAATGATTTTTTTCTACACTGTAAAAAAAATCTGTAATTTAACAGAATTTTTACTGTTTATTTTACAGATTTTTCCTGTATTTTTAAGATACAGGAAAATATCAGTGAAATGACAAAAATAGACTGGGATTTTACATGTCAAATGTGAAATAACACATAAAAACTGCAACTGTGAATAACCAAAAAATTTCATTTTTTTAAAAAGAATTTTTTTCTTTTTCACAGAAAGATACAGTTAAAATACATTTACAAATGTATCATAATTTCACAAATATTTCTTTTCTATTTATGAGATTAAACTGTTGATTTAAAGTTTAATACTGTAAAAAAAAAAAATAATAAAACAAGATAAATTTACTGACAATTAACCATTAAAGAAGTATTTGTTTTGTAAGTTTAACAAGACTTGTTTGTTAATTGACAAATATCTTGTGTAATTACAACAAAAATGTTGAATAAATGTATTTTTGTGAATGTATAACATGTATAAGCACTGATAAACTGTCCAAATACAGTTTTTTTTTTATCAGTGGATTGTACAACTTAGTCTCACTGAAAATTATTTATATATATTTATAGATAATTTGATTGTTTTAATACATGTAAATATTCTTTATTAATATTCATCCGGCGCCTCAGGAGGGGAAAGCAGTGCGCCACCAACACTGTTTACAGTGGAAGTGGGGAGCTGCTGACCTCGACTGGGGATGTTGTCGGGCGGTGGAAGGAATACTTCGAGGATCTCCTCAATCCCACTGCCACGTCTTCCATAGAAGAAGTAGAGGCTGAGGTCTCAGAGGTGGACTCGTCCATCACCCAAGCTGAAGTCACCGAGGTGGTTGGCAAGCTCCTCGGTGGCAGGGCACCGGGGGTGGATGAGATTCGCCCTGAGTACCTTAAGTCTCTGGATGTGCAGGGACTGTCTTGGTTGACACGTCTCTGTAACATTGCGTGGCGGTCGGGGACAGTACCTCTGGATTGGCAGACCGGGGTGGTGGTTCCCCTTTTTAAGAAAGGGGACCGGAGGATGTGCTCCAACTATAGGGGGATCACACTCCTCAGCCTCCCGGGGAAAGTCTATTCCAGGGTACTGGAGAGGAGGATCCGACCGATAGTCGAACCTCGGATCCAGGAGGAACAATGCGGTTTTCGTCCTGGTCGTGGAACGCTGGACCAGCTCTATACTCTCCATCGGGTGCTCGAGGGTTCATGGGAGTTCGCCCAACCAGTCCACATGTGTTTTGTGGATCTGGAGAAGGCGTTCGACCGTGTCCCTCGTGGTATCTTGTGGGGGGTGCTTCGGGAGTATGGGGTCCGGGGCCCTTTGCTAAGGGCAGTCCGGTCCTTGTATGACCGAAGCAGGAGCCTGGTTCGCATTGCCGGCAGTAAGTCAGACCTGTTCCAGGTGCATGTTGGACTCCGGCAGGGCTGCCCTTTGTCACCGGTTCTGTTCATAATTTTTATGGACAGAATTTCTAGGCGCAGCCAAGGGCCGGAGGGGGTCCGGTTTGGGGACCACAGGATTTCATCTCTGCTTTTTGCAGATGATGTTGTCCTGTTGGCCTCATCGAACCTGGACCTTCAGCGTGCACTGGGGCGGTTTGCAGCCGAGTGTGAAGCGAGCGGGATGAGGATCAGCACCTCCAAATCCGAGGCCATGGTTCTCGACCGGAAAAAGGTGGTTTGCCCTCTCCGGGTCGGTGGGGAGTCTTTGCCCCAAGTGGAGGAGTTTAAGTATCTCGGGGTCTTGTTCACGAGTGAGGGAAGGATGGAGCGTGAGATTGACAGACGGATTGGTGCAGCGTCTGCAGTGATGCAGTCGCTGTACCGGTCGGTTGTGGTAAAGAAGGAGCTGAGCCGAGAGGCGAAGCTCTCGATTTACCGGTCAATCTACGTTCCTACCCTCACCTATGGTCATGAGCTTTGGGTCATGACCGAAAGGACAAGATCCCGGATACAAGCGGTCGAAATGAGTTTCCTCCGTCGGGTGGCTGGGCACACCCTTAGGGATAGGGTGAGGAGCTCAGTCACCAGGGAGGAGCTCGGAGTAGAGCCGCTGCTCCTCCGCGTCGAGAGGGGCCAGCTGAGGTGGCTCGGGCATCTGTTTCGGATGCCTCCTGGACGCCTCCCTGGGGAGGTGTTCCGGGCATGTCCCACCGGGAGGAGACCTCGGGGAAGACCCAGGACACGTTGGAGAGACTATGTCTCTCGGCTGGCCTGGGAACGCCTCGGGATCCCCCCGGAAGAGCTGGAGGAGGTGTCTGGGGAGAGGGAAGTCTGGGCATCCCTGCTTAGACTGTTACCCCCGCGACCCGGCCCCGGATAAGCGGAAGAGAATGGATGGATGGATTCTTTATTAAATGTTAAAAAGTCAAAAAGTCAAAAAAAAAAAAAAAAAAGCAAAATCTCATGTAAAGTTAGGGCAAAAAACTGTATTTTAATTATGGAAAATAACCATGTGTTTTATGTGATAGTTGTTTTCCGTTTTTTAGCTGTATTTTCTCAGCACCCCTGCTGCCGGAATAATACAGTTTTTTTAAGTTTTTTTTTTTTTTTTTTAACTGTGTATATTTAACTGTCCTTAAGTGGTTTATGACCATTTATTGTAATATTATTTTCTGTATCTTCTGTTTTTTTCTGTGTCTTTCTTCAATAAAAATCAGGTATTTTCCAACATTTAATTCACTGATCATGTAAATGTTCATTAAAGCTCAGAGTAAAGTTGAGGGTTATTATATAAAAAAAAATAAGGAAAACTGAAGAAAAAGTGACTTTTTCAGCAAAATCTATCATTCACTGAATATACTGTGTTTACATATTCACAGTTTATTATTTTTTCAGTGAAGGAGGAGATGACATTTAACTTTTTTTATTTATTACATGACTGGAGATGACTTTTGACAGAAGTCATTTTATGTCTACATATAAAAAGAAAATACACACAGCTGTTAACTGCCTGTGATTAAGTTTCTTTGAATATAGATGCAACTCTGCAAATATTTGATCAAACGTGGCTCACAATATATGATTAACCTGTAAAGACTGGAAAATAAATTTTATGAATTGTATCTGCATTTAACCATTGTGTTTTATAACCAGTTATTATTATATTATTCTCTGCATCAAACATTTTTCAGTGAAAATCAGGCATTTTCATATAATTAATTTACAGGTCGTGTATATGTTCATAACAGATCAGAGTTAATTTTGTGATTATTTTATCAAAACTGAGAAAACTGAAGAAGAAATGACCTTTTCAGTAAAAATCTCTCATTCATTGAACACAAACCCAGTGTGTCCATCCACTGTCATTGATCCAACTCCATGGATTTTACTGATGAATCAATGTTGTAGAAGATGACGGTGTTTCCACGGTGACTACGGAGCCTCTGAACTTCCAAATGGGTCATATCTGATGACCATGAAAAGATGACAAACTGTATTTTAAACCAATTATTTTCATGGATTGATAGGATTAGTGGATCAACTGGTATTAAACATTTTATATCAGTAGATGATTTTGGCAGATGGTGGATGTTTGGGTCTTTAGGGGTTAACTGAAATTTAATTTCTGAAAATTGAGATTATTCTTCTGGTGATCTTTCTTGTAACAAAAATTTTAAATGCAAACTATTTCCTCCCTGCAATATGTTTACAATGAACGTTTTTCTGCACATAACACATCAGAATCATTGGAATCGAAAGGGGAAATGGTGGCAGTTTGTCTTCACTTCATGCAGCCAGAAAAAAGTAAAACACTTCATTAAATCCATAAATCATTCCTAACATTAAAAAAAAAATCTAAATTACTATTATTTTTTGCCTTTATTGCACAATATTTGTATATGGTAATGCATGGTGCAGTATTTATTCTGTAAATTAATTCAGAAAATGGTTTAGAAATAATCAAACCATACCATGGAGTTGCAACAAATTATCAGACTTAATTAATCAACCACTATTGTGATAACACTGGTCTACAAGTCGAATGCTTCCAGAATAAAAGTAGGGAAATTTAGCCACGCGAGTTACCAAGAAAGAAAACTCCAGTCCTAAATGCTGGTTGGCTGAAGTTTCCAAGATACAGTCTTGGGTCAAAATGTGAAATTTGCAAATTAACAAGAGAATGGGTTTTATTCAAAAGGAATATTAGTGTCAGAGCTACCAGATCTACTTCAAAACACTGTCTGCACATGACAATACATTCACTTTACAGGTTCTACCGGTGGAACTTGGATAAATCTATTGTATAAATGGACATAAACACTTTATCATATACATTGAATACATCAGGAAACCAGCACTTTGGTCATTTGTTTTCCAACGAATCTTATTAAAATATGTAACATTTAGCACATTTAACCTCCTAAGACCCAGGAAATGTCAGCAAAGTACCAGCTTTTTTTTGTTTTTTATTAAATAAGTGCCTATATTGGAAACAACAGTTTTTTAAGATGCAGTTTTTAAAATTTGTATGGAATGTCCCTTGTGGTGGACAGTTTTCTTTTCTTTTTTTTGTATAAAAAAGTTGTGAAACCCATAGCTGGGTCTTAGGAGGTTAATTGTGGAGGAAGATAATTTCTTTTTAAAAAAAATTGAAGACTGTTCTATTTGATATCAATGAAACTGACCAGTCTCAATGAAACATGGACCCATTTTTCAGATTCAATCTTCTTAAATGTGAACATGTTCTTTGCTTTTTGTGTGACAATAAATTGAATGTCTTTGGGTTGCAAAACAAACACACACATTTGAGGACAACACCTTTGCAAATCCCCTTTTTTAAAATGAATAAGAATTGATTAATTGAAATTTAATAACAGAAATAGCGACAATGAAAATAAATAAAGAGGCACTGATATACTGGGTGGACTTCAGGATCTGTTGATTACCTCCGCCAAGGAGGTTATGTTTTTGCCAGGGTTTGTTTGTTTGTTTGTCTGTCTGTTTGTTTGTTTGTCTGTCCGTTAGTGTGCAACATAACTCAAAAAGTTATGGACAGATTTGGATGAAATTTTCAGGGTTTGTTGGAAATGGGATGGGAAGAAATGATTACATTTTGGTGGTGATCGGGGGTGGGGGAGCCCACCGGGGGGGGCCACTGATCAGCCTTGGCGGAGGTCTGCGCTCTCCGAGTGCTTCTAGTTTTTACTGACATTGACTAATATCAGTATCGGAAAATCGCATCTTTTCACTGATGTCTGTGTCATATATGAATCTTTTGTGTTACAGTATATTAAAGGATTTTTTTCATAAATTTGTAAGTTTGAATCTGTGTTCATTAAAATGTAATGTGATGATGAGCAGAAAGACTATATTCATAATGACAATTTCCTTATTCCCAGGAGATAAATAACAACAAAAACGAAAAAAAAAAAAAAAAAAAAAAGCATGAAGTAACATTGGTGCCATCATTACCTGTCAGCCAAAAATGTTATTTTAAATATCACTATGGGTATCTGCCAAGAGGTTTTCAATCGGTGCATCCCTAAAAATAATGCAGCTGTAGATCAGAATGATTTCCTCCTCCTCGTTCTGCTGCATCCATGTAGAAGAGCACAAGCATGATCCAAATGTCAAGAAATAGAGAATATGATTGGCAACACAATTATACGGTATAAACTACAGAGCAAAAATATAAAATCATAGACATTTCACTCTCATCACACATTGTACATCATCATATTACACAGCTGAAATGGTAACAATAGGTTTTAGTAATAAACACAAACACTGAGATCCAGAGAAGACAAGGCAAAAGCTCGCATCTTCTGAAGTTCCTTTGTTTAGGATCTGAATCTAAAATTGGTGGGTATCAACTAAAACAAAACTCCCTGCATTAGTGGGTGGAATAACATAAATGTCAGCCAGAAACAGTTTTTCATTTTTACTCTCCTAAGACGTAAGTGACAGAAGATCCACAGAGAATCTGAGAGTTAAAGCCAGAGGAAAGCCAGCGTTGTGAGGCCAGTACTCATGGATACTTATTCAACTTTACCCCCACTGTGAGTCCAGCTCCAGCTGTGATAGGATTCTGGAAAGAGCTCTGAAATCAGCAAGAGGCTGAGTCCGAAGGCTGAGGAGCAATGAACAGCCAGGTGTGGATGTGAGACAGGAGGACAGCAGGGACAACCTCAGGACACAAAACCACAAAGATACACCGATGCAGAGCCATTTGAATTCTAAACCTATGAGGACCCAGACCTGCTCCATTTTACTCTGTATTTAACCTTTCTTAAGGTTATTATACAGGATAAGAATAGAATAGAATAGAATAGAATAGAATAGAATAGAATAGACACTGTAAAGAAATCTGTAATTGAACAGAATTTTCACTGTTTATTTTACAGATTTTTCCTGTATTTTTAAGATCCAGGAAAATATCAATGAAATGACAAAAACAGACTGTGATTTTACACGTCAAATGTAAAATAACCCGAAAAAACTGTAACTGAATAACCAATTCAGTTATAGTTCGCCTGAAATTTCTAGTAATTGATAAAAACTAAAAAACATAGTAATAAAAAGTATTTTCAAATGATTCAATATGTATTTCATTATAATTAAAACACCACACACTTTGCCTAATAAAAATCAAGTTCAAATAAGATGCAGGATATAATATCTGAGAGGGCGTATCTTGATTGACCTGATCATGTGACTGTGTGCATTACTATGCACAGTCGCAGTCAGAAAACTGGACCGAAACAGAGAATGGAAAGATTTCTTCACCCACCTGACCCCACTGAGACATCTAAGAGAAACTGAGAAGCAGACACCAAAAGGGTAGTAGTATAGCAAACTATTACATGATCAAAAACATTAATTTTAGCAAAAAAAAGTCTCCATTTTGAATGTCTGGGTCCGAGAAAAAAAACATTGTGATGTTAAAATGGGGTCATGAGCCAAAAAAGGTTTGAAACCACTGATGTAGATGTTCAAAAAAGCTTACAGGAAATTAAAACGTTATTATATCAAAACAGACATGAGAGGAAAAATGGACTTTTTCAGCAAACTGAACATATAAACAAGCATCTCCATCCACATCTGTCATCAATGTCAGGGAATAACAGAATACATGTAATGGGATTACATATTTAGAACACAAAATATGAGTAAATGTATTCCGTTATACTTACAATTTTAATACATGATAATCAGAATAGAGTTACATTTTAAAAATCAGTGGATTACTTTCTGTTATTTTCTATAATTTCACAAATCCAGTTTCCCATAATCCCTGATAAAAGCCCTGTTCCTAAAGTACAGCACCCTCCTGTTGAGTGTCTCTTTAGCCAGGGAGGACACCGCAACCAAATGACAGATAAACACTTTGAACAGCCTCTCTTGCTTCGAAACAACCGCCTTTAACGGAGTGATGATTTTGTAAAGTAGGTGGTTCACATATAGGCAGGGGGCTGTGTGTGTGTTGATCAGTAACTCCATGGGGATGCTTACAGTGGCACTTGTGCACTCATTCTTTTGTTACCACACTTGTTTGAACATTTACTAGAAGTAACACCTTGCATAATCCACTGCTGATGTTCTTACCATGTTGCAAATGATCTCTACTTCACCGTATCACATACATTCAGTTTTTGGAAAGGCTCTGTTTAGTTGTTACAATATCAGGACACAATGTTTGGTGTGTGTACAATTACATGGTGGCATGATGTTAAAAAAGAAAGTATTTCACCATCATCACAAACATCCTATGTTTCACATTTACACTTTGTTAATAGAAGAAGTTTGCGACTGTTATCCTTTTTCTTTTTTTTTTTTTTACAGCCATGCTCACATGTTGCAGGCTCAGACAGTTTTGGGTCTTCAGTCAGTTGAAACAGAACACCTCAGAATGACTGTGCTCTTGTAATGTTGTAGCTAGTAATGTAAAGTGTTTCAGGTGGCTTGAAAAGCACTATAGAAATCTAATCCATTATTATTATTATTATTATTATTATTATTATTATTATTATTATTATATTTTTTTCTATTATTATCATCCATATAACATGGTACTATGGAAAAGTTCTGACCTTTGTTGTAACATGTAGACGATTTTGTTTTTTCCACAAAGACTGTTTGATGTGCGTAAAATGACAGTGATGGTCTAGAGTTAAATGAATGATGAATGAATTCGTACTGTTATCATCTCATGTTTCTGTTTTTCCTGTTTTGACACATTCTTAACCGAAGAATACAGATGTGAATATTTTATTATTGGGACTTTTTTTTTTTCTTGTCTCTTTTTCTATAACCAGACAAAACATCAATAAGTTGCTTTGGGTTGTACTAGTACAACACATGTTAATATGCTGCTGCCTATGATTATGTTCTCCTTTTCTTTCTTTCTTTCTTTCTTTCTTTCTTTCTTTCTTTCTTTCTTTCTCTTTTTCCTCCACTAAAAGCCTGTCTAGGGACTGGAGATGGAAACCAGCAATAGCTATAATCTCTTTATCTGAATCATCAGTTACTCCAGCTTGTTTGTAACAGATAGAAGTTACACTATGTAGTTTGTATTGCCCCTATGAAATAAACTTTATAAATAAAAAAAAAAAAACATAATGAAGTTTAGGCATAATACATTCAGCCAGCTCTTAAACAGAACACACAAGGATAATTCTGTTTACAACGTAGTAAGCATGGTGTGATTTGTTACATTCAAATGGTATTAAACTTCAAGAAAATGTGAAAGTAATCCAAGTATTCAGATTACGATACTCAGATTGAGTGATGTAACAGATTACTGTACAGGTTACTTTTTTGGGCAAGTATTCTGTAATCTCTTACGGAATACATTTCAAAAGTAACCCTCCAAACACTGTCTATTGTTGATCCAACTCTATTGGTTTTACTGGTGAATCAATGTTGTAGAAGATGTCAGTGTTTCTATGGTAACTATGGAGCCCCTGAACGTCCAAATGGGTCAAATCTGATGACCATGAAAAGATGAAGAACTGTATTTTACACCAATTATTTACATGGATTGACAAGATTAGTGGGGAGTCAGTCCTATATTCCCTAGTACCAAGGGTTAGGGCTAGGGCTAGGGTTGGAGTTGGGTTAGGGGTTTGAGCAGACATAGGCACTGGGGAACAGGGTTAGGGTTAGGGTTGGGTTAAGGGTTTTAGCAGACATAGGCACTGGGGAACAGGGTTAGGGTTAGGGTTGGGTTAAGGGTTTTAGCAGACATAGGCACTGGGGAACAGGGTTAGGGTTAGGGTTGGGTTAGGGGTTTTAGCAGACATAGGCACTGGGGAACAGGGTTAGGGTTAGGGTTGGGTTAGGGGTTTTAGCAGACATAGGCACTGGGGAACAGGGTTAGGGTTAGGGTTGGGTTAAGGGTTTTAGCAGACATAGGCACTGGGGAACAGGGTTAGGGTTAGGGTTGGGTTAAGGGTTTTAGCAGACATAGGCACTGGGGAACAGGGTTAGGGTTAGGGTTGGGTTAAGGGTTTTAGCAGACATAGGCACTGGGGAACAGGGTTAGGGTTAGGGTTGGGTTAAGGGTTTTAGCAGACATAGGCACTGGGGAACAGGGTTAGGGTTAGGGTTGGGTTAGGGGTTTTAGCAGACATAGGCACTGGGGAACAGGGTTAGGGTTAGGGTTGGGTTAGGGGTTTTAGCAGACATAGGCACTGGGGAACAGGGTTAGGGTTAGGGTTGGGTTAGGGGTTTTAGCAGACATAGGCACTGGGGAACAGGGTTAGGGTTGGGTTAGGGGTTTTAGCAGACATAGGCACTGGGGAACAGGGTTAGGGTTGGGTTAGGGGTTTTAGCAGACATAGGCACTGGGGAACAGGGTTAGGGTTAGGGTTGGGTTAGGGGTTTGAGCATACATAGGCACTGGGGAACAGAGTTAGGGTTGGGTTAGGGGTTTTAGCAGACATAGGCACTGGGGAACAGGGTTAGGCTTAGGGTTGGGTTAGGGGTTTTAGCAGACATAGGCACTGGGGAACAGGGTTAGGGTTAGGGTTGGGTTAGGGGTTTGAGCAGACATAGGCACTGGGGAACAGGGTTAGGGTTAGGGTAAGGGTCACGGGTTAGGGGTTTTAGTAGACATAGCCACTGGGGAACAGGGTTAGGGTTAGGGTTGGGTTAGGGGTTTTAGCAGACATAGGCACTGGGGAACAGGGTTAGGGTTAGGGTTAGGGGTTTGAGCAGACAGGGGTACTGAGAAACAGGGTTAGGGTTAGGGTTACGGGTTGGGGGTTTTAGCAGACATAGGCACTGGGGAACAGGGTTAGGGTTAGGGTTGGGTTAGGGGTTTGAGCAGACATAGGCACTGGGGAACAGGGTTAGGGTAAGGGTCACGGGTTAGGGGTTTTAGTAGACATAGGCACTGGGGAACAGGGTTAGGGTTAGGGTTGGGGGTTTTAGCAGACATAGGCACTGGGGAACAGGGTTAGGGTTAGGGTTGGGTTAGGGGTTTGAGCAGACATAGGCACTGGGGAACATAGGTACAGTCCCATTAGTGTTTCAACAGGAATTGAACAGCATACACCAGTAGATTCTTTTGGTCGACAGTGGATATTTGGGTGTTTGAGGGTGAAGTTGGTAAATTTTTGTGAACTGGATCATGATTTACAAAGACTCCACCAAAAAAAATAAAGAAAGAAAGAAAAGAAAAGAAAATCAATATCTGTATGAGAGAAGAGAAGAGGCGAGGCATAAGGGTGTTTAACAACATGAGACATCTTCACCTCAGAGCCGTCCAATTAAATAGACATCAGTGAAATATGATGTGAGTAATGACTGTCTAGTATTCAGTTACACTGTACCACTGATGGGTACTCATGTAAACTTATGATTCACTCTAAATGCACAACCAGACGTGTGTGTGATAAATGTAAAAATGTCTGACATCCCTACATCACCTACTGACACGTGAAGCCGCACTATGAATTGAATTAAGGACAAATCACTGTTGTATGAGTCAAATCATGTAAAAGTACAGAGACTTTACCTTCAAGGGGTATCTTTCTAGCAATCACAAGTGATTTCGAGAGTCAATTTATATGCGTACTTTAGGTTTCTTTCACAGCCGAGAGCCAATCCAGCTGACAAACGTTTTGATCTAAATGTGGGGGAAACTGAGTGGTGGAGGGTAATGGCGGCTCTAGGCCTACGATGCAGTTGCCGTAGCTAGTCATTTGTCCTAGCAAGGTTGCCATAGAGAACTGTAAAAGATGGCCAACAGAGATAAAAGTTTCTACACATGCGCGACTCACATCGTCCGTAGACTCAAATAGTCCCTTGACAAAGGTCTCATGGACTTGCTGGGGTTTTTTTTTCATTTGAGCAGTTAAATTATGGGCAAAAAGTATGTTGTAACACAAGCACTATTGAACCACGTAAAATATTACTAAAAATTGATTAGTAATGCTTTACACTACTGCATTACAGCAAAAAGTAATCTGTTACTGTGATGGATTACTTTTGTAACACGTTATTCCGATCGCAGAAAACACTCACCTGTGTATTCTTGGTCATAGCTCCTCCAGCCAACCTCCTCAGTCCTACATGTACATTTAAGTGAAGTGACACATCCTTCAAGATGGAACGTCGAAATCAATTACCAGGTCACCGCTGAGCATCGCAGACTCAAGGAGCTGAGGAGGTGAAAAATAAGGAATTGAAAAGAAGCTCATGTTTTCATCTCTTTACCTTGAGGTCATTCCATCCAGGACACAGCTCTGAAGTGCTCTTTAAACCAATCAGACTCAGCCAACAATAAGTGCAGCCACAGACACTGCCTTGATCGTCTATTGACACATTAGTTCAGATCTCTGCAGACAGACAGCAAAGCAAAGCAAAGCAAAGCAAAGTAAAGCAGTGAGAAAACACATACAACTGAGCTCTTCACTTTCCATATATTTTGTGCATGTATCTGTATTAGAGAAATATAATATTAGACTATTCTCTGTAAATACCAGTTGTCCAGAGCACGAGTCTTGGAAGGGTCGTGATAACATATCCAATGAGAAAGTGTGGATCTATACTTTTATTATGTCATTATTTAGCCATATTATATTACATGTGACCTTTGGACACACTTATACTGTGTATAAAGTTCTTTGTCTTTGTGAGCTCGGCATACAATCTAATCTACATACACCATGTAGCAAGGAAACTGGGTCGAGGCCCTTTTGGGATACGGTGGCAGCAACCAAGCCGTGGACTCATCTGCAACTTACGTAGCATATACATGTAACAACTCTGAAGAAACCTTAAAAACACCTGTCACTAGAAGCAACTTGTATTCAGACGCCGACACTGTCAGAAGGCCTGTTTACCCTGTGTGTGCCAAATAAATCCTTCTTCTTTGAGACGATCCGCTGGTTTCACATTGTCTTTGTGAAAAGAACGATGACAGTTTGGTGGAGGATGTGGACTTCTCATTGAGAGAAGGAAGAAGTGAAGAACAGCTTTTTCTTTTTTTTTCTGTTTCCTTTTTTTCTCGTATCACTCTATCTGATGTCTGGATGGCGCTGCATTTTTATGCCCAGCAACGGGTCAGAGAGAGAAAAGTACGAGAGGAAGAAACGAACATTCCGGAAGAACATCACTGGAGGAAGAACTTGAAGAAACCTGAATCTTTGACAAACCCCCACAGTATCTCTGAGTATGAATGTAAGAGTATAAGTGAGTAAGCAGAAACCTGTTTAATTGAATTCTGCATACTGACTATCCTACATTGTCACTGTTTGAGGTTTGCCAAAACTTATGTGCATATTTGCAAACAGAGTGTGGAAGTATATGTTGTTGTTTTTCCTTCTTTTTCTTTTTGTGTAGTAAGTAAAGAAGTAATAAGTGAAGTAAAGTGAGAATAAGAGAAATCTGACCCCAGGATATGTCTACCATTTCTTCTCTATCTACATGTTTTCTGTCTCGTGGTGCCAGTTCAGGGTCAGAGCGGCCTCTTGCCTTTGGGGGAAGAGTGCAAACGCGGTCACTGAACCCATACATCATGTGTTTTGGATACCTAAGCCAATGGTGAACTTGGCGAATTATGTTTGGACACTTTGGCCTATGGTTGTAATATCCATGTTCTTTCATAAGAACTTAAGGTGGCCACACACTGTGTGATTATTTCGATCATTGCACGCAGCTCCATCTCAAACTGTGCGAATCAATCGTAAAGTCAGGCTCACGATTCATGTTCTCACACCGTACGGACTGATGCACGTATGCAACCTGACTGCTCACACTGTAGGACCATACACCAGAGGATGCACGACACGTTCGAGAGTTGTATCCAAAAATACAACGTTAAAATACCAAGGAATCCAAAAGTGCATAGACGATTTTGCATTGGCATGAGTCACGAAATGGTAGTGCTAAACAAAAACCAACGAGCTGCTTTGGCAATATGTGCCATTATCTGAGAGGAATCAAAAAAGAAGAAAAGAGGACGACGTGTTTGGCGCAGGAATTAGTTGTCCAGATGTGGACAGTATGGGCTGTTAATTCTACAGCAAAGGGAACTAGAGGGAAGCTGCAAAAGCTGAACTGCACTAGGACAATAGCCAGCTACTGTAAGCTTAGAATTAGCTTACAGTAGCTGGCTATTATTGTATTCACGCGTGCACAGTGTGACAGTTTGAGGCCCATGGGCTCATGGCACTGCTTTGACAGTGCGATACCCTCACAAGGAGCGAGCAGGATTTCAGACAGCTCCATTTTCCTTGCAAACACACAATTGCTGGTCGTGAGGTGGTCGTGAGGTGTTAAGCGCTTCTCCCTACCCCTTGTACACTGCACAAAGCATGACACACGATTAGAGGCACATCTGGCCCGATCCCAGAAATAGTCGAACGAGTGAGAAATCGTCTCTAAAATCGCACAGTGTATGGACGCCTGTAGACTTCCTGGTGTTAGTCAGGCAGCTGCTGAATTTTGTTGTATGTACTTGACTCTTTGGCGCAAGTAAAGTCTTCTGATTCCAGAATCCAGTGACTCTGTCTGATTCTTAGATGGTATCTCAGAATTTTTCTATCAATCTGGTATGTTGTTATTTTATCTGGTTAGTTCCACTGGTGCAACATACATCTGCATAAACCGCTAATACTGGATCAGTTTAAGACTTTAAGAATTTATTGATTTAGTTTGAACTTCTGCACAAGCCCTTTCCCACTGTTCATCTGATATTTCAATTCACAGATCTTCTTTCCAGGCATTTAGTCTCTTTTGTGGATTTTCAGATGAAAAGAGTGTCAAAAAATTATAGAAGTCTGAAATACTACTTCTCAGACCGGCCTTTATCATAATCTTTTCCATATTTGAATGATTAGGTCGAGTGACAACTTTATTTTGGTTTGATTTGATAAAATTTTGGAGTTTCATATATTTAAAGAAATGTTTTCAATTAAGATTAAATCTAATCCTCAATTCTTCAAAAGACATTCTGTTACCTGAATTTGGAAGAGATAAATCTTGGATCTTTTGGATTTCTTTTAAAGTCTGTATTTTAAATGCACCATCTGCTCTTCCTGGTACAAAGTGGTGATTACCTCATATTGGTCTAAACTGTGACACTGAATGTGGTTCTTTCAATTATGCTTTAACTTCACACTATATCTTGATCATGTGTTTTAAGATTGGATTTTTACCTTGTTTCTGTAACTTTTTAGGTGAGTTTCAGCTGAGTTCTTACTATACCATACCATACCAACTTTATTTATAAAGCACTTTAAGAACTTGACAGCTGGCCAAAGTGCCGTACACCAAACATAAAACAAGGAATTAAATAAGGAAATAAAACTAGTGAAAACACAGGGTGTTAAGTGGGCTAAGAACAACACAATACAAACATAAAAACAAAGACAAGTTAAAATCTGTTAAAAACAGCATTAACAAAAAAAAAAAAAAGTTCTTCTGAGTTAATATTTCATATCTCTAATCTAGCTAAGAAACTCAAATTGAAGATTGGCTTTTAGTTTAGAAATAAATCCTGTTTCAAATTTTCCACAAAGAAAACACTTGTGGAAGCTACCTTTCTGCCTGTGACTGATAATGGTGATCTACTGTACAGACATGCAGCTACCTTCACTGTAAGGAGCCTCCATTCAGTATATCATGCTTCTTTATGTTTTATTTCTGATACAAAGTCTCTCACTCGCCACTGCATTCTCTATGACTTAGTGGGCTGAACATCATTAACCATCCGTAGACAAAAACACTGGTTTATGTTCATCTATAAGGCTCTGCTGGGTAAACTCCCAGAATACCTCAGTAATCTTCTTTCTGCTAGCTCTAGTAGTTTCCATTTATATTTCTCCAAGTGGTTGCTTTTGGCTGTTCCCTGAGTTCTGACAGACTTTGGAAAAACAGCATTTTCCTACCATGAACCATGGTCGTGGAATAATCTTCAAAAAACTGCAAAACTACATACATTCATTTCTGTAAATGATTTTAAAAGTATCATGGAGAATGCAGTGAAGGAGGAATGTCACTGTTTTTCTTGATGCCATTATGGTTGAATAGTTGTTATTCTTCATTGTGTATCATGTATGTGTTTTATGTTTTGGTTTTTTTTTACTTTGTATGGCTGCTACCTTGGCCAGGTCTCCCCTGCAAAAGAGATTCCTAATCTCAATGGGACTTCCTGGTTAAATAAAGGTAAAATAAATAAATAACATTTCTATACAGACTTTATGATATGCTTCAGTAATCCCAAACTGGGAGAGGTCAGGGTGATTTCAGGAAGGGGTGAGGACTGCAGCTCGAAAATGAAGCCAGTGTGGAAGTAACTTAACCCATGAAGACCCATAAAACAGACACTGGCAACCAAAACCATCTACTGATCTAAACTGTGTAATACCTGTTGATCCACTAATCCTGACAACACATGTAAATAATTGGTGCAAAATGCTGTTTGTCATCTTTTCATGGTCATCAGATATGACCCATTTGGACGTTCAGGGGACCGTCATCTTCTACAACACTGACTCACCAGTAAAACCCATGGAGTTGGATCAATGACAGTGGATGGACACACTTGTTTTATGTTCAGTTAATGATATATTTGACTGAAAAAGTCACTTTTCTTCAGTTTTCTCTCTCCCTCAACTTTAATCTGAGCTTTTATGAAAATCTACATGATCAGTAAATTAAATACAGGAAAATACCTGATTTTCACTGAAAAAATGCAAAATAATGGAGATATTACAATAAATGGTCATAAATCACTTAAGAAAAGGTAAATATTGAGGAAAATTTATTTGGGAACTGCCACAAAAGTAGCACTGGGTCTTTATGGGTTAAAGTTATCGCACCACTGACAACTACTGGTGTTTGGCCCCAACTGGCTCCCATAGACTTACACTGATTATCTCTGAAAATACTGTCAATGATTTGTTGACCAGGACTCATCTATGATTTTTGGACCCTCTAGTACACAGGTGTCAAACATGCGGCCCGCGGGCCAAAACCAGCCCGCCAAAGGGTCCATTCTGGCCCCTGGGATGAATTTGTGAAATGCAGAAATTACAGTGACAATATTAACAATCAAGGATGTTAGAATCATTTTAGGTCAATTCAATCTCAAGTGGGTCAGACCAGTAAAATACTATCATAATAACCTATAAATAATAATGAAAACTACAAATTTCTCTCTTTGTTGAGTAAAAAAAAAGGAATATTACACAAAAATGTTTACATTTACAGACAAGCCTTTTACAAAAAAATGTGAATTTCCTGAAATTTTTTAAGAGAAGTATGTGGAATTGTACCAATATTCTGCCTCTTACTAAATGTTTTGTGTATTGGTAGATCCATTGTAATCTGTAAGTTGTGATGCATATGTATAAATGATAAACTAAGGCATAAAATTGTTCAAATTGCACTTATTTTTCTCAAGAATTTTCAGGTTCATATTTGTTCATGTTATGTTCAAGTACGGTTCGTAGATGTAAACATTTTCATTACGGAATTTGACTTTTTTCACTCAAAAACAGAAAAAAACTTTGGAGTTGACATTATTTATCAGTTCTTATCCTATTATTTATATTATTTTACTGGTCCGGCCCACTTTATATCATATTAAGCTGTATGTGGCCCCTGAACTAAAATGAGTTTCACACCCCTGCTCTAGTAAGTGACCTGGTGGTCCATCTTTAGATGTTTTTCACTGTTGATCAGATCTCAGGTTAAATAAAAGCTTTGACATATTCATTGGTACAAATATATTAGTGTCAAACATAGCCATGGGAACCCATTTCAAATCGCGGGTGCTGTGAGGATCATACCAATGATGACGCAAAATCAATTCGTTTTTTCAGTTGATGAAAATACATTGCTTGACTATTAATGCGGTATTACTTGTGTAAAATAAATAAATAAATAATAAATAAAAAAAACCACAGGCTTCACAAAATGTAAGATAAATGAGTGACTGACTCATAGAAAATCCAGATTTACACAATACTGCAGCAAGTACGAACAACCAAAAACTGGCAGCTGTGGAGGCTACTGGCTGCAGAAAGCAAGATTTAAAAAACAGACTATTTTAAGAGCATGGACTACTGATAAATAATATTCAAGGAAAAGAACAGACATATGTTTCTTCAAACTGAGGTGATGATGAGCGGGTAGACCTATTTATGCCCAGTCTGAATGGGATTTCATATGGGACAGGAAATGAATTGTCCTTCTCATTAAAAGTCCTTTGTCAATTGATAATAGAAATACTAGGATTTTTTTTTTTTTTTTTTTGTGATGAAAACAGGAATCAAATTAGACACTGACAGTGGACCTGCAACAGGTGACAGGAGTGTGAGCGGTGCTGTCCATGGTTCTGACAGGGTCCTTTTCAGAAACATGGATAGCAACCTTATATTAAACAGTGGTGCTTTACCACAATTTACAATTTGTTTGTATGTTTTTTTTTTCATTAGGTCAGAAAGGAGGCTCTTCACATACTGCTTGCTTACTGTCATTTATTTTCAGAAACTTTTCAGAAGCATTTCCACCTTTACGTTTTTCACAAATCATACTCTGGGTTTACTGTTGTAGCAGTTGCACGGACCTTAAGCTGATGCTCCAAATGTGTTTTTACGTTCTGGGATAACACTGATGAACGTTTTCACCATCTCCCATATATCCAGCTGTTCCACAATGTCTGTGTGCACGTGCATGAATGTGAGGTGCGTCAGTCTCTTCTGGGTCATGCTGCTTCTCAACCAGGCTTAAGGCGTCTAAGTGCTTCTGTCTGAGGCGGCAACAGATATCGACTGGCACATGCATAGTTTTATTAGGTTCTCTGCTTCTTCAAAAAATTTTCTGGTTTGGGGATGAAGTTCTGAGAGAACTGCAGCAACCTCCTGCACTGTCTGAAAGGGAGCAGTCTCTTTGAAGGTGTTTCCCAGCATTTGGAGCTGAAGATGCAGGCGGCCCAGATCAAACTCCTTGGGGAGAGAGAGTGACTGTCCGTCCTTTTTGTTTGCAGCGTTGATGATGGTCATCTCCCTGAGTGCAGCTACTCCCATTCCATCCTGGTCGAGTCTCCTTCTGAGTTCGGCATAAATCAGACCTACTGCTTCATAAAACTCTGCTCTCCATCGGTCCTTGTATATGGTATGTGATGATGATTCAGGCTCTCTGGTCTGACAATAGCAGGCAGGAATTTTGCTTTGCCTCCATTCAGCTGTATGAGGCATTTGTAGACCATTCTGCAGGGCACTCTCTTTCACTGCACTGACCATAGATGCCACCTTATTATCAGCTCACAGTGCCCTCACTTGTTCAACCAGAACGAACACATTCCGTAGCACCAAGAGCACTACCCTTTTTGCTCTGCAGGGTTTTTGCGACAGCTTCACACGGTCCAAACAGCATCTCACAACAGCTCAGGCTGCAGAGAGTTCTTCTTTTGAGGGTCTTCTTATGAAGTCCAGCTACTTTGGCACTGGTGTGCCTTCTGACATTTCTGTCCTCCTTCAGACTCTCCAGTGTTGCCAGTAACACAGGGTAGGATGAGCAACAGCCCTGGATTGCTTTTGTTCATATACACCATCTCGTTGGACACAAGCCCAAAATGTTGACAACCAAAAAGTGATTCAAACAGCTGTTTGTGTTTAGCTGATTCATTCATGAGTACAGCTATACTCTACACAAAATTCTGTACTTCTGCATTCAGGCTCACCTCACATGCAACCTCTTGAAGAACAAGATCTAAGGAATGATTGCAACAATGCACATAGAGCGAGTGTGGGCTTACTTCTTTAAGTCGGGCGTGAACACCAGACAAACGGCCGGACATGTTGGCAGCACCATCAAAGCAATAACCCTGAAGTTGAATGATGGGAATGTTGAGCCTCAGTAGAATGTCCTTCAAACATGTGAACTGTGTCTCTGCAGAAGAGCCTGGGCAATTGTAGAATCCCAAAAAGTCACAATGTCTCTGCAGATCCTTGTCAACATACTCCACACAGCAAGAAAATTGCTCTGCAGCGCTGTCATCAGTTGTGCCATCAGCTGTCAGTCTGTAAAAGCCACAGCCTGATGAGCAGGATACTACTTTCCGTTGGACAAAGTGCACAAACTGGGCAATGATTTCATTTTGGATTGTGTTGCTCATCCAGTTATCTCGCCTCATTATCCATCTTCTTTCTTTTGGAGAATTATAAGTCCGCTCCAGCATCAGCTCATAGAGAACGCCATCACTCGTCATGTCCCCTCTAAATGGCAATCCCTTTCTTCCACAAATCAAAATAAATGAAATAAAATTTCCAGGACGTTTCTTGCTGTCTGTTGTTCTTTAGCTGCCATGTCTGAAAGAAGAGCACTTATAGGCATTTGCTTTAGAGTCTAAATAGCATCTCTGTGTGTTGGTGATTGTTCATGTAAATTGAATTCTGTGGAAGTTTTACACCAGTTGTTGAATACTCTCTCATCAAAAAACTTTTCCAGACCACAGTTGTCCTTCTCCTCATCATAGTGCAGCCATCTCCACTTTTCAAACCAACTGGGCTGAAAGGAATGCAAAAATCTTTCTTCACTAAACTTTTTTCATGGAAAAGCATGATCCCGCAGCTGAAAGGGATGTGTCAGGGTGACTCCCTGTTGTCTGTCAACTGTTGGTCCAGTGTCTGAAGAAGTGCTATGGCTTGCACTAGCAGCTTTGTTGTGTCCAGAAGTTCAATTGTTTAAAGTGTGCAGAGACTGGGCGGTACTCTGGGTGTCATCCACAGCAGAGGGTGTACTCGGGGTGCTGTCAACATTCTCACTTTCTGATGGTGTGGCATGTTTTTTTTTTTTTTTTTTTTTTTTTTTTTTTTGATGGAGTCTTGAAGAAGTCTGAAATTCATTTTTGCTTGGCCATTTTGTGTTCTGTGCTGATTGCCCACTTTCTACGTGTGATGTTATCATGCACATACCAACATACATAAATTAGGAAATCTTAAATCTGCCATGGAAATCCTAAATCCTAAATTAAATGAACATTAGAATACTTACCAACAAACAATAATAAGATCACAGCTCTTTATTGATGTATCAGTGACTTCATTTATTGAATTTATACATTTGGAATGTTTTGTCCTGTGATCCAGAGGGGGGTGCTGCAGCACCCTGTGCACCCCTACTTCCCATGACCTTGGTGTCATAGCAAATCCTACTTCTAATGCTCATGAAATAAGCCTGGTGTAAATTCTCTTTTGGTCAGTCACATTGTTCAAGTTAGCATAAGTCGCATCTCACGCTTTAACACGATTGCTAATTTTAATGAACACTAAAGGAATGTTATCAATATTATTAAAGGGAAGTGGGCTCTGTTTGCGTGTGTTTGTGTTTGTGTGCATGTCTTGGGTATCACATAAAATCTGGAAAGAGCTGACTGTTGCGGTTTGTCAGACATATGTATTTTTGGTCAAGGAAGAGACTAGGGAAAACAGCAAGTTGCTAGGACCCAAAATTTTGGATGATATTAGTCATTTTGGAATACAATAGCCTTACAATCATGTTGCTATGCTAATGACAGTTGACAGGAAGCGCAGTACCACGCTGCATGACGGGAAATTAAGTTAACAACAGGAACGACGCATTTACTAACTTCAGCCCCTAGATGTTGATGTTAATAATTTCATTGTCATTTGAATTTTAAAGAGTCAGCATTTATAAAATATAGACTAACATGTTTTCCCAAAAGTCAGCTCCACAGCATAAAAACTACCACATCTAGAACCCATGGTTCCCCACACGCTATTAAGGAATATAACAGTTATGTCAGTTTAAGCGGCTTAACCTGCATGGTTTAGGCCCTAAACTTTAGGGTTTATGAGAGTTAACATAAGGAGAACCATCTTTTGTACTTACCTTGGAGAAGGAGAAGGAGAAAAAAAATGTGTTTATCCAAGTTTGCACAGGTTTATTTGATGACTATACACTTAGGAACACTAGACTGACATGTCACATAGCTCATTAGTGGTTAGCCATCTGCTAACTGTTGCACGGTTTTTTCTGCAGGTTTAACCAGGGCTTCAGAATGTAAGTTCAAGTATTTAAGTACTACAGGTTTTATCTTATTTTATGTTATCAGCAAAATATAAATGTAAAAGGCTACATGTTTTTTCAAATGAAACGATGCCTATCTCTGTTTAAGTAGCTTTAATGACAGCAGGACTGGAGTAAAGAAAAGTAAAATGAATGAAACTGAACAAAAATACAAGCACCCCAGAGGGGAAAAAAAACAACAAAAAAGCAATCTCCATTTCCAGATGTAATGGAAAAAAGCTAAACTGACTTTGACTTGACATATATAATTTTTAAGAGATAACAGAACATGCAGTAAGAAGTTGAGAGGTAAAAGGGAGAAATGGCAGCATTTTGAAGGTGGTGCTTCTACGTTCAACATAAAACCCCAACATGTAGGACTTCAGCTCCTTCTTTCCATCAGTAATTGTATCTATTGTATCTATAGACACATGTGGCCTTTCAGTCTGGACTCACTGACATGAGAAACAATAGACTGCACTAATATGGTGTCTCTCCCTCAAACAAAAACGGATATTAGACTAAAATAAACCATGCTTGATGTGTTCTTATTTAGAGTAAGAAGGCAAAAAAAAACCTGAGAACAATCTATACAAGTGTCAGACTAAGACTGGAAGCATGTCGAAACAGCTTTCCTGACTCCATGCGAAATCCAATAATCCATCTACTGAAACAACTCTGAAGCTCACTAAGACGTTGTATCTTATTTGTCTAAATCATGCAAAACTGTGTGAAATACTTTCACACTATCCTGTGAACAGGTTCTTGTGGTCAATGTGAGGTTGCAAGGCCACCATCAAAGACTCCCAGCACAGACATGCCGTTCAGATACTGTTCATCAGCTGAACTGTAGACCGTTATCCGTGGCCTACCACTCATTATCGTTAGACTAGCGCTTATTTGCAGATTAAACAGACGTGTTAATGAGCTTCAGAGGTGTATCTCAGCATTAACCTTTGACAGATGGAGGGGAACCGTTTCCACAGCTGTGGTCTGTATGGAAGACTACACTAACAATAGCTACTGTTTATTAGTCATACTGTAGACTTAGCTTCCATTCCAGTGCTGTTCTTGTTTCCATTTGTGCACCTGTCATGTTGGCCTTCATGCAAATTTTACTGAGAAGTGGAAGATACAAACGTATGGGAATGTTTTTTTTTCTTGTTTTTTTTTCTCCTCCACTCAGCTGCTGGGGATTAAACGCTAAAAAGAAAGCAGCCTTAAATTACAGACAAGAATCTCCTTATCTAAATCTGAAAAGGACATAAGGGAGGTTGTCAGACAGACAGGAAAAAGTGAATGTTTGGCAAGATGCTACTTTAAAGAAAAGAAATATATGTACTCTTATAGTGTATAATACACTGCTCAAAAAAAAAAGTCGCACATGCAATATCTGACTGCACCACCTTTGGTTTTAATTACAGGAGACATTCACTGACACATCTTTTTTTGCCACATGAGGCTTCTGTAGTGTCACAATAAGGTTCATAATATTTTTTCCATCCATAGTTGCAGTAATTTTTGATGCATCAAAGCTGCATCAAGTTTTCATCACATCCCAAATTATAATCTGGACTTTATGGAGGCTAATCCATGTGTAAATCATGTTTCATTCTCCCTGAACCATTCTGTTACAAACCTGATGAGCCTGATCAATCCTGGCATTGTCCAATCTGTATGAGGTTAAAGACATGAGAGGACACTGACTGCATCAGTTAGAGCAGTGGTCCCCAGCCCCCAGTCCCCAGGCTGGTACTGGTCCATGGATCATTTGGTACTGGGCCGCAAAGAAAAAAAAAAATTGTGGTTAATATCAAAGCAATTTTTCCATTAGTCTTGCAGAGATTTTATTTTGAAATGCGACCGTTTCCGCCCTTGTCTTAACCGCTCTTGGCTCTGGTGCAATTTCGTGAATCAGTAGTAACTCAAGCTAAAGAAATGAGCCAAAAACAAAATTCACTGCAGAACTTTTTTGGGAAGAAACGAGGAAACGATGGTGCTGCAGGAGGGTCACAGACCGCCTGAAAACAGAAGCTGCATTTAGAAGGAAATATCAGGATTCCTGCCTCAGTTACAGGTTCGTCGCAACAGGTGACACACAAGCGCCTCCAAACTGCTCCGGCACATCAATCCATGTTTGAGACAACTTCAAACCGCTGTGCATTCTAGATTAAAGTCAAAGCAGAATATGCGGATATCACCACAAAAGCCCTGAAAGTCCTTCCTCCGTTTCCAACCTCATATGTTTGTGTGTCTGGGTTTTCTGCGATGAGTAAACTGGATCTACGGAACACACCTGGAGTGTGTGTCTCCCATCAGCCCCAGATGGGACCGTCTAGTTGCAGGGAAACAAGTCCAGGGTTCCACTGGTTCTGCATTAGGGTGAGTTGATATTCTACTGTAGAATCATTGTAATTACCTGATATACAGTGGAAGTGTTTCAGATCACATGCTCTGAACTGACAAAGGTTTTTGGTACTGGAACCCCCACACCTCTACCTGGTGCGTGGAAAATTTTCATGCATGAAACCGGTCCGTAGTACCAAAAAGGTTGGGGACCACTGAGTTAGAGTTCAATAAACAGCCTGGACAAAAAAAACAGTAACTGCCTGGATTTAACTAAGCAGATGGTTCGGATCCTTTCATGGGTCAGTACTGCAGTGGTTCAGAATGTTTCAGCTGGAACAGGTTATTGAACTCTAACTGATGCAGTCAGTGTCCTCTCATGTCTTTAACCTCATACAGATTGGACAATGCCAGGATTGATCAGGGTCATCAGGTTTGTGACAGAATGGTTCAGGGAGGATGAGACATCACTTACACATGGATTAGATCCATAAAGTTCAGACTGTAATCGGGGATGTGATGAAGACTTGATGCAGCGGTCCCACTCTCCATCATCAAAGATCTAAAATTACTGCAACTGTGGTTGGAAAAATTATTATGAACCTTATTGTGACACTACATAAGCATTATGTGGCAAAAAAGATGGGACAGTGAATGTCTCCTGCAACCAAAACCAAAGGTGGTTCAGTCAAATATTGCATGTGCCACATTTTTTTTGCCCAGGCAGTGTATATACTGCAGGCCAAAAACAAAGATTAATGTCTTTCAACTGCAACAAAAAGTTCTTTACATTAAAATAACGCAGTGTGGAGCTTCTCATTTGTTAAACCACCGTCAGTTTGATAGAGAGCATCAGCTTCAGTGGAAAAGTGTCATGTTCCACAGTGATGGGTGCATCAGGGTGAGAAGGGCGGCAGCAAAGTGAAGTGATTACCCATCATGCCTAGTGCCTACAGTACAACCCTTTGGGGGCAGTGTTATGATCTGGGGTTGGTTCAGATGGTCAGGTCTAGGTTCAGTAATGTTATGTGTCCGTAAAACCAGGTCAGCTGACCCTGAATAAACTGAATGACCAGGTCTGAACATTAGTGGATTTTTTTCTTCCCTGATGACACAGACACATTCCAAAGATACCAGGATTCACATGAAGGAGTAGTTGAGTAGCATGAGACATGATTTTCACAGACTGGCCATCACAGAGTCCAGACCTGAGCCCCACTGAGACTTTGGGATGTGCTGAAGAAGACTTTACCCAGGTGTGACCCTCCATCATCAATACAAGATCTTGGCTAAAAAATACTTCTCTAAATGGAAATAAAAGTGGCGTTTATTGTGACGTTGCATAAACAGTGTGTGGCTTGAATGATGCCACAGTGACAAACAACATATTGACTTTCTTTGGTTGGACAGTGTATATTCCTCTTATTATGTTGTATAGTTATTAACTGTCAGTTCTTCTTTCAGCTTTTTCTTGAGCATTTTCACTAAACTGAATAATTTTCTCTTATGACACAAAAATGTAAAACCAAACCTTAAATTATATGCAAATGACAGACATTTATAGTCATTACTGTCAAACTGTGCTCTTTATGTTGCATTAAAGTACAAAAACTATATAAACTTATGTTTTCAAAGACTTGTTGAACTTGTACTTATTTAATAATTCCAATTTACATTTTACCGTATCATCCTTTCAACACTGTTGAATACTTTTTGCAATTTAGGATCAGTGAGGATTATTACCTTATCTATTATCTTCCTGTAAGGCAATACTCAGCTGTTTTAAAGGCACTTTAACATCCCACTATTGTGCATGTTTTGTCAGTACCAAACAATATTTCACATTTCTGTGACCTCACAATTTCAAAATAACTCCTCATTAGCAATTAGGAAAAAACATTTGCATAAATCTCTAACATTATGTGACTGATGCAAAGTTATGACACCAACAACACACATGCATGCAACACTTACTGTGTTCAAAACCAGAATGAGTCTGAGACAAAATGTACTGAGGGCACTAATAATGGAAAACACCGGGGGGTTAAGGTTAAGAAACGAAGAGATCAAACTCTGATGCTTTTTTGACAACACTTTTACTGATGTTACTATGGTACACACAATTATCTGTCACTTTTTACCCATGTAGATCGTTCAGCAGCAGTTAGGAGTATAGGCATAGAGATTAGAGAGAAAAGACTCCTATTGTGATGCTTTTTAAGAACTGCTTTCAGTGCAGACTGGTGAAAAAAGCAGCTCTACCACACAACTGCAATGGAAAAACACTCCAGCTCTCACTTCTTGTCAATATAAGTTCTTTGCCTCAGTAACATGACCTTGATTTGGCTCCTTCAACTAAATGAGGCTGCCTGTGGAATGCCAATTTAACGTTGTAAATCAATATATTGTCACAGCAGAGGAAATGAATTTTAGTGACAAAATGTAACAGATTCCTACACTTAGAAATACACAGCCTAGCAAAAAAAAAAAAAAAAAGTCACAGACAACATTCTGTTAGACCAAGTTTTAATTATGGGATGCATTTGCAGTGGCATGTTTTATTCAACACAATCCTTATGCAACATCACAATTTCGGTCATTTATTTACACTGGCATTTATTTCCTTCTGTAGTTTCTTTAATTGTTTACTAAGGTCTTGTGTTGATTATGGAGAGTCAGACCACTGTCCAGAGTCTTCTCCATCACATCCCACAGATCAGGGGTGGACAATATGTAGATTGTGACTGCATTAAAAAAAAAAAAAAAAAAAACTAATCTATGGCCTAAATGACTTTTGTCCAGGTTCCAGCCAGGATTTGAACCCCAGTCTACTGCATCTAAGGCTACGTTCAGGCAGAAGGAGGCAGAATATTTTGGCGAAAACCAATTTTTTGTGTGCTTGTTCATATTACACATTAAATGAAACTTCTATTCATTCATTCATTTATTAGTTTTGAGCAGAAGAAAAAAGCAAAACATTTTCATGTGTACAAGGAGCTAATATCAGAGCAAATACATTAATAAATAAGGGTGATCAAGACAATATAGCAATTGCCATGTACACTAGTAATAACAAAATAAATTCAATATGTACTGCTCAAAAAGGAGTGGGAAGAAGAAAACTTATTAACCTTTACCTTTAACCTCCATCAGTTTTGAATATGAACTGAATGCAACCCTGAAGTGACCCACATGCGTGAAAGAGGTCCTGACGTAATACGTGACCACACAGACAAACACTGTGTTTTCGGAAGGAAATATGGAGGTGTCTCAGTATGTGTGTGGCACTGATCTGTATCACTTGACGTTTGTGGCATTTCAATGACCTAAGGGTCGGATAAATGCAACTTTGCTGTTCAGACGGAAGTGGTATTGCAAAATATCAGATAGGTATCAGGTTTAGGACCACATATGAAAGTGGCCTGGGTCAGATTTGAAAAAATCAGATTTGTGCTGTTCAAACTGTCTTTAACAGATCGGATACAGGTCACATATGGCCGAAAAAATCAGTTTTGGGCCACATTGTCTGCAGTCTGAATGTAGCCTAAGTCAGTAGTGTTACCTACTGAGCTATCCACTGACATATATATCAGAATATAGTGGAGAGAGAATACTTTTCCCTTGGTCACTTTAAAATTAACTCACAAGCCAAAAAAGTGTGGGCACCTCTGCCGTACATTCTCACTGGGGTTCAGGTCTGGAACACTCTTTCATATTTTGATCCTGAAGAATCCTGGCTTTGTCATCTTGGAATAAGAAGAAAAAAATTGAGACCTGGTCATTTAGTATATTCAGGTTCAGCTGAACTCATATTATGGACATATAACAGTACTGTAAATATAAACCAGACCAGCTGATGTAACCCCAGATCATAACACTGCCCCCACAGGCTTCATCTGCCTCTCTTCACTCTGGAACAGGGTCAGTCTGGACTCATCAGACCACATGACCTTCTTCCATTGAAACAGTCAGATCTTTATGCTCTCTATCAAACTGATGGTTGTCACCGCTTCAGTTAAAGGATTAAAGAACTCGTTGCCACTGAAACATATTAATCACTGCAGTAATTATTCAGTGGAAGGACGTGAACCGTTTGAGTTAATCCAGGTGAAGACTTTCTTTTGGATAGGCTGTGTGTATGAATGAAGTCAATGATTACCAGATTAAATGTTTTTATTCTTAATAATACTTTTGCTTCACTTTTAAAAATTAGAATTTAAAGAACTAATTTTGAGACACCAAAGCACATTTTATAACAGGACAAGGTTTTAACATTTACCAGATTTTAAATGAGAATGAGTGTAATTATTTCCTTTTTATCTGCTGTGACAGTGGAAACATCATGTCAACAGCCTTTAAACATATTTTCTCCAAATGTATTCCACCATGATTAGACACAGTAACTTTACAACCCTGAAGTGAAGGATTTCATTGTGTCCAGTGGCATTTAGAAGTTATGTCTAAACAGGCAGTGTGGCGGACAGCAGTTCTCAGACCGTTCAGGTGCTGCAGTCAAGCAGGTCAGTGGGTATCAACCAAAGACCCTGTCCACACTGTGTGTGTGTGTGTGTGTGTGTGTGTGTGTGTGTGTGTGTCTGTGTGTGTGTGTGCGTGCATGCGTGCATGTGTGTGTGTAACTGCCTGAATATGAAGCGGAGCTTTTGGCAATAGAGTGTGCATGCTCACTGAACCCTACCTGCAAATTTAGTTGAAAAAATGAAAATTACCGCTCATTTTACCACCCTGTGAATGTGAAAGGTTGTAAATGGATAGTGATCTCTTATTTTCAGTTCATCATTATTGCATTTAGGTAGATGGCTAACAGAATCAGTTTAGCTCTTAGCAGCCTCCACAGAGCAGACATTTCAAAGTTTAATTCCAGTTGCTTTGCTCTTTGAAATAATCAAATAGTGGTCATTGTTCTGTATTAAAAAATAAAAACTATTGTCAATGTGTATGCAAATATCTTCATTAGCTAATAGATCCTGTACTGTTTTAAAATAAGTCTCACTTTCAAGTATTCAACTGTTGCAATTGGTAAAATATTTAATCAAGTTTTTTTCCTTGATTAGTTGACAAAGGAACAAAACCTCAGCCTGGGAGTGGAAAGAAAGCAGACCAGAGATGTTTTCATCTACTGTGTGTTGTGTTGACAACAGCTGCGCTGGGGCTTTAATTTTTATTTCTCTTTACAACATATTACACAGAGTCATCAAAAGTTGTTGTTAGTGCTCTGGAATTATCACAAGCATTAACATAAATGTAAAAAAAAAAAAAATGTAAGAAGCTCCAGTCATTTTCAAATAAAGAGGTGTTAACAGTGCAACTATGACTAATACAGTTCATAATACATACAAATAAAACATCTTTTTAGGTTATTTTAGTGCTGTTTGTCTTATATCAGGTGTCTGTGTGGCTTTGCTGAAAAAAAGAAGAAAACATTCAAACTAATCCATGTGAACGGATAGTTAAACAGCTTCTAGTGAAACAGTTCTCCAGTTATAAAGTTGTGGATTTTAGCACCTCCATTCCAGTTATGAATTTTAAAGGAACATTCAAGTCGACACTATCCACCCTGCATATCAAGCGCGTAGATCGCAATCCATCTTTGGCTCAGGGTTGGGGAAGGCGCACCCTTAAAAGACAGCTGTGGGGAAGAGAAGGCTCTATCTGTAGTGATACATATGGATTTTTGGCTTGGCGTAACACACACCAGATAAGTCTCTTCCACCAAAGCTCTCTCCCACAGCAAACACCTTCCTCCCACCCCCTCATCATTTTTTTTCCTCTTCCCAGCCACCTCGCTCTGAATCTGAGGTTAACCAGACTCTTATCTGCTCTCATCTTCTCTTTTATCACCGCACAACAACCTCAATTCCCCTTCTTCTATAGAACAAAACACGTACCAAAGAGGCAGCCACACAGTACCATCCATAACACGCAAGGTCAGAAACACAATAGGATATTCCATTACATTTCTGTCCTGTATTGATAGACATGTTGCTACATGTGTCTTCTTGTGCACACGTAAAACAATGTCTTAGAAATATTATTGGCTTTACTTAGGGTGATGTACAGGTTGTTGCTTTATATCAAATCTCATTTTTAACACTCTTAAACAAGACACACATATACATAAAAACATATCTGCAATTGGAAACGAGCTAGCTAGATTATAAGTTTCTGTTTGGCATCTTCAGTAGAACAAAAAGGTGGATTTACAACCCAATCGCCAGGAAAAAAATGTTGGCATTGTGAACCATGGACACGAGTAATGTAACATTTGTGAACCAAAAATACTCCTTTTGACACAAGTGGTTGTGGTGGATGGACTGTGATTTTACATCTATGAAAACCACGGCACTAAAGGCCTGACTTTGCACCCCTAAAGCTTTGACAATAAAAGCGCTTTGATAAAAAGACTCAGGACTCAATATTTCCATATTCGATTCCTCATCGGACAGGGATTTTCTGTACTGAGTGTCTGTTCTGTGCAAATACTAATACTGATCACTAATGCTAACACAAGGTGTTGTGTGCATTTGGATGGGTATAATAGGAGAGACCAAGTTAACGTTAACATTTCTTTCATCTTTGCAGACTTTTTCAGGTATCAACAAGAAAAGCCATTTGGTTCAGGCTGGGAAAAGATACCGGCTTGGTGGAAATTTAGCTAAAAAGATCATGACTCATTTTTTAAATCGCACCTATATGAAATCTATACGGAATGAAGGCACTTTGGTGCAGGTTAAGAAAAGACTGGTTTGGTTTTTGACGTTACTAAATAAATCACTGACTTTTTATGAGCTCTTGTATCTTTTCCTAACCCTAACCAACCTGGGATCAGTCAAAACACTGTAAAGTAAATACACTAATGAATAAATGTTGATATGGAACACATTTTCGGTTCACATATAAATATATATGTTGTATATATATTTATATATTTCTGGCTTTGCGTATAGGTACAATGGCCAACATTTATTCTGGCGACAGGGCTGGGATATCTGCCCATGTATTTCCTTCCATTGCCGGTAAGAGGCGGAGGAGAGCATTTCAGCCTTCGAACCAGCAGAAATGTGGAAGTAAAAGGGGTTTGAAGGAGGGGGCATGCCTTTGAGGGAGGTGGCATTTGAAGGGCAACTGTCGATCATTGGGCAAGATGGAGGGAGGGGAAGGAGAATCTGTCGTAGAGTTTTGAAAAAGAAGGAGGAGAAGGATGTGAGGAAGGACAAGAAGAGAGGAGAGCATTGAGCTGTAGGGCTGACAGTCAGATAAGAAGAGGCTTAAAGAGTGGAGTGGATTGTGTAGAGGCCTTTTCTGTAGGGGAATAACGCAGAGCCGAGTCACCAGACGACAGGAAGAGGAAGAGATAAAGGAAGGGACAAAGAGAACGAAAAGAAACTGTTGTTTGGAAGAGGTGAGTCCTGAGATGGGAGAATAGATGTAGAGTGAATAATAAGAGAGCGCAGACAGCAGAGGACAGGAAAAGATGGAGAAGGAGATATCTTGTTACCAGCACGCGCTGAAATAATTAGCCCTGGGTTGGTGGGGAGAAAACGTGCGGGTGGATTAACCAGACCTAAAAAAAGCTGCACCTCCTCCTGGTAAGCCCCTTTGGTCAAGACTCCTGAGAGCGTCCGGCGGCCCTCGAGGGGGTGGGGGCCGTGTGACGTCATTCTCGGTTGTCAGTCGCCGGCCGTCGAGTTAGCAGCGGACACGACTCAGGCACAAACAGCAGGACAGCGGGCCACCCCTCCCTCCCCGGCTCGCCATCCCCCCACCCTCCTCCTGATGGCTGAAAAATGTGCAGCTGTTACAGTAAGCCCGTACACTCTTATAGCGCCAGAAATAGCCCCATTTAGCCAGGGCAGGGACACAGCGACAACCTCCATTAGCTCAAATGTGAGAGGATTGAATCACCCCGAGCTTGAGGGCTTGAACCTCTATCTAAGCTGGCTGAGGGCAGGAATCATATTTCTCTCCCACTATCATTCTCTTCTCCCTCTCTGCCTTGCTTTTTCTCTATCTGAAGTCCAGAGTGCACTCACAGCTCCACTCAGCGTGTGCAACTGAGTCGTAAACATTAAGGGAAGATTCAGGGAACTCTAAACACGAGGGGATGTCTTTCAGGTTCCTCTTAAGGAAGTAATGTGTGCAGTTAGGCCTTAAACACTTTTACAGTTTGCCCAATGAGTGAATACGGGGTCTCTGATGAGGCGTTGTAAAAATTATTTGACATTGTTGCCACTGATATAGCAAGACAATTCTTACAGCCAATGCTGCCTTGAAAGAGAAGAGATAATGGGAAATAATGGGGGCTGCATCAGGCTGGGCAGAAAAGGAGGGAGCAGACTAGAGGAGTGGAGGCAGTCATGGAGAAGTCAGACCTTTATCTACAGGAAAAAGAAAAGAAAAAAGAAGGGGAGGGAAGTGACAGAGGAAGAGAGACAGGATAGAGCAGTTAGCATATAAATCACTTCTGTAATTTGAATTAACAAGAAAAGTCAGGAAATTCACAGAGAAGGAGCAAGAAATGGGATAGAGGAGAGAGGAAAAAGAAAGTGAGGGGGGAAGTTAGAGTTTGACACGTTGCCTCCGAAAGAAAGCAAATTGGCTTGTCCCCACAGCTGGGAGATTCGTGATGCGTATCAGATGCACTTGGAGAAAGCGTGTTTTTTTTCTTTTTTTTCACCGGATAGGATCACAATGAAAGGAACCAGAAAGGCAAACCGGGGGAGCAGCTTTTTAGATTTTGTTATCAAACCCAGGCAGTCTTTGGGTCTTGCTTCAAATGGCATATCTTATGACCTGACAGAAGTCGTCGGGGTGCCGGCTGGTGGAAGAGATTATCACCACATCTTAGATCTCTGCCCCTGCGTCATCAGCCTGTGACGATGGCAGATATCATTGGACTCATTTCTCGGGGACTCAGGTTGGAGTTGCGGGGAAGTACAGTAAGCTAAACACCCCCCCACCCCCCACTTTTTCCTCCTCCTCCTCGCCCTCCCCTCCTCCACATCCCTACTTATTTAAACGTGAGCCGGTTGGCGAGACGAGAGAGCAAGCCACGGGGTTGGGGCCTGGCAGTGCCCTCCTGGCCAGGCTTCTCCTCCCCGTTTTTGCGGGTCAGCTCCAGTTCGATGGTCATCAGCACCCGACCCCCTTCTTCACTGCCTCCCTCCCCCACCCTTGTTTTAGTGAGCACGGTTTGCTGCTGCTGCTTCTCCTGCCTGGGCCAAGCCTTCGCCACCGCCACCGTATGGCGCACGGGCTGGAGCAGCCGGCCGGCGAGCCCGCCCCAGCCCCTCCCCGTATCCTATTTCTTTTCCTTGCGTGACTCCTGCTTCTTCTTTTCCGAGGTGGCCGCCTTCACCTTGGAGGGGTCGGCGGCGGGAGGTGCGGGGCCCTGTGGGGGGAGGACGGAGAAGGGGGTCAGGGGGGAGAACAGGGGAGGAGAGTCACTTCAGGAGGAAAGGAGTGTGAGAGTGAGAGATGGGGAGGGTGAGAACGGGTGAGAATGGGTGAGTTAGCAAGTGAGAGGATGAAAGGGTGTGTTAGCAAGACAGGAAGAGGTGTGTGAAGAGGAGAGAAAAACACATTTAGGAGGAGAGAGGAAAGAGAAACACAGAGTAAGGGAGGAGGTAGAGACAGTCCTTTTAGGGGAGGGGGTAGCAAGTGAGAGGAGGCGGTGTCCAGAGCTGTGGGGGGGTGACAAAACAGGTAACCATGCGTTAGGATGGGACACAGTGGCCAGCAGCCTCCAACCAACACCTGTGATAACTGGGTGACAATTGATCAACATCACACACACACACACACACACACACACACACACACACACACACACACATACAATGCATACCACACGGGTGTCACTGGCAACAAATATGAAGCTTGAATTTCCAATGATGCTCAAACCCATACTGATGCCAGATACCTGTTTGATACTGTGTGTGATTCCACTTAAGTTTTTTTTACTGAATATCCTGAAATTTTGCCTCTAAAAATGTTTGGCAATGGCAAAATAAAGCCTTCAATTTTTTTTGTTAAATGACTAATGGAAATACTCTTTAAAGTTCTAATGTGGCACCCATTTAATTCTTCTGACTGATCAGCTGACTCTGATCCCTGGGGTTTTCTTGGATATTCTAATGGCTGACACTGTGGACTGATGGGAAGAACAAGTTACCCCTTTGCTTGAAACACACAGATATTTTAGCCTAGCAATGGAATGTTCCACTTCTGTTTATTCCAATCTGCATATCATAGCCCATACCACCACCTACTAACAACATTAAAATGCTCAGACGTCCCTTCACACCCATTTCCATATAGAATTCTCATTACCTCCGCCAGGGGGTATTGTGACCACTTTGCTTTGTTTGTTTGTTTGCAACTTTATGGAAAAACTATTCCAACCATTGTTACCAAATCGTCCCCACAGATAGGCCTAGGCCCTGGGACCAACCCATTAGATTTTGGGCCAAGTAGGCCAAAGTTCAAGGTCACAGCAAGGTCACAACATCTACAATTTTCGTATCTCTCATCATTGAGCAATTTTCAAAAATTCATAAAAAAATTCAAAACGACTCCAATTAGCCTCCAATTTGATCCACCCGTAGCTTAGAACAATATCTGGTATCTGACACAAAATTGTCCACATCCACTGTGGAATGTGGACTCTGTGGACATTTACATTTAACATTGAAAATCCCGTTTACCACACATTTTTCATTATAACTCAACAAATATTAATTGGAATTTAATATAATTTGACATACACATGACTGGTACCAAGCTTCAACTTCTTCTGCTGTATGGAACAACCTGGAAACTGTTTAATTTAAAAAGATATAGACAATCCACACATGCACACAGTTCGGGGTGCTTGGCGGAGGTTTGCGTTCTCTGAACACTTGTTTTCTTTGGTAAGCCCTTTCAGAAGTTCACCTCATATTTGCTTGACATTTTATGCAAAGTTTCAAACAGGTAGATTAGATATTACTGGAAACTTTTAAAAATGTATTTAAATATAATGATTCACAGACCTTTTCAAAATTTTTAAAAGGAAAAATATTACCATCACTGTAGCAAAAGAGACAATGTATGTTCACTCAAAGAAAGACTTGATGGGCAAAAAGAAACATTCTGTTTCCCATTCTAAATACTTGTGACTTATTTATTTATTTATTTATTTATTTATTTATTTATTTAATCAATAAGCATGAGGATTAAAGCATCTCTCCAGTTGTGAAAACGGTTAATTTTTTTGGAAATTAAACAACAATAAAATAAAAACCAGACCCATACTTAATAGAATGTGTCTCTTCCCACAGTTCCAGACATTTTAAGACATGTTAAGAATGTAAAAACCAAAAACTACATTTACAGCCTGACATTTGTGGTATTTGGTGATATCTAGTCATGAACTAATACACTCCTACGTTCCACTACAGTGGCTGTAAAAGACAGACCCCTAAATCCCTGTAAATCTTAGACCCTAGACTTGTTTTTTTGAGGAGTACACAGGCAGACTCTGCACTTTTACAGACAGGAGGAAGTAACATACCAAGTAGGGAGCTAACAACACAGTCTGCAGTTTGGAGGGATTTCATGTTTGCAGCATCACCTACTTCTGTGGCTACTTTTGCAAAAATGTTTTGGGTGTTGGTATCCTTTGTCATATAACATACCTATATTAATCATGTGATGAAGAAAAAAACATGAGACCAATCAAGCAGAAAAATTGTCGAATAATTGTAGAATTGGTCTACTTTTTCTGGCACAATGCTTCAACTTGCAATTGGCAAAAATGAACGTTCTTGAATTCATTGCCCTAGAAGAACAGCTTGTGACAGTTGGCAAAACCTTGGAAATAAATTGTTTCATTATGTTTTACAAGTTAGATAGGATGGCAATGTTGAAGTAGCAATTGAAGTTGCGTTACACGGGAAAGAATGTTCCTAATCTTCTCACTGCAAGGCGTAGAGCTTATTAATTAGACCCTAGTATTGGATAGATACTCAGCGCTGGGACGGGAAAGGTCAGATCAGTGCATCTCTAATTTGTAGTGCTAATATTCACCATCTTTAAACTGATGGCATGTGTAGGCGAAGAAGAAAAAGTGGCAGAACCAACCAAATTAGGTTTAAAATTGAGTTTTTGGCGATCTATATTAAAATGAACACTGTTAAAACATGCTCTCAGAAAATATCTAGCGGTTAAATGATCTAAAATTCTGCACAACTTTATTGAAATTATTCATTAAGTTACTTTCATGTTGCTAACTTTATCAAACCTCTGTTTTAAATGATTTATCTATGTATTTATTTTTTGTAAATCAAATATTTATTGTCATTTTCCCTCCCTCTTTTTCCTTCTAACATTTACTGTCAACAACAGTTTGTGTAATGTAATATCTCCTCCAGACTCTTCAAAAACACAACGCTGCATCCCTGGAGGCTTACCGTAATAACACTACATTTGCTTAAAACTTTTACTTTTAACCAAATAGAGGCTGGTTGTTGCAAAACTACAAAGCACACAACTAAAATGTTTTGTTTTTTTACTCGTCCTCAACATGTGATCGGACCATAACCACTATGGTGGTTCAAGTCTTTAGCTTCTCCAGACTTTGCTTTAAGGCTCTAATCTTTTCTGACACCGCAGCCATGTTCAGGCCTGTATTTCAATATGCTCTCAAACAAAGGCAGCGACAGATGTATTCCCTCAAGATTAGCGTTTACAAAACTCTTAGCTCAAATTCATATGCAGTCAATCCGTCTGATAATTGTGTTTCTGTATAAATGTCAAACATATTTTAAGTAAACACATCAACTTCAATCACATGTCTGCTATCCTTGAATCAGAGGCATTTCAATTATAGTGCCATGCTTGGCAAGACCAAAATCAATTTCACCTGAAATAGCTGAGAAATTGATTTAACATGTAATGGGATGACAGGAAGGACAAACTTTCTGACAGATTCATGGTTGCAATTAAAGGACTGTGAATTTGGACCAATTAAACTAGGCTTTGTAATGTTCTCAAATGTGACTCTATAGACTGTTTTAGACATTGCTTTAATAAACAGAATGGAAATAGAAAAACAGTGTTCTGTTCTTGTTTTCCAGGTTAAACGACTGTGAGGATTTTTTTTCGACCATGGGCTTCTAGAACACTTTGGTCACCTCATCAGTTCACAAAACCTGTTGGTACAAGCAGTCATGTAGTACTCACATTTTATAGGAATATCCAGGGATAGACCAGGAAAATAGTTGAGGACGTAAATTAAATGTTTGCTACATCAGAAGTAACTGGAGAAGGTGCTTCCATTTTTTTATTAACAACATTAACTCTTTTCAAAAAGATGCAAAAATCAGCATAAGCCAGAGTACACCATAACCTTTTCTCTCACAGTTGTTATCCACCTTTTCCAATATGATCATTCAAAATAAGTTGGTGACAACATGGCTACGGTCCCTCCAACAAATACTTCCATCTCAGGTGTCACTGGCTGACTTGCTCCCACTACCACAGAATTGTGATATTTGTCATTGTTGGCTGATGTAAAAGTTGCATGAATTTTCCTTGTGACTCCTCTGCTTTACAAAAAAATCAGACCCCAAGAGTCTCAGATTTAGTACCAGATCTGAGTCATATATAAGTTTAAAAAAAAAATCCAATTTTGGCCTCTATTGCCTGCAGTCTGAAGTTTGCAAGAGAGAAATAAATTCTTGTTGATGTTTTTGACTGTTAAGCTGTAGCTGCATTCAGGGGTGAACCTGCCTTACTGTCTGATATTTAAAGCAGCAGCTTTCACCAAACTATTACTTACATAATTCATCCATTCACTCCCACTCATTCTTTATATTGTCTGTGCAATGCCTGTAAACATTTCTGTGCAGAAACCTATAAAAGGATGAGAAGTAAGAGGGGAAAAGGAGCGCAACAAATCCATCAGGAAGGTCTGGACATAGTGGACATAAGGTCAAGGTAACACTTAACTTTACAATAGCCACATTCCAGTGTATTAACCTGTGATTTAACCTGCTGAAAAGTACCCCAAGTGTTTAATGCAAAGTTCTCTCATGTATAATGTTTTTTCGATACTGTACTTCAAGTACAGTTCCACAGGTTAAATCACCAGCCTGTACACCATTGTGAAGTATTAGAGAGTACAGATGGAGTTTGAGAGAAATTCTTCTGCGCTACATCAGGTAAAACATTAGGTTAGTCAACAGTGAAAAGCACACTAGAGGCTGCATCTACCCACTGAAGCTGCGCCTAATAATACCCTGCTGATTGCATTAGAAAATTTATCATCTTTAATTATGTACTCTGCAAAAGCAGCGTGCACTCTGACAAGACAGCTATTGAGGTGAAGGCTGCAGCAAACATACAACTCGAAGGGGCGGCTTGTACAGCCCATCCGGTGTCATTACCTTCGATCATACTTACATTCTCTCATACATCATTGTATTGTTTACCATTAAGCATCCCACGGTAGGCTCAGTTTTGTGCTGCAATGTATTGCAGAGTTCCCACGCTAATGATGGGGCTGCCTCATAAACACACTCCAGCTCTGCTCAGGCGAAATGCAGAGCCTCCCTTGTTACAGAGGAAATGTGGGTATAGTGGCAAAAAAAAGGAGGTACTAGTGAGAAGGAGGTAAGTGTCTGCATCCCCTGCTGCATACTAAAAAGAGACAGTGACAGGTGAACGGGAAGATTGAGAGGTAGATGAAGAGTGAGAGGTAGCGATTTTCTGTCCAGAACCAAAGCTGATCAGAACCAAGAAGACCTGAAGAGGGGAGAGGAGAGAAACTGGGAAAGGGAAAGAAGAGGAGGAGGAGGAGGAGGAAGGATCGACAGCACGAGAAAGAGGGGGAATGGAAAGGGTAAAGGAGAGGGGGAATTACAGACAGACAGATGCTTCTCATGGTCAGCAAAGAAGTCAAAGGCATGGAGAAAAAAGAGGAGGAGGAGGAGGAGGAGGAGGATGCAACTGAAGAGAGGGGTAGACAGGGGACCGGATAAAAGGAATGTGAATGAGAGTGGGAGAGGGAGAGGGAGTGAAGGGAGCAACGGAGGGAGAGAGGGAGGCAACTGGGGGATGGAAAGAAGAATGGGTGGGTTGTGTGTGTGCATGTGTGAGCTCGGATCGATACAGGCACACTCAATTATCATTCCAGTACAGTGTGTGTGTGTGTGTGTGTGTGCGTGTGTGTGTGTGTGTGTGTGTGTGTGTGTGTGTGTGTGTGTGCGCGTCCATTCCTCTGAGCTCTCTTATGTGTGCAGCTGCAGGGTAAACTCCTCTCCTACAACTCCACCTAATGGGGAGTAGCACAGACCGTGTGGTTCCTTTGTTTCTCTGACTCTCTCTCTCTCTCCCCCATCACTCCCTCACCCACCGTCTTCAGGAGGTTTGTAGTGCAAGCCCAGCAAACGGAAAGTAACCAAGATGGTGCGGCTGATACAAAATTGTGTTGTGTCAGCAGAGCCTCCTAATCAGGGCTATTTGATCAAACAACCACTTATGAGCGCGCTAAAATCCCACGAGTCCACCGTGTGCGGCGAGATACAAGAGGAGGGGGAAAAAAACAAGCGAGCCCAATAAAAAATAAGGCACAGAGACCTCGGCAGATGGAATAACTGCTTTCCCTGTATATTTTCCTTCCGAGCTGAGACTTTGCAGGAGAGTAACTGTAAATGACAACGTTGTCAAATATTTCAGTGTCCTTTTGGCGGCAAGTTATTTATTCATATATGCACTGTCACTCGCCACAGGCACTTGAGAGCAACTGACTGCAGCTCAAGAGTAACCTGACAATCATACGACACTATAAAGGCAAGAAGAAGACAGAGAGAGGAAGGAGGGCTCTGGGGAGATGAGAGGGAGCTGCTTATTTGAGGCTGGGGGAAGGGTGATTCCCCTCCTCCTGCTGCTCGTTGGGTTTGAGCCAGTGTGGGGACGAGGTATTACCGTATACCTGTGGATACAGGACTCACCGGGTGGGTTTCAGTCCCAGTGCACGGCGAACATCAACCAAAAATCCAAAAACTGGTGCGGGAACTGAAAAGTATGTGCCTTTCCATCTACTGTGAGATGAATTTTAGAAGTTGCTTCAACATCACACTGTAAAAAAAGTCTGTATTTTAACAGAATTTTCACTGTTTATTTTACAGATTTTTCCTGTATTTTTAAGATACAGGAAAATATCAATGAAATGACAAAAATAGACTGTGATTTTACATGTCAAATGTAACATGTAACATGAAAAAACTGTAGCTGTAAATAACCATAAAATTTCAATTTTTTAAAAGAAATTGTTTCTTTTTTCACAGAAAAATACAGTTAAAATACATTTGCAAATGTATCATAATTTCACAAATATTTCTTTTCTATTTATGAGATTAAATTGTTAATTTCAAGTTTAATACTGTAAAAAAATAATTTAAAAAAAGATAAAACTACTGATAATTAACCATAAAAGAAGTATTCATTCTGTAAGTTTAACCAGACTTGTTTGTTAATTGACAAATATCTTGTGTAATTACAGGAGGTTTCACAACAAAAATGTTGAATAAATGTATTTTTATGAATGTATAACATGTATAAGCACTGATAAACTGTCCAAATACAGTTTTTATGGATTGTACAACTTAGTCTCATTGAATATTATATATAAATTTATTTATGTATTTATATGTAATTTGATTGTTTTAATACATGTAAATATTCTTTATTAAACATTAAAAAGTAAAAAAAAAAATATGCAAAAATCTCATGTAAAGTTAGGGCAAAAAACTATATTTTAATTATGGAAAATGACCGTATTTTTATAAGATGGTTATTTTCCATTATTTTACAGTATTTTTTCGGCACCCCTGCTGCCGGAATATTACCGTTTTTTCACAGTTTTTGTTTTTTGTTGTTTTTTTTTTACACTGCAGGGCTGTCAAACTCATTTTGGTTCAGGGGTCACATTTAGCTCAATTTGATCTCAAGTGAGCCGGACTAGTAAAATATAATTACCTACAAATAATGACAACTTCAAGTTTTTCTCTTTGTTTTAATACAAAAAACAAAACATTAAATTATGAAAATATTTACATTTTACAAAAAAGGTGTGGATAACCTGAAAAAAACTGAATTTTCATCAGAAAAATTAATGCAGTTTTAACAGTATTATGCCTTGACTTAATATTTATACGTGTACATTACACACAATGTTACACAAACATTTAGAAACAGGCAAAATATTATTAAAACTTTGGAGTTTGAAACTAAAATAAGAACAATTTCTACAATATTACATCACAATTTATAGATCACAGTGGATCTATAAATGCACAAAACATTTATTAACAGGCAGAATGTTGCTAAAATTGCACATTTCAGGTTCATATTTGTTTTTATTTATGAATTTATTTGCATTTTATTGTGAAAGGATAGTTTGTAAATGTAAATGTTATTAAATGTTTGTGGGGGTTTTTTCACTTACATTTTTTCACATAATTTTTCCAAGAAAATTTGTAGTTGTCATTATTTATAAATTATTATGTTATTATTTTACTTGAGATCCCATTAATCTGTATGTGGAACCTGAACTACAATGATTTGGACCACCTTGACTGTTACTATCTTCAGTGTAATTTTTGCCCTTTCATCCCGTGGGCTGGATTGGAACCTTTGGCAGGTTGGTTCTGGCCCATGGGCTGCATGTTTGACACCCTGAATTAGACTGTGTTTCATGTACAAATGAGCTCCTCAGATGCTGATAAATGCAGAAGATGCTTGGTTTAAAAAACCTGCTTTTTCTTGCCTTACTCTCTATATATGTTGATGTTTTCTTGCCTTTTATCTGATCTGTCATTTCTCTTTGTTTCTGGTATTTATACAGTGAACACTGCAGTCACTTCATCCACACAGACTATAGAATTTTTTTTGCCAAATCTGTTTCCTGCAGTTATTTGCATCAACTTTTTTTTTTTTGACAGACCAGCTTTCGCTCCTCTCCCAAGCTATCTTGTGATATTTTGAGATTTTTTTTTCTTTAAGTTTTCTATATTTCCACTTTGGTGTTTTTTATGTGCAAATTGAAAATATGAATAAAAAGGGAAATGAAGGGAAATGTGTCTACTGACTGCAAAATAGTGTTTGCCCTTACTCCAAAAAACAGAATATTTTAGATATAAAGGTATTCCAACCACAGAGCGGAACTATTTCAGTAAAATATGTAATGAATTTCTTCTGAGTATGTATTATTTTGTATTTTGTCTGACAGAACAAAGTAAGATCTAAGGTGGAATACTGTTTGTACCATTTCCATTTGTCTGTGTGCTTTCATGGTGCTTAATATTACAGTCTGTTTTGTCATTTATTTACCCACTCCATTTCTAAGGGAACACTAATTAATGTTATTAGCTAGAAAATGATTTCCAGTAGCAGTATTTTGGGTTCTATTCTGACACATTTATGAGCTTGCAACAAGATACATTTTTTTGTGCTTGTGCCCATCTCCTATTCCTATGTACAGGACATGAATTAAAAAAATAGTATTCCACTGATATTCTGCTTAATGTGAAAGTTTGTATACTCTTAACTCTACACCAAGTAATTTCTAAACACATGAAAATATGAAGAAAAAAAAAAAAGGAATGGCTGAAGGATCTTCAGCCATTTCTTTTTGTGTCAAAAAAGGATTTTAGAATTTTTTAACCAGCATCCAATTTGTTTGACTACATTAAAAGAGTCTCCCTTTTTAAATCTGTCATCTATTTTTTTTTTTTTTTTTTTTTTTACAAGGCTTGGCATTGTATTATTAGTGCATATCCAAAAACCTGCTAATATCTGATCTGAGCCTGATCATTTAACAGGAAGTGTGTTTCTTCTACTAATTACAAATATGGATTTTAACAGCAATGGTTTTGAGGGCTGATCGAGTAACACACATGTATTTAAGTTTCAACTGTAGCACAGCGAATAAGGGACGTTTAAGATGAAAAGTAGCGCTAAGTTATAGCAGTGCTTTATACTAGCTAGAATTCCTTTCAAACATTATTCATTCAAAGTTTATTTTGCGATAATAAAAAATCTCAAATTGACATCCTGTAAATTCCTGCCAGTAAAGCAATTTCTGTCTCATTTAACTGAAATGGCTACTGGTTTTGCTACAAAAAACATGAATAAAATGTATAGATTAATGAAAATAGACTTGTACCTGCCCTTTTCTTAACGGAAAATAAGGCTTTTTTGAAATGTAAAATCCTATTAACTTCACCTCATGTAGAACCAACGGGAATGCTGGACTTTTGCCATAACCGGGCTAAGCTACAGCAGGTGGTCAAGGTGATGCATATGCAGACGACTACAGATCTATTTCCACTTAACATGAAAACGATCATTACTTAAGATCACCAATGTGGAGATTTGATTTAGGCACTCTTCTCTACCGCATTTTTGCAATCCTTGAGCGACCTGTTTATACCTGACTGCAGTACTGGATACATGTGCATAAAACCAAAGAACATTTTTGTATTACAAACCTTAATTGAAAAATACTCCATTTAGATCATTTCAGATTATTTCACCTGTATCAACCTGAGAATAATTAATTCTTTTTTTCTTTTTTTTTTCTCTGTGTATTGTTCATTTCCGGGGAGGTATTCATATAAACGTTTTTTGGCTTTTAACCTCTCCTGCACAATGATGTTACTTGTTTGAATGTTGTTGGGGTTTTTTTTATTTTCTTTTGCTGTTTTATGATGGGCAAAATAAATAAATAAAAATAAATAAATAAATAAATATCCTCATATTCAGGATAGCAGTGGAATATAAGTGTGCATGTCGATGTAAAAGGACTGTCACACTAAAACGTTACATCTTGCACTTTATACATACACAACATCTTGGTGTCTGTTGTGTTTCAAAGCGACTTTTGATTTAGGAAAGTGCCTTGAAATCAAATCCCTTGATTTAATTTTTTCACTATCAGCATGCAAGGCATACAGTCGATTACAATACACCCCTGCAACCATCCAGCCCCCACATAACCACACAGTAATCACACAGAACTTGCCCCGGTGCCTTGTATTCACAAAAGAATACAAGCAACCAAAATGTCTGATTAATCCACCACTTGAGGCTATCACACTCCCATGAGGAAAAGAGAGAAAAAATACCCCAAATCCTCAGCGTGCAGCAGTGTAAAAGCCCTGATAACAGCTCACACCATAATAGACCCAGTGATTTTCATTTGACTCCCAGTGAGCGAAATCAGCAGCTCCTGTCCATTTCCCCACTGCAAGCAAATCACAGTCCCATTCAACACAGCAATAGCATTAGCGCTGTGACCTGGCCTCGGCCATTTCACAGTCGCTGGTTTGATTTTTGCCCCGTGGCTGTTTACTTGCACCGTGCTGTTTGGCCCCCCTGAAGGAGCTGAAGGAGGTGTGAGGGCCATGAGAAAGCGAGAGGAGGGACAGTACAGCCTTTAAACCACCTCAAAAGCTGCGACGGCGCTGGAATTTTAACAGCGTGAACACTGTTATTAGTGTTTGGCGGGCAGACTTTGAATGACATGTTATTTTGTTGTTGATATGTTGCTTCGAGGAGGAGCCAGCTAAGTGTGTGGACATATTGGAACTGCTTGGACTGCCATTGAGGGAATGCGATTATGAAACTGTGCCGTTATGCACTGTCATGTCGGATGTGTGCTATTGTGTGGCTGTGCTGCCACAGAATGGATGAATATTCCTTCTGACAACAGGCTTACTGAGCCCAACAGATACTCAAACACTGAATGCTATTATAATCGCGCCAAAATGATGTGATTTTACTGTTTGGCGCCTGCTTTGTGACGGCAAAGGAAGCTGTTGCTTGTGGTGTTTGGTGTCAAGTGGATGTGTACATAGGGTGGGGTGTTCAAAGAGAGGAGACAGACAAAGAAGGGAAACAGGAAGAAGAAGAAGAGGAAGAAGGGATGTGAAAGGATGGAGAGGAAAGGAGAGAACTTGCCTGTCTCTGCTGTGATCCCTCTTTCTTTTTCTTGCCATGTTTGCTGGAGGGGACAAAAGAAAGACAATGTCAGGATGTCGAATCTATCTCTCCCTCCAGTGGTCACAGGGCAGCACTGCCTGGCAGCCATCATAAAAGAGAACATCAACTTAATCTACTGGCCCTGTCGCAAAAACAGCCCTCAGGTTAATGCTGGATGCATTAAGATCTCAGGTGATTGGAGAGGTATAAGAAAGATGATGTCTCCACCGTTATCCAGTGGATTATCCTCCCTTAAAGGAGTCATTTTGAATATTTCTATTTTGTGATCTTCAAAAATGAACTCCAATTATCATCAGAGTGCGAAGAAATAGCAGTTCTGACTTTATATCATGATGTAAATGAACAGTACTGCAGAGATATCTGCAATAGTCACCATGCTGATCAGCTAACTTAGGACTTTTGCCCTGTTGATCATTTTAGCTCAAAAATGGTCTGTAATTATCATCAGAGTGTGAAGAAATAACAGTTGCAACGTTAAGCCAAAGATGTCAGTGTAATGTATTGCAGAGATATGTGCAGTAGTTAGAATACTAATCATTTCGCCCTGGACTGTCCTCTCTATTAATACAACATTGTATCTCAGGAGGCGCAGTGAGTCAGTGTAGTTTGGTCTGCTCTCAGTTCAACATGAGAAGAAGTGGTACCGTCTGAGTTGGTGCCATGAAGTATTAAGAGAAATAACACATCCCTGCTAATTGTGATCATCACATCTCAATACATTCTGAGGAACCAGTACAAAAATATACAAAGGTGAGTGTCCACTATATAAGAAGAGTGATATAATAATGATAATAGTTTAAAGCAGGAAAATACCTAATAAGTCATTCATCACTTCACATCAACCCCTTAAAAAGAAAATAAGTGCTGTGGGAAAGAAAAACAGTTTTGTCTTTATCATGAATTGAAATGAAAAATCAAGTGGTTAGTCAATAAATCTGAAACTGAAGCGATTCAAGGTATGAGCTTCATTTTCTAGGCTAAGTCAGTAATTGTTGTTGAGAAGGCTACGGTTAGCTGTCAAACACCAACCCCAAACCACCATCTGCCCATATATGTAGGCTATAAGATGCTCTGTCTGCATCATTGAATCCATTTTACAGATTAATCAGTGTATTCCCAGAGGCTTATGTCTGTTATAAAATCCCAAATGGCATTAACATACTGTATGTTGTTGCTGTGGCTGTTTTCTTGCTACTTTGGTCTTTAAAGCCACCAGACTTTCTTGACATACACGGTCATTTTAGTTTGCAGACCATGGGAGGTTCTGGTCTACCACTGCCTCATTTGTTTGGAGGTGAAGAAACCAGTTAAAACACCAACACCAAATAACAGAAACTAACAAATGGAGGCAGTGGTAGAGCAGGTGGTGCTGTGTTCTGCAAAGTAAAATGACTGTTCGTGTCAAAGGAGTCTGGTGGCAGCTGCTCCAGGGCCTTGGTTCTCTTCAGGAATGGCTGCCTTTTGGCCGGTTAATGTCAGAAAAATATTGTAATTATAGTTCACACTTAAGATAATATGGAGAGGATCTGGTCGTGGACAGTAACACCACACCTTTCTGGTCAAATGCTGCCCCCCACTGTTGATAGCAGCATTTCTGAATAAACCTTTAAACCTCCACTTCATCGCCTTTCATTTTCTTGCTGTCGTCTTTGATTCTGTTTTAGATTCAGTCTAAACAAGATATTATCTGCCTCTTTCCAACTGAATAATCTGAAGTCTAAACCTCTCAGACCTAACTAAATCAAATAGTGGCAGGGCAGCTATGCCAGCTTGGCCACGCATGTGTCGGTGCCAGGGATGGGCTCCGGCTTGAGCTCCCGTCCCTGGCACAGACCCCACTGGCAGAGGGCCCCCAGCCAAGGGCCGGGCACTGACCTGACACTGAGGCTGAAGACTCTGCGTGCCACCAGGAACCTCATCAGGTAGTAGATTACCACGATGAGCACCAGCAGGCCGAGCACCACCCCAATGATGGCTCCTGTGATCACGCCTGCCTGAATGGGCACTGCAAAGGAAAGAAGGGTGACAAGGTGAAGCAGTGCCGCAGAGAATGTGGGGGTAAACAGGAAGGAGGGTGGGAATGAAACATGACAGGGAGTTTGAGAGGGGAGAGGAAAGCGAAGGTGTGAAGAAAGGGAGCGAGAAAGGAAAGATTTTGAAATAGCAGGGAAAGAGACAGGAGAGGATAGAGAGGAACACACTAGAAGGAAGGGGAATGAGAGATGAAAGTAGAATGGAAAACAAAGCAAAGGTAATGCAAAGGTTGAAAGGAAGATGAAGAATACAGTGAAGCAGAGAAGCAGACTTAACGAAGGAGTGATAAGATACAACGTAGGCTAAAGGAGGTGAAAGTAGGGAGAAGCTGGGGGAAAGGGACAGGACAGAACAAAGTGAAACAGGAGCGAAATGAGAGAAGACGGAACAGGGCAAGGGGGGAAGGGACTGAAAGTAAGGCAGTGATAGCAATCTCATGTAAAGAAAGAGATAAAATTGTAATTGATTTCATTTAACAGGAGGTGCAAGGAATTCTACCAAAGCAGTTCCACGACTAGTGTGAACATAGTGTTTGCTATAGTCTGATGCGCAGCGCAAATTGAGATTAATTTCAGAGTTTGGAATGATTATAACAACAATTGAGAACAGTTGGCTTCTGACGAAAAAACATTCACCAAAATCTGCCATATGGGCTCAGTGGAAAGCTAATGAGCAGACGCAGATGTAAGACAATGCAGGCATTAGACTTTACATAGTGAGGGAAATTGATTTTACAGAGGAGAAGCCCCACAGGACTGCCCTGAACATCTCACCCTTCTCAAAAACCAGCAGGCGGACGCTGGAGGGCCGGCCCACTATGTCAGGGGGGTTCTTGGCGTCGCAGGTGAAGGTGCCGTTGTCGCTGAAGTCCAGGTTCTTGAGTAGGATGGAGCCATCACGGCGGCTTGGGTTCCCCACAAACTCTAGCCTGTCCCTGAATGGACCCTTGTTGTCAACGTAGGCAACACCACCAGTGTAGTGGAAGATCTGCAAAAGACGAGGAGGTGTCGGACAGCACCACGACAGGCATTTCACATGTCGGCTGACTGAAGGCAAATACACTTATTCACAATTCTGAACATTTGCCGTTAAGTTTGTGATGGAGTCTGTGTTGCAGGAGCTAAAATTGCACTGTTGCTGCTGTTGAGAAACAGAGAAGAACTGAAAGAAACTTGGAACCAAATAACTGCCTTGTTCCTGCATTGTAAAAAAAAACAAAAAAAAAACAGTATTATTCCGGCAGCAGGGGGGCTGAAAAAATACTGTAAAATAACGGAAAATAACCATCTCATAAAAATACGGTAATTTTCCATAATTAAAATACAGGTTTTTGCCCTAACTTTACATGAGATTTTGCATATTTTTTTTGACTTTTTAATGTTTAATAAAGAATATTTACATGTATTAAAACAATCAAATTACCTATAAATAAATATAAATGAGACTAAGTTGTACAATCCACTGATAAAAACTGTATTTGGACAGTTTATCAGTGCTTATACATTTTATACATTCACAAAAATACATTTATTCAACATTTTAGTTGTGAAACCTCCTGTAATTACACAAAATATTTGTCAATTAAACAAGTCTTGGGAAACTTACAGAACAAATACTTCTTTTATGGTTAATTGTCAGTAATTTTATCTGGTTTGAAATCTTTTGTTTTTACAGTATTAAACTTGAAATTAACAGTTTAATCTCATAAATAGAAAAGAATTATTTGTGAAATATGATACATTTGCAAATGTATTTTAACTGTGTTTTTCTGCGAAAAACGAAAAAATTTCTTTTAAAACATTTTAATTTTTTTGGTTATTCACAGTTACAGTTTTTTCGTGTTATTTTACATTTGACATGTAAAATCACAGTCTGTTTTTCTCATGTCATTAATATGTTCCAGTATCTTAAAAATACAGGAAAAATCTGTGAAATAAACAGTGAAAATTCTGTTAAATTAAAGATTTTTTTTACAGTGTGTACATACAATAGCATGAACGTAGGCAACCACGACTGACTTTAGCTTCGGTCAAGTCAAGTCAGTATCAACAGGCAATCAAGCGCAGAACAGACTCCAACATTTCATGTAAGTTCACAAGCATGGACTAATTTTATGCACAAATATCACAGTTTTAAGACCAACTTTACAATAACAAAAACTTAAGATAAATAAATGAAGTCTCCATCTAGCTGGACTTATGGGTTACCTCAGGGTCCAGAATGGTCGTACTCTATAATTTGAACGTAGGATTGGATTATTTTGATTTCATTTTTAAAAAAACATTAATAGAAAAAAATCAGGTGATAATTCCCATATCTCAGTACTTTTAAGAATTTTCATAAATTGCTTTAAGACATTTTAACCCATGAAGACCCAGAGCTACTTTCGTGGCAGTTCCCAAATGAAATTTTCCCTCTATTTAACCTTGCTTAATGATTCATCATCCCTTATTACAATACTGTCCCCTGCATTTTGAATTTTTTTCAGATGATAATCAAGTATTTTTCGATATTTTATTTACCAATTATATAGATATTCATCGAAATTCAGGTTAAAGTTCAGGGTTATTATATCAGAAACAGAGGAAACTGAAGAAAAAGTGACTTTTTCAGTTAAATTTCTCATTAACTGAACATAAACCCAGTGTGTCCATCCACTGTCATTGATCCAACTCCATGGGTTTTACTGGTGAGTCAATGTTGTAGAAGATGATAGTGTTTCCACGGTAACTACGGAGCTTCTGAATGTCCAAATGGGTCATATCTGATGACCATGAAAATTGACAAACTGTACTTTACACCAATTATTGACATGTATTGATAGGATTAATGGATCAACAGGTATTGAACAGTTTGGATCAGTATGGGTTAAGGTGAGTTAAGGCTTTATATTTAGGTTAATGAATTCAGCTTCCCTTTAAGGATCTGTGCCAACTCTGTTATTTTATCAAGGAGGGTCAAAAGTTTATATCCACCAAGTTCACTGTGTTTTTAAGACAGCCTGGCTGGGAGCCTCAGATTAGCTAACTGTCATTATAGGGAATCAATTGAAGGCGTATCTGTGGCTGTATTTCAGGGCCTTGTTTCAGATGTGGTGTCCTTTTTTCTTGGATCATGAGAAAATCTAAACAAATCAACCATGCTTAGACCTCAGTAAAAAGACTTCCACAAGTTTCTCCCACGCTGGACCTTTAACCCAAACTGGAATGGAAATGTTTAGCCTTTGAGGATGTGGTAACATAAATAAAATCAGAAATAAAATTTTAAAAAATGTCTGAACCATTAGTTTTATATTTTATCTAAATAAAGTAGTTGAGCTAATAGAACCAATGGGGGAATGAAATGAAACATTCCAAACTGTGATAAACTGAGTCTGAATACACTAAGCATCAGCTTACATAAACTTCTGACCTCAACCCAGTTCTCATGAGTAATTGTTGCATTATTTTATGCTTAAGTGCTTTATATATCTGAATAGATTTCCTTCTCACTGGAGGCTTACAGTTTGCTGCTGCCTGCGGTGGAATCCAGCACAAAATAATGTCAAAAACATACAGTCAAGTCCTCGAAATACATTGGCAAGGTCAGGTATAGGGTCTTCATACTTTCCTGCACAGACCAAAATGTGTCTGGACATCATATCAAAACCTGTCAAGCCCTGAAAGCTGCGAGTATATTTCTGCTCAGCACCGTCTTATTTTGGGGATATTCGATTTAGACTCTTTTCTCCTCTGCTGGATTACTTTGTGTAGACGACATTTAAGATTTCACTATGTTAGCTACTTGTCAAGTGCATTTTGTTTCAGTTTCACAAAGTACAGAATAAGTATTGTCAAGTGTTAAAATAAACGCACAAAAACCCAAACGTTACCATTGACCAAAACCATCTACTGATCTAAACTGTTTAATACCTGTTAATCCACTAATCATATTAATACATGTCAATAATTGGTGTAAAATACAGTTCTTCATCTTTTCATAGTCATCAGATATGACCCATTTGCATGTTCAGACGCTCCATAGTTACTGTGGAAACACCATCATCTTCTACAACACTGATTTACCAGTAAAACCCATGGAGTTGGATCAATGACAGTGGATGGTGACACTTGTTTTACGTTCAGTTATTGATATCTTTGCTGAAAAAGTCACTTTTTTTGTCTGTTTCTGATAAAACAAGTGGTTCCAGGCACCACAAACCCCACCCCTTATTTTGGCATCTATCCAGCTAATGTCATCATATTAATGTGTGTGCTGATGTCAGCATATCACATACCTCTTTTTATGTGCCAAGTTTGAAGTAAATTGAAAGAAAATTGATGTTTTAATAGACATTTGAAATTTCACCCATTATAAGTAAACGGGAGAAGAAAAAAAGAGTTTAAAAATTTATTAAAAATTTGAACTTTGACCTACTTTTCCCAAAATGGAACGAGATCTTTTCTGGGTCACTGGCAATCTATAAACCCAATTTAGTATTAATTCAACCAAGAGTTTTGCTGCTACAGGCATTTCAAATTTCACCCATTATAAGTAAAAAGAAAAAAAAAAAAAAAGATTTCAAAAATTCATAAAAGTTTTTTAACTTTGATCTACTTTTCCCAAAATGTGATCAGATTTATTCTGGGTTATTGTTAATCTATAAACCCAATTTTAGTATGAATTCAACCAATAGTTTTGTTGCTAGAGTGTTAACAATCAGACACAGAAACAAAGAAACAAACAAAGAAATAAACCAAACCAAAAACAACACCCCTTGCTTCCCCGTCGGGGGGGGGGAGGGGGCTACTAACCCTCAACTTTACTCTGAGCTTTTATGAACATCTACATGATCAGCATATTGAATAGAGGAAAAAATCTGGATTTTCATTGATAAATGCAAAGTACAGAGGATAATGTTTTAACAAATGGTGATAAATCGATCAAAAAAGGTTAAATAGAGAGAAAAATTCATTTGTGAGCTGCCACATAAGTAGTGCTGAGTGTTTATGGGTTAAAATGGACAGGGTCATTTATTAGTGGATTCAGAACAAACAAAACAAATCAGACAAAAATGATTATGTCTCTGAGACATTTTTTGGATTCAACCTCTAATAGTCATCAGTTGTATTACAATTTTAAGATATTATGTTCATGACTTTCGACATTTTGGAACTGAGGTCCTTGTCCCTTGGTTTATACATTATGAAGGTACATTTAAGTTTCATCAAACACCGTTGTGTTTGACTTTTCCTTAGTTTCCTCTGTTCTGATAAAATAACCTTTGAATTTCCTCTGAGCTTTTACGAACATCTACATGATCAGTGAATTAAACACAGGAAAATACCTGATTTCCACTGAAAAAAAGCAAAATACAGAGGATAATATAATAATAAATGGTGATGAATCACTTGAGAAAGGTTAAAAAGAGAGAAAAATTAATTTGTGACCTGTCACAAAGGGAGCCCTGGGTTTCTGCAATAGAATCAAAATGATAATAAATGACAACTAACCCTTTCAGAACCCCTCTTAAATGCCAGACAGCCGCTTTACCGAGTGCTATTGTCAAATGTGGTGTTTGAAGATTGATTTTTTTTTTAACATGCTGCTAATTGATTTTTTTTAGAGGCAGAGCGACACAAGTGGGCTAAAAGTAAATGTATCACAATGTACTGAAAAACAAGGTCAAATTTGATGTTTGAGATGACCCAGGAGACATTTAAGTCCATCATCCGTGAATGAAACCCAGCTGCTCATATGATACAAACATGTCAGAAAGCAGATATCACACATTGGAGGACAAATGCACCGTGAAAACAGACAGAGGTATAAAACTGAATCTGTCTACGCTGGTTAGAGGAGCCGTGACACAAGATGAGAAGATGGAGGAAGAAAAAAAAGAAAGATAGACCGGAGAAATGCAGTTTCAAAGTGAGGGCACTACAGGAGACAGATGAAGGCAGAGGAGGTGAGGGGAGGAGATAATGAGAGAGGAGGGGAGGGACAAAGGAGGCTGGGGCTGGGGGGGAGGAGGAGATTAAGGGAGGTGGACAGAGGGAGGCACAGTCAGGACGGGGAGATAGAGAGATTAGAGAGATGGCGGGACGATAAGGGCAGGGAAAGGGAAATTAAAGCACAGGATGCAGGTGAGGCCGGCTGAACACATGGGGGGGGGGGGTCTGTGAGCTGGTGTCCTGCTGGGAGCCATGGCTGCACATCTGTGTGGATGTGGATGAAGGGGGGGGGGGGTACGTATAGATGTGTCTGGTTGTATGATGTCACTTCCAAAATCTGCAATAGAAGTGGGTCAAAAATCTGTGTGTTTTTACACTGTTTTACTGTTTTTACTTTTATCTTACTGCTTACCCTACTGCACTGGGACCTGCACTGTAAAAAATATCTGTAATTTAACAGAATTTTCACTGTTTATTTTACAGATTTTTCCTGTATTTTTAAGATAAAGGAAAATATCAATGAAATGACCAAACTAGACTGTGATTTTACATGTCAAATGTAAAATAACACGAAAAAACTGTAACTGTAAATAACCATAACATTTCCATTTTTTAAAAGAAATATTTTCTTTTTTCACAGAAAAATACAGTTAAAATATGTTTGCAAATGTATCGTCATTTCACAAATATTTCTTTTCTATTCATGAGATTACACTGTTAAAGTTTAATACTGTAAAAAAAAAACAATAATAAAATGAGATAAAATTACTGACAATTTAACCGAAAAAGAAGTATTTGTTCTGTAAGTTTAATGAGACTTGTTTGTTAATATTGACAAATTGACAAATATCTTGCATAATTACGGGATGTTTCACAACAAAAATGTTGAATAAATATATTTTTGTGAATGTATAACATGTATAAGCACTGATAAACTGTCCAAATACAGTTTTTATCAGTGGATTGGACAACTTCATCTCATTGAAATTTATTTATATACATATATTTGTAGGTAATTTGAATGTTTTAATACATGAAAATATTCTTTATTAAACATTATAAAGTAAAAAAAAAAAAAAGCAAAATCTCATGTAAAGTTAGGGCAAAAAATTGTATTTTAATTCTGGAATATTACCGTATTTTTATGAGATGGTTATTATCCGTTATTTTACAGCATTTTTTCAGCACCCCTGCTGCCGGAATAATACTGTTTTTTATGGGGGTTTTTTTGCAGTGAGAGTACAGATTTTGTTCCTTTGTGTGTAACATGGAAAATAAAGACAATAATATGAACTTTGGAAAGACCTGATAAGGTTACTTCTTTGCAATATTTCTATCATTTCATATTCCAGGAATATATCAAAAAAACATGTTATTGACATCATGCCAATTAAATTTTTAAATTATCTTTTAAACATTTTATGACAAAGTAGTTTTTGTTTTACTACCCCAAGCTTCCATAGGTGAGTCGAAAATGACCTGCATTCATTTACAATGGAATTTCACTGGAACCTTTCTACATTGATTCATTCAAAAAATAAAAATTAAAAAGAAATTTTCAAACATAAAATCATTCTTTTGTGGACCAAAATAAAGAAAAAAGTAAACTCTCAGAAAAAACAACATAAAACCAAAATGCAAAGACATTTTGAAAATCTGGTCATATGTGTTTATTACCTCCGCCAAGTGTAACAGCAGAGGTTATGTTTTCATCGGGGTTTGTCTGTTAGCCAGATGACTCAAAAAGTTATGGATGGATTTGGAGGAAATTTTCAGGAAATGTTGATACTGGCACAAGGAACAAATGATTAAATTTTGGTGGTGATTGGGGGGGTTGATCTGCCTTGGCGGAGGTCTGCGCTCTCCGAGTGCTTTTCTAGTTGTCCATGTAATTGTCCTTTGATCGACACCAGTGTCCTGGGTCCGTTTTCATGCTTCAGTGAACAACGCTAATTTGAATTGTGCAAAAAAAAAAAATTGTCTTTTGTGCATGGAAGTGTAAGGGTTAATATGAGATCTGTCGCCATGGATGACAAGTTCCATTGGTTCTTTACTTGCATACATTAAACAGGAAAAAAAATGACATGTGAACCCCCTACCATCGTTACAAAGATTTCACACTTTGGTGAGAAACTGATAATTAACAGCAAAATTTGCTCAGCATGTCCAGATTTGGGTTTTACACGTCAGGATTTGAAGTGAAGGCACACACTTCCGTTAGTCGAAGGATTCCAGCAGGTTTAGTCTTCCTCAACATACCTGCGATGGCACATCTAACCATGCCCCTGTCCTGCCTCAGGTTTTCCACTTCAGCTGGGATGGTGCAACGAGTTACCTTTGCTGTATTTATTTGATATCTGCCTGTGTGGGTGTGCAAGTGGGTGTGCGTATGTGTGTGTGTGTGTGTGTGTGTGTGTGTGTGTGTGTGTGTGTGTGTGTGTGTGTGTGTGTGTGTGTGAGTGAATGACTAGTGAAGAGCTTTGAAATTTTATTGTATTGTACAATGCAATGACAATATTCTATTCTATTCTATTCTATTCTATTCTATTCTATTCTATTCTATTCTCTTCTGGCTGAAATGTTTCAAATTTCAAATGGCCAGCTCCAGACTAGCTTAAAGAATCCTTGCCAACAGCATTAACCCCTTGTGTTTGACTTGACAGAATCAAACCTGTCGTTAATGTGAAATCTGCGTATGGATGGGGGGGGGGGGTGTTCACATGTAATTATTTTTTTCCTGTTTAATGTATGCAAGTAAAAGACCGATGGAACTTGTCATCCATGGCGACAGATCTCATATTAACCCTTATGCTTCCATGCACAAAAGACTTTTATTTTGCACAATTCAAATTCGTGTTGTTCACTGAAGCATGAAAACGGACCCAGGACCCTGGTGTCAATCACAGGACAATTACATGGACAATAAACACATATGAGCAGATTTACTAAATGTCTTCGCATTTTGGTTTTATGTTATTTTTTTCTGAGAGTCTACTTTTTTTCTGATATACCCTGTTTAATAGAAAAATATAATTTATTGACAAAATGGTAAAAGTGGCATAAAAACCAACTGATTCTAACAGGGGTCATGTTTGACCCACTCATGGAAGAATGTAGGGTTCAGTCACTCATGCATCTAACCCAGTGGTTCCCAGACTTTTTAAGCTTGTGACCCCATGTTAACATCACAAATTTTTGGTGACCCCAGACATTCTTTTGCTAAAATTAATTTGTTTTTGAACATGTAATAGTTTGCTATATTGTGTTGCAAATAAACATTAATTTTAGAGGACATTTAGTCTATATAATGTATATTATTATGGACGGAGGCAGAAAAGCCAGGTGTAGATCACTGCACAAAGTGAGAATTAGATTTTCCTTGGTCAGGATATGTACAGTCAGTCCAGCTGTGATTTACAAGGCTGACAATTAATACTGAACAAACAAGAACTCAAACTGTGAATTATGAAAGAGCTGCAGCATCTGAAACTGACCACGATGAACGTTTGACAGATAAACAGAACCACAGTGCTGCAGTTTCAGCTTCACAGTTTGTCTTTTATGGATTGTGATTGTCTTTGTCAACTCACCAAATATTTTTTATTAGTAAGTTTTGTTTTGTTTTTTTAATCAGTTACTAGAAATTTCAGTTGACCCCATTTGAATTCCAGGCGACCCCACTTGAGGTCTCGACCCCAAGGTTGAAAAACACTGATCTAAGAGGTAAGCAAATATAAGCAAAAAATGCCCCAAAATATACAACAACACAATAAACTGTGATGTATATCACATTAAATCATGTTTCCTTCATGATTTTCTGAAAAAATGTGAAGTGCAGTACATGCTCTGGATAAATGTAGACCGAACTGTAATTACATTACAGCCACTAATCCAAATGTTAGTGTTTACAAAGGACTAAATCTGAAGACCTGCTATTAGTGAAAATGTTTGCACAGCTTTGAAAATGTAATTATACCACCTGTGGTTTTCTGTAGAAGCTCAGTACTGCATTTTAGTGTGACCTTTTGACTTTGTTCTCTTGCTGTATTATTGCTTGTAGATTGTTTTTTACTATCAGATGCTCTTACTTTTTCCATCACTTGTCGATGAGGAGATTGGGTTTTTATCATTCATTTAATTACAGACTTTAAAAAAGATGTGAAACGAACATTTCATGTGTCATTTGTGTGATTTTTGCCTCCGATTAGAGGAAGAGTGTGCTGGCTGTACATGTCATACTTTGTGACAAATGGTGATTTTATGTTGCTTTTTCACAATGGTCCAATAATTACCTGCAAAAATGTAATATGCTTTTGGAAATAAAATGACACTTATGATGATTTATAGAGTTGGATTAAATTTAACTTTTATGTTTCTGTTTTATTGTCCAGATTAAAATATTTATTGGAAAAGCATTTAAAAAGTAATTGAATGTAATGAATTTAACCCTTTCATGCATGAATTATGAGAACCTTAATCAAGAGTTTTTTTCCCCAAGTGTTTTTATTCCTATTTAGTCCTGAAAAAAACAATGTGATTGAAAATTTTCACTGAAAATGTGTTTAATATCTGAAGCAAAAAAAAATTAATTTACTGATATATTGTGTGAAAACTATTAAATAAAAACATTTCTAATGCTGCTAGTCTTTTTTTCCCCCACATTTTAACATACTCTACTACTAGTCATTACTCACTTCATGGAGATAATATGCAAAAAAAAAACAACCTGTTGTTTATATAAAAAAAATACTTAATTACAGTCTAATAATAATAACAAGCAATTGATTTACACTCAAGCATGTTAGTGCAGATCAGGTTTATCAAAAACAGCAAAGTTACAGTAATGATATGAATTGCAGAGAAGATGCATAAGCATCCACTGTGTTGGCTGATATGGAACTAAAACAACAAAAGCCATGAATATATCTTCCTGAGACCCAGTAAGTAAACATTTTCGCCATTTTACATTAAATACTTGCTTTAATTGGAAAAAGCATGATGCAACAGTTTTTTTCAGATACTTTTTTTTTTTTTAATTATATAATGTCCTTTTCAGTGAACATTTATGTATTTTTCTAAGTAAAGCTGTGAAACTCTAGTCCACTACAGAAGACAAAGATGCACTGCTGGGTCTCAGGAGGATATAAGAGCACATCTTTGAGTAGCTGTCCACTGCAGTGACCACTGTGCATGAAAGGGTTAAATAAATTATTCAAAATTGCATTACATATTAAATTTTTTAACAGGGTTTCTGCTTATCTGTAAATTGGTATATTTCTATTGTCACTAGGTTTAAATTCATAAATTTATGCCGTTAAGTTGCCCAATACAAGTCAATACATGTTTCCGAAAGCCAACACAAACACATTCAGGGAAAAGGACTTTCCAGAAACCAGGCCATGTGACATCTGACCGCACCCTTCTTTGACATTTGGCCGCTCTTTGTGTCTCGTATGGGTGTACCATTCTGAAAAGGACAACCCCATGTTTATGAGTCTGGATATCTGTGTACACATATCTATGCTATTTTCCTTCCGTAAATGAGCAAAACAATCTCATCAAGTGGAACTTTAATCTACAACATTGAATATAAACAGTAATAGGATGAGATGTAATCAGTTACAGATTACTTGTCAGGCAGGAAATCTGCTAAAAGAAGACAGCAAGGCAGCATAATGTTATATTCAACATATATTCAGATGTAAATCATCGTTTTTGCAAAAGGAGGATTAGAGACTATAAGTGATTGACACATTTTCCTGCCATAACTGTCACTGATTACATGGTTACATGATTTATGTCATTTAGTTACATTTGGCTGTTCGATGCAATCAATTACTCCCCAACACTGTACATGAATATGAATATTTTAGGTAGTTGTTGGTTATTTTAGATGTTTATTGACTATTGCTGCTAACTGGTTTATATTCAGTTTAACTGTTCATACTGTTTTTACCACTGTACATACCGTTTTGCATGTCTTTTTATATACAGTACTGTGCAAAAGTTTTAGGCCGCCTTTAGATTTGTTGTTTTTGCAGGTTGAAGTGAGCAAACACATTTATTTCTAATTGTCTTTTCTTCAGATACAACAAAAAAATACAGGGAATATGTGCACACCCTTAAAAAAAAAACAAAAAAAAAAACCCACAACTAATTGGGTTCTAAAGGTTAAAGTCAGTATTTAGTGTGACCCCTGACCCCATGACAAGAAACAGCAACAACCATTAGAAACATCTGGCATGTGTTGAATGAAACCAGGAATAAAAAATCAGAACGTGAACAAAAGGATTAAAGACATGTTCAGTGTAAAAGGAAGGTCACACTAAATACGACCACTTTGGTTTAGAGAAGCTGGGTTTTTTTTCACTGAAACTGTTGTTTTTACTGATGTACAGTTGAGTAGGGGTCAGGGGTCACACTAAATACTGACTTTAACCTTTAGAACCCATTTAGTTCTGTTTTTTGTGTGTCTTTTAAAGCTGTGCACATATTTCCTTGTATTTTCTTGTATCGGAAGAAAAGAGAATAAGAAATTAATGTGCATGCTCATTTCAACGCTGCAAAAACAACCAATCTAAAAGCCGCCTCAAACTTTTGCACAGTACTGTATATGATGTACACGTTATAGTGTGTTGATATTTTGTCTTTAACTTCACCCATTAGCCGAGAACTACCTGCCTAAATGTCCTTATATGTAGCTTACACATAATGACAATAAAAACTTCTTGAATCTTTCTAATAGTTTGATTCCACTGCCTGTTTCCTTAAATGGATCTGATGCGTTATTTCACTGTTTTGTCTGGTGTTTGTGTGAGTTAATTACAGAGATGCTGTCCCGGGAACCGTCAGGCCTGTACGTCCAGGAGAAAGTGACGTCCTCAGAGGTCCAGCGCCATGAGAAGAAGGAACAAGACAGCCGGATGTCGGAGCCCACCAGGGCATGGCGCTCCCAGCCGGTGTAAATCACTATGGCCTGGGACTGTTCAGGCACTGAGCGACAAACACAGAGCAGATGGTTATTGGGTTAAAATCCACAAACACGACAACAATGGTAAAATGTCCCAAAAGGTCCATCATAAGGTTTGTGGTTTGGTTAAAGAAACATCCATTCACCCAAAAGACACTCCATGAGCATATTTTAGCTGTAAATGCACCAAATAAAAAATGCCAAAGATGCTAATACACTTGTTGAAAGCACACATTTAGTGTCTGCACTTCTGCCACTGTTTCAACATGCACTCAGTAAATGTTTGGGTTATTACTGGAATATTGGTGCTAGTCTCAAAAAGTCAAAGGGGAACATCATATCCTCCATTAATATGGATTATGTTGGCTTAATCATGTGCACTGTTTATGCTTGAATAATATTTAATGGTCGATGTTAATTTGGTTTTGGTTGCAAAATCAATATTTTACTTCCCTAGAAAATACTCTCAGCATCTCAAACAACCAGGCCAAGTCCCCCGGCAGCCGCACACACCTGCCACCTTAACATCCCACTGCCTGGAACAACACAAGTTTTGTATTGTTCACTATTTTACCCAAAATGTACCGACGGGGCCTGGTGGCTATGCTCTAATGCCTCAGAGTTCCTCTGAAGCTTAAGAGAGAAAAGTTCACAGCTTTTACCACCAAGTGTCCTTGAGCGTTTGCTGTTGGTGCAGTCAGCCCACACAAAACCTTGTCAACAAAATCATGCTTAAAATTGTTCATTAAAATGCTGACACAAAAAATGCAAATATCTGATGGGAAGGAAGTAGGAGAAGCTGAGTGCTTGAGAGCAAAATGCTCTGCCAAAAAAAAAAAAAGTAAATGAATAAAAAATTGTTAGTTGTCTTTAACTTTGCAAGTTCAGAGACACCTGCTTAAGCAGAGCACAGATGGACAGGGCTATGCATGTATTAGCATCTGAATATAAACTACAACGTGTCCTCCACAGGTGCGCTGTTGCCCTTTTTTGATAAATCATTACAGAAAAATCAAGATAGCAATTAAAATTCTTGCATTTAGTGATAATCCTGCGTAAAGGGAGGAATTACATTGCCCTCAAAGATAAATTAATTCACCACTAAGCCTATCGACTGACTTTATTATCTAGTTCATCAATTTTCAGGTAAGCACTGAAGAAGAAAACAGAAAAAGCCTTTGAATATCCTCATTTAACCTTTAACCTCACATCAGAGGAAAGAGAATTTCTACATTTGCTGCATTTTCAATTGATCAAACACTCAGTCGGCTCTTTTGAACCCTCATCAAAACAAAAGTTAATAAAATTAAAAACAGGAATTATTCTTGTCTATCTTTTCTTTTCTTTTTTTTTTTTTTTTACCTATTCCCAGGAGGACAACAGACGCCAGTGCCAAAAACGTCAGCATGGTTTCTGGTTGCTTCTTTTTTTTTGTCCTGCTCCCAAAAGACTTGGATGCTGATGCTGCTGCTGCTGCAGACCTGACAGGAGTCTGTGGAGGAAGAGGAGTCCTATACACACTGGAGGCAGGGTGAGAGTGAGGAAGGAGGAGAGAGAAAAGGGAAGAGAAGAGACGAGAGAGAGAGAAAGAGAGAGAGAGAGAGAGAGAGATGGAAGGGTGCGGGATGCGAGGACAGAAGGCCTTCAAAAACAGGAGGACAACAGAAAACCCACTGTCCCTGGGTTTATACCCGACCACACCCCTTGCTCACCCGCCCAGGACCGGCCCGGCCCGGCCCATTCTTCCTCTCCTCTGTTTTTTCAGTTTCTGTGTCTTCTTTTTTGCAAACGCACCACCATCACCCACCATGTCTTGCCATTTCTCTCCATTTCGTCCCTCATTGAAACAAATTACACACGTTTTCTTCTGAAGTGGAAGTAAAACGCAGGCGAGGGGCACCTGCAGTACAGTCGCAGTTGAATTAATTGGATAAACAATAGGCAACTTGGGGCAAATTTGCAAACTTATGACGAATGCAATGTGTGTGATTACACCCTAACTGAGATGTGATTGAGTTGAGAGGGAGCACTAATCAACGCCTAGCATGTAGGCAAGGCTGAGGGCGGTACGGTGGGAATCGTGACCATCTGCAGCCGCTCTGTGTGTGATCACGGCACATATGTAAATATTAAATCTAAAAATGGTGAGTCGGTGGGTGGGCCTGTTTGTGTTATGTTTACAGTGCCGGGGGAGGGGGATCCTGCTCCGAGGTCAGCCCAGTGCCCTCTCCTCCATCCCCATCCCCATCCCCATCCCTCTTCCCTTCTTTCTCCTCTCTCTGCACTTTCACCCGTCTCTAAGGCCAAGCGGCTAAAACAAAGCCCCGACTCTTCCCTCTCTGTCCTCCCTCTCTCCAGATTCCTATGCTTTGCTGACGTCTAGCACTCAGAGACAATGGAGAGAGAGGGGGACAGGGGCTGACTGGTGTTTAGCTAGTCTGTCAATGGTGCTTTCTTCCTCTCCAGCCTCTCGTTTTCTTTCTTTCTTTTTCTCTCTCAAAGACAAAGCTGCACATTCACTCCCTCAGCGGCAGCAGCGGCGGCAGCAGAAGCCCACCACTCCTCACTTTTCCAGTAACACAGACAACAGAAACAGTCGGGGAGAGACCTGGCTATATATAGATGGGTTGATATGAGGACAGACACACAGACATGAGAGGGAGACGGTAGCAGATACAGCAGACGCACCAGAGGAAAAAAATGAGAGAAAACAGGAGCACTGAGCAGAGTGTGAATGAGCGCACACGGCGGAGTGGAATTTCTGTAAAAGCCTCATTTCTGGAGGCCTCATTCCATCATTTTGTCACATGTCATAAATATGCATTCATTTAGCCGCTGGCACAGTAGTGAATACACGCACAAATTAATGGTCTGCAATAGTCTTCTAGCTTCAGCAAACGTCGAAGCTGGATTCACACATTCGGAAATGTAAACCATATCAATTTCATTCCGACTCCTCCTACTACCCTGGGGGATATACACAAACATTTATAGGATGAGTAAGGAGAGGAAGTACTTAAAAAGGACGTCCACTCCATCCACTTCACTTTGATTTTATATTACACCTACTTATCCCGTACTAATTCCAAGGATCTCTTTCACAAGGGGCTCTTAGCCAATACAGTATCACATCATTTAGCGCAATGCGAGAAGCTTTACCTTACAGTCAGTATAAATTATTGCCACTAATTACAACCACTCATAATCTGCTGGTAAACTAAAAAAAAAACAAAACAAAAAAAAAAACGACCATCTGTCAACTTTTTGGCGCTGTCAACTTTGCATCTAAATCAGGGATGTCAAACTCATTTTAGTTCAGTTCCACATTCAGCTAAATTAGATCTGCAGTGGGCCGAACCAGTAAAATAATAACATAATGATATATAAATAATAATAATAATAATAATAATAATAATAATAATAATAACTTTATTTGTATAGCACCTTTAAAAACAAAGTTTACAAAGTGCTTTGACATAGTGCACAACAGCAGGATACATGAAGCAAGTAAAAACCCCAAAACAGAAGCAACACAATAAGAGAGATGTGTGAAACAAATTAATAATCTAAGAGGATCAAATTTAAAAATTAAAATTAAAAATTAAAAAGTTGAAAAGGGACAGACATCACATAAAAGCAAGTCTGTAAAAATGTGTTTTAAGAGGTGATTTAAAAGATGTCACTGATTCCTCAGCCTTACCTCCTCGGGCAGGCTGTTCCAAAGTCGAGGGGCCCTGATGGAAAAGGCCCGTTCACCTTTCGATTTAAGCCTGGACTTTGGAACAGCCAGGAGCCCTCTGCCCGAGGATCTAAGGCTGTGTACTGGCTCGTAGTCAACTAGCATCTCATCTATATAACTTGGGGCCAGACCTATTCGGGCTTTAAAATAACGTCAACTCCAAACTTTTCTCTATGTTTTAGAGCGAAAAAAGTAAATTTACATTATGAAAAGGTTTATATCTGCAAACTGTCTTTTCAAAAGATGTGAATAACATGAACAAACTGAAAAAATAAGTGTAATTTTAACAATATTATGCTTCAGTTTATCATTTACACACGTACATTATAACTTACAGATCACAGTGGATCTACAAACACACAAAACATTGAGTAACAGGCAGAATCTTGTTAAAATTGGACTTACGTCTTTTAAGACATTTCAGGTTGTTCATATTTGTTCAGGTTATTCATGTTTTTGCAAAATTACACTTTGTTTTAGTGTAAATACATGAAAATATTTACATTTACAAAGAGACAAATTTGGAGTTGTCATTATTTATATGTTATTATAGTATTTGACTGGTCCTGCCCACTTGAAATTGAATCGTTCTGAATGTGGAACCTGAACTAAAAGGATTGTTCATATCTTAGTGTAATTTTTGCATTTCACAAATTCATCTCAAGGACCGGACTGGACCCTTTGGCGGGCCGGATTTGGCCCCCGGGCCACATGTTTGACACCTGTGATCTAAATTGACATTTCAACCATTGCTATCTTGGCTGTTTTGAGTCATAAATGACCATTTTTGCACAAGAGCATGGAGCTGGACAATGTGTGAAAGTGGGCTAATGCTAACTAATTAAAAAATACAGATTTAAGAAAAAAGTAGCTTTCCTTCCTCGTCAGATGTTAAAATACACAGTTGCATCAGTGCTAGTAACGTCAGCTTCATGTAATGTATAAATTTGTATAAATTAATACTAATTAGAAGGTGACAGATCCTGCAGCGGGTGAGCAAATGTGAAGCCTTTGATGTTTCCTACTTTTTTCCATTAATTGGTCAAAAATGGGATTGATCTCCATCTATGCCACAACTATAGACAAACATGCAAATCAAATCACATCTAATGCTCAATTCATTTTCAAATATACATTCTAATGACACTGTATAATGTCACACAGAATTAATGTGTTCATAGCAGACTTGGCTTATAAAAGCCGACGAAGCACAGAAATCACTGTTAATACACGGAATGCAGAAATCTTACCAATACCAATCACACCCATGATTTCTGCTTTAATGAGTCAAAATGTCAGGGGTGAAAAAAGTCTATTAGTGCCAAATTAATGCATATAGAGAGGCTAAGTCTGACCCCTTCCAATGGAGCCTAACTTTGGAAAGAATATGAACAGCGATCAGCTTTGAGAGACAGGTCATTGTTTTGATCCTGTACGAATAATGCTCCCATTTACACATACAGGGGTTGGACAAAATAATGGAAATACGTTCACCTCAAGATGATAATGCCCTAATCCATACAGCTAGAATTGTTAAAGAATGGCATGAGGAACATTCTAATGAAGTTGAGCATCTCGTATGGCCGGCACAGTCCCCAGACCTCAACATTATTGAGCATTTATGGTCAGTTTTAGAGATTCAAGTAAGACGTCGATTTCCACCGCCATCGTCTCTAAAAGAGTTGGAGGGTATTCTAACTGAAGAATGGCTTAAAATTCCTTTGGAAACAATTCACAAGTTGTATGAATCAATACCTCGGAGAATTGAGGCTGTAATTGCCACAAAAGGCGGACCTACACCATATTAAATTATATTTTGTTGATTTTTTAAGGTGTTTCCATTATTTTGTCCAACCCCTGTATGTTGTTTGTGAATCCATAAAGACCCAAACATCCACAGGCGACCAAGAGCATCTACTGATCTAAACTGTTTAATACCTGTGGATCCACTAATCCTATCAAGCCATGTAAATAATTGGTGTAAAATACAGTTATTCATCTTTTCATGGTCATCAGATATGGCCCATTTGGACATTCAGAGGCTCTGTAGTTACCATGGAAACACTGTCATCTTCTACAACATTGATTCACCAGTAAAACCCATGGAGTTGAATCAATGACAGTGGATGGAGACGCTTGTTTTTATGTTCAGTTAATGATAGCTTTGCTGAAAAACTCACTTTTTCATAATAACCTCAAAATAACCTTTGAGTTAACTCTCAGTTTCCATGACCATTCTAGATTAAATATAGGAAATTAAATACAGGAAAACACATGATTTATAATGGAAAATGGAAAATATAGAGCAGGGCTCTCAAACTCATTGTCCTTCAGGGGCCACATTCAGCCCGATTTGGATCTGAAGTGGGCCGGACCAGTAAAATAATAATATAATAACATATAAATAATGACAACTCCAAATTTGTGTCTTTGTTTTAATGTAAAGAGAAAAAACATTAAATTATGAAAAAACTTACTTTTATAAACTATCCAAACAAAAAAGATGTGAATAACCTGAAAAACTGAAATTTCATAAGAAAAATAAGGGCCATTTTAACAATATTCTGTCTCAACTTATCATTCTTACATGTGCATTATAGATCGGATCTACAAAGACACTAAACTCTTAGTAACAGGCAGAAAATTGTTAAAATTGTGTTTAATTTTCTTTAGACATTTCAAGTTGTTCATATTGGTTCAGGTTATTCATATTTTATTGTTACAGAATAGTTTGTAAATGTAAATATTTTCATAATTTAATGTTATTTTTTGGACTAAAACAAAGACAAAAAATTGAAGTTGTTAATTCAAGATTTTTTGTGCTTAGTTCAAGATTTATTTGCTAAATTTAAGATTTTTTTTTTTTTTTGCTTAATTCAAGATAATTTTTTTTTTTTTTTTTGGCTTAATTCAAGCAAATGTTATTATTTTTTTTGCTTGATTCAATTCAAGACTGTGGAATTTTTGACTTTGCAAATTCATCCCACAGGCCGGATTGGAACCTTTGGTGGGCTGCATTTGGCCCCTGGGCCGCATGTTTGAGTCCCTGATATAGAGGATAATGTTATGATAAATCATGATAAATCACTTAAGAAAGGCTAAACAGAGAGAAAAAAATCAAGCAGCACTGGGTCTTTATGGGTTAATTTAGAATGTAATTTTACAGGTCAACAAAGTTGTTTACCTATGTATGTGTTACCGATAGTTTGGTAACATTTAGCTTCGAGTGAAACAGTGGAATGCATTTGTTAACCAAACATGATCCAAGTCACCAACACTAAAAGGGCTGATACGCCGGCATATTACATCTGAATGTCCAAGAGTCAAGTGAAAAGTATTAAAAGAGGTGAAAATCATTACAGTCTGGGTATGTTGAGGTTAGAGACTTTTTCTGCAAAGATAGACACATACAATGATGTTGGGTGTGTAGTCTTTATATTTACATTTTTCACAGTCTGATACTTCAACAGTTTTGCCACGAGCTGCAACTGTCTTGATTTACAAAATTATCTTTTTGACTCGCAAACATCACACTTGGAAAACGGCATAATTCCAAAAGCATCAAAAAATGCCTCTCACCACTTCGATGATACATTTTTTCCCCAAAATAAGATTTCATGGGGTGCAACCAGAAGGGACAGAACAAACTCTCTCTATTTGGACAAGAGGATGGACCTGGATAAGACTGATGATTAAACACTGCTAAGCTAAGGCTAATGCTAACTTACTGAAAAGACTGACCACACTGCTGACTAGGACAAAGATTTCATACCAAAAGTCATTTCAGCGTTACTTACACTACATTGGGTTTTTTTTATTATTTGAACAGTAATGTTTATGCAAATACATTATGCACCAAGACTGAATCAATAGCTAATGTAGCTAATTTCTAATGTAATTAAGTAATAGAAACCTTCATTAGCGATCAGTCCTGGACTTCTACTTACAAGATCATGGAGCCAAGGACATGTGAGGTGAAACATTATTTTAATCTACAGCAGGGGTGTCAAACTCATTTTAGCTCAGGGGCCACATTCAGCTAAATATGATCTGAAGTGAGCCGAAGCAGTAAAAAAATTACATAATAATATATAAATAATGTCATCTCCTAACTTTTCTCTATGTTCTAGAGCGAAAAAAGTAAATTTACATTATGAAAAGGTTTACATCTACAAACTATCCTTTCAAAAGATGTGAATAATATGAACAACCTGAAAAATATGTGTAATTTTAAAAATATTATGCCTCGGTTTATCATTTCCACATGTACATTACAATGTACAGATTACAGTGGATCTACAAACACACAAAACCTTTAATAACAGACAGAATATTGGTGCAATTACTCTTAATTCTCTTAAGACATTTCAGGTTGTTCATATTTGTTCAGGTTTTTCACATTTCTTGCAAATGGCTAGTCTGTAAATTTTAATATTTTTGTGTAATTTTACTTTTTTTACACAAAAGCAAAGAGAAAAATTTGTGGTTTTCATTATTTGTAGCTTATTATGATAGTATTTTAGTGGTCTGACCCACTTCAGATGGAATTGAACTAAATTTATTTTGACATCCTTGATTGTTAATATCTTCAGTGTAATTTTTGTATTTCACTAATTCATCCCGCGGGCCAGATTGGACCCTTTGGTGGGCCGGTTTTGGCCCCCGGGCCATATGTTTGATACCCCTGATCTAGGTTGTTGAATTCTTAAGTTTAATCACATATTAGTCGGTGTTAGTTAGGATTCCTTTGTGTCACTAGATTTCTTTGCTTCACTGGTCAGTTGTAAAGTTCTTAGGATAGGTCACATCTTGGTCAACATACTAAAGTGACAGATTTATGAACACAGGACTTAGGTTTTACCTTAGACACACTTAAATACACATGCTCACAGACGATCGTAAACAACAAGAGATAAGAGGAAAACACAGTCAATATGGGGTTTTACATAGAGTTGAGGTATCACATCTGCTTGACTTTAGAGTCACATGACACCAGTCCATTTTCTGTGACCCAGCCCACCTAGCACAAGGGGTCGGCCCATAGCTTGAAGATCAGTTTACAAGGATTATAAAAGTCTTGTGCATTGGAATGTCTGGATCCATTTCCTACTTGGTGTGGATCCTCAGCGCTGAGTCATACCATGTACTTTGTTTGTGGTCAGATAAGCCAAATTAAATTGATAAAAATGAGACCTAAAAGAATCCAGGCTTATTCTTGGAGCTTCCAACAGAAGAACATGTTAACAGAGGGGTGAACTGTTAAACTTCACAAGGTAAAGTTAGGGCTAAAGCTAACTCATGAAACCACTAACCAACCATGCTGCTTACTAGAAAACATGGTCAGCCTTCTCAGTGTGTTTTTTAACCATGTATTTCTGTATGAGAGAAAAAATGTTATATTTGAAGAGAACAGTCAGACTCTGTTCAGAGGTCTGGCTACAGTTCGCATGGCAGACATCAAAAACTTGCCACAGCTCTACAATTTTATTTATAAAGCAGTAATCAGCCTGGTTCAATTTCCTCCTCCAACCCCTTTTGGGATATGCAGGTATTTATATGAAGAGCGAAACGAGGTAGGACTTAAAAAGGACATCCACTCTGTCTACCTCACTTTGATTTGATGTTACACCTACTTATCCCATTCTAAATTCAAGGATCTCTTCTGCATGGGGCTCTTGGCCAAGTCATCAGTAAAGCATTTAGCGATAGATCAACTTTTGCCCACATTTGAGACTACGGCATAAATTCTTGCCGTTTGCGACAAATCGCAAGCTCTCATTCATGCTAACAACTCAAATACCCTGCTGACGGATCAGCTGAACAAAATGGACCATCTGCCAACTCGTTGGCGCCGTCAACTGTCTAAGCTTTGGCTTCAATGTCTAAATCGCAACATCCTTAACAATTATGGCAGATCCTGCCTTCAGGCCCCAGAGAAACAGGGGGATTCTTTATGAGCCTGGCAGGTGCAGAATGTGGCAAGCACCCAAACTCGTCAGCACCGAGTGACGGTAGCAGCAGCGGTGGCTGAGCTTGGCAGGGGAAAACTGTATCACAGACAGAGCAAAGGCCTCATTCCTTTAGCAGGCAGTAAAGTAGAGCTCTAATGTAGGAGAGGGAGAGCTTATCTGCTGGTACAGAGGGGGTGGGGGGGTGGCTACCTGCAAGAGACAGCCACAGCAAACTGCATCTGTTAAGAGATTTTTACCAAATTATACATGAGCTGCACTTAAGTGATATTGAGGTAGACAAGGTTTAATATCAGCTGCTGTTATTAGAGATGACTGAATACGCTAAGTACCTCAGGCTTGAGTTACTGTGTGAATGAAACTATCTCAGCTGTCTGCCTGTGTAACTCATCCAGCAAGTGTTCATGCAGTGAGACGGCGGCCTCAGTTGCATATTGTGAGGGCATGTCATTAGACATCCATAAAAATTTACAGAGCATATTTGTTTTATAATATTGTGCATTTCTTTGACGTTGAAAAAAAAAAGGAAAAAAAAAAAACATACCCCGCATACATTCAAAAAGAGCAGGGATAATCACAGTCTGGGAACGTATCCCAAGCTGGAGATGTTAGGGGTTGTTGTCAACTCTACCCATGTCTAATTTTTCTGCTATGTTGAGGATGTTTGTCACAGCTCTGAGTGCAGCCCTGATGACAAGGCAGGCTGGCAGATGTGCAAAAAGGGAATGTCTTCTGTGAACGGAGAGGGTCTTCCAGACTAAAGGGCTGTCGTAGAGACAACAGCAAGTGAGGAAAAAGGCAGAACACATACACAGTACAATGACTGGTTCACAAAAAGGTCATAAGACTAATGACCATCAGCAGTGATCCAATGGACTGTGGTGCAGTCTTCCACCCTTAAGCACAAGCCTCTCAGTGTGGGCCAAAGTGAAGCACTGACAACGGGAGAAAAACAACGACCGCCATCATAAACCAATCATAAAGTGCTTTCTTAAACGACTACATCAGTTCAAAATTTTACTGCAGGGGTTGCATAATCAAGTGAAGCATTACCATAACCAAATAAGGCAAATGAGCCGTGGTGAGCAATTGGCCAGAAAACTGTCAAAAGTTAAGGCCAGAGGGCAGGATTAAATTTAAATACAGCTGTTTATCCCATCTACATTTCTGAGAAGGACACAGGTTAACAGCCTGTTGACTAAAAAAAGCTCTTAGTGAATACCTGCCCCCAAAAACAGGTCCAGAAAACACTGTAGGCAAAGTGTTTTGAACCAAGTCATATTTAGCAACTGTACATTAGGGATCAAAGGAAACAGAAAGACACAAGCGTCATTATATCTTGTATGCAAATGCACATTCAAAGGAAGCTTCTTTTTTTTTTTTTTTTTTAAGACTATATAGGAAAAAAAAAACTCCATGATGCCACACACTGTATTTCTATGAAATCTTGGAGCCTGGGTGAAACTCGTCAAGGCACCACGAACTGAAAACACCACCCATGCTGACCACACTTCTAACTAGATGTTACATGAATCACAATAAATTCATTTCATCTCTTACCTAAATGTTAACACATACATTTGTGTTTATTCATAATGTAAAAAAAAAAAAAAAAAAAAAGTGTTATAGGATGAATAGAATTGCCAAAAGGGAGAAAATGTGGGAATGCCCTTGCAGACCATTTCCACATTTTCTGGGATTGTCCAAGAATTAGACTTTACTGGATTGAAACAATGAAAATGATTAACACAATAATGGGGTTTGAGATTTAACATGATTTCTGCACAGTTATCTACCACCCACAGTTGATTCTAGAGACAAATACCTGATTAATACAGGGTGAGTCAGAAAAAACGCTCTTTTCATTTAAAGAAATTGTACCACTGAAATGGAAATGCTTATTTTTCTTTTGATTATACAGTCATATTGATGTGGTTATTGAGCATGTCTGGCGATTGAATCATTGATTTATGGCATAGCATAACAGAGGGAATGTCCATTGTTTATTGTGCACCGAAATATCTGCCAACACAGTTTATGCCACCGTGAATGAAATTGAAATTGTCAACCATTACAGCATGTTTACTCGCCATCAAAATGTTTTGTCTCAACGAAGTCGTCCGGCACGACCTTCAACCTGGCTACCATTCAGACTGATGCAAATCTGTGCTCGTTGTCGCATCTCTAACACAGCTCTTCTCGCCATTCGTGTTCGTCGTAGGACTTGGATTTCAGCCGTGATGCGATTTCGGAGTTCCTGAAGAGTTTGTGGAACAGTCTGATACACACAGTTTTTAAGATACCCCCACAAGAAAAAATCAAGGGGGGTCAAGTCCAGGGATCTCGGTGGCCACTCTCTCTCCTGACCCAAACAGACAACTCGATGAGGAAATAATACCTGCAATCGCTGTGGTCTTGCCATGATGAAAACTCCCTGGGCACTGTCATGTAGGCCTATGTCCTGAGTGTGAAAGCAAAGCCCCGACTCCTGTAATTGTTGTCGATTTCAAGTTTGTTCACTGTGGCATACATTGTGTTGGCAGGTATTTCAGTGCCCAATAAACAATGGACCTTCTCTCTCTTATGCAATGTAATAAATCTATGACTACATCACCAGACATGCTCAATATCCACATCAATATGACTGTATGGTCAAAAGAAAAATCAGTGTTTCCGTTTTAGCAGTACAATTTCTTTAAATGGAAAGAGTGTTTTTTCTGACTCACCCTGTATAATGATGGCAGCCTGTAAAAAAGCCAGAACAAGAAAATGGCTGAGCAAAGAACCCCCAACAAAGAAGAAATGGATTGGAATTATTAAAGAAATGTACAATATGGAAAAACTAACTTTCTCCTTGAACCATAATTTGGACAAATTTACTTATTATTGACTAAAATGGACATCTATCCCAAAAGATGTGACGCCCCAATAAGGACAACACCTTGTTTTTCACATGAGAAATACGCATATATGTCAACATCTGTGTGTTTTACTATCAGCATGTGCATTCCAGGAAAATGTGCACAAACGTTTATGAAAATGATGGATGTAATTATGTCAGCAGGTTTACGGGACATGATCTGATGCAACATGAGAATATAACTGAATGATCTGACATGGACTGAAACAGGACAATACCCAAACTAACTCAACACTCTTATCATGATGGGATAACATTGTGACTCTTTGACCCACTTCTTTATTGTTGTAGTTTAAGTTTTAATACTGCCCTGTCTGCGCTTGTTGACGTCTCTTGTTTCGTATGTCTTTACTTTTTTATTTCACTGTCTGTTTGTTAAAAAATGTAAAATCTGTTAAAAATAAAGTATAAAAAAAAAAAAAAAAGGATCACCAAAGAGGGCGACACGGTGGTGCAGTGGTTAGCACTGGTGCCTCACAGCAAGAAGGTCCGGGTTCGATTCCAACACCAGTCGACGGGGGGTGAGACCTTTCTGTGTGGAGTTTGCATGTTCTCCCCGTGTCTGCGTGGGTTCTTTCTGGCTTCCTCCCACCATCCAAACACATGCACTGATAGGTTAATTGGTTAATCTAAATTGCCCATAGGTGTGAATATGAGAGTGATTGTTTGTCTCTATATGTTCAGCCCTGTAATGAACTGGCGAAATGTCCAGAGTGAACCCTGCCTTCACCCATAAGTAGCTGGGATAGGCTCCAAGTGACCCCCGTGACCCTAGTGAGGATAAAGCAGGTTCAGATAAAGAATGAATGAATGAAAGAATCGCCAAAAGACTCCCGAGTGACCTGTAAATCAAAACAAACCTTCGTGTTTCTAGTGAGATAAGGGAGTGAATGGGAGGCAGTATTTAAGGGACGACATTGGCCTTTCCTAAACTCTCCATGAAATCATCATCAATCAAGTGTTTTTATATAATGTCTTTCTTGCAACTACATGTCACATTAGAAGTGACACAAAAAAAAAAGAAAACAATCCTAAAAATATGCTATTCTAATCTGTATTTATCTCATCAGGATGGGCACAGCCTCCTAAGGTTCCTGGCAATGCTATTAAAGGAAACAAAAACATAACACCCTGGTCAATCTCAACATTTTACATTCAAAGTTATGTTTATTACACCAAGGATTTTATGCATACTGTGCAGTGTTCTTTACTCTGTGACAGCTTTCCTAAAATTAGCTATAAAAAAAACACAACATATTGCCTTACTTAGAGTCTTAATTATTGATTGAAATATTGCATATTGCACGTCTTCTATCTTGTAAGCATGGTCATGTCCAGCCTGTAAGCTTCCTTCATGGTGTTCACAGCTGCACCACAGTGGTAATAGTTAAAATGAGCTGATGAAGAACAACGATGAGTCACAGAGTGCATACAATTCCACTCTGTCTCTTGTGTCGAGGATCTAATACCCTGTTGGAGGGCAGAATGGAGGATGAGGAGGTAAATCATATAATGGTCCTAAAAGAGGGGGCCTGACATCATCAAATCGGAGAGGTTACCGACCAACACAAGACCAAAAGGTTTTATAGAAGAGGTACATTCATTTATTTAAAGCACTAGACAAAGCCTCTGTGTCTCCATGGTTTTATGGACTACTATCATGAAGTCTCAGGAACCAGTGGCTGTCCCCATTTTGTTTTTGAGCCAAAAGTATTCACATAAATGGGTGGAGCTGAGGAGGAGTATAGTATGAAATTCACTGAGCTAATGCTACTGCTAATTATGAATAATATGAAATTTTACATTAAATGCAACCAAGTTATTTTAGCTACTTCCTTAACCCTTTAATGCCAAACGTATCATATTTGATACATGAGGTTTGAAGCCCTCTATATGATCAGTGTGATATTTTTTTCTTGAAAAACCTGATGTATGTATAAAAACTGTACCCCAGGTATACCCAGGACCTGAGATATAAGCAGTGGATTCATAAAGGTATAATGGCTTGGTGTGTACTAATTAACAGGAGTTAAATAAACAGGAGTTTGACTTGACAAATCAAGATCACTTCCAGTACCTACAATTAAGGGACTTTTATCACAAAAAAATAACGCATAATATTGATTCTAATAACAACGAGCTTGGAAAAATGATAACTGGAATATATCATTCTAAAAAATACAAAATTATATCATCTCTTTACAAACATTTAATAGGGAAGAGAGGTTGAAACACTTTGGATGTGAAACAGAAATGGGAAATAGAACTAGGAATATGTGTCTCAGAGGAGGAATGGATCAATATCTGGAGAACTCAACAGTCAACCACTTCTTCAAGAATGTGGAGGGAACATTGCTTGAAAAATATAATTCGATTTTTCATAACACCTAAAATTACAGCTAAATATGTGTCCAGAGTTCAACCTTGTTGGAGAGAATGTGGAGATATCAATGTAGATCATGCTCATATCTTTTGGTTTTGTCCTAAACTTGCATCATTCTGGGATCATGTATATTCAACAACTGTTAAGATATTGGGTTATACAATTCCTAAAACATGTTTGGTGATGTATTTTGGATGTATTATTGGTAATAACATAAGAAAAAATGATAGATATTTGTTTAAAATGCTATTAGCAGCCTGTAAAAAAGCTATTACCAAAAAATGGTGCAGATTAGAACCACCTACAACTAACGACTGGATACAAACTGTGAATGGAATATTTGAGATGGAGAGTCTGACCTATAGACTGAAACTGATGAAGAACACAGTCATGATAAATGGAAGAAATGGACAATTTTAATTTCAGCATCACACTACTAAAAGCAATTGTTAGTCACAGGGTTTATTGTAGTCAATGTATCCCAAATGTCCCCTATGTTTGTCTTGTTTTGTAATGTACATAAAATTACAATAAAAATAAAGTTAAAAAAAAAAAGAAAGAAAGAAAGAAAAACCTGATGTATACAATTAGATACATTCAATACACGAATAATCCACCAGGGGGGAGGAATTCATTCACCTTTCCAGTGACACTACAAGACTGTCATTAATGAGGAGGGAGGAAGACATTATCAATTTGTTAGACAGGTTTCTGTTATATTATGTTTTTGTTTGTTCAACAATAATAATATTTGAGCATTGAGACCCGAAGGATCAAATATGATACAAAATTGAAAGTCATACATGGAAATTGATATTTGAGAAACATTTTTTTGGTTGTTCAGAAGGACCAATAAAGGCTCCAGTTTCAAAGAACTGGAATTTCCTGTTAATGATTTAATGGTTCCAGCTTTACAGAATTAAAACTAAGACATAATTGTGTTCAATTATAGCAATTCCATTTTTGTGTACTAACTAAACAGGCTAATTAGCAGGCTAGCTGTTATGCTAACAGGCTGGTTATTGTCATGAACATGTATATGTAGCTTATGTATCATGAGTCACACAGAGTACACATTTCAGCACAGTCTCTTGTGGAGGTTTAAAAAAAAAAGAGGTGGTCTGACAGCACCAACCCACAAGGTTACTGGATTAGTTAATGTCTGACACTACAGACCAAAGCTGTGTGCTGAACAGTTATATTTATTCATTTATTTCAAGTGGACTTGGTCAGTGTGAAGTAACTCATTGGTTTGTGGACTACTGTTTTGAAGTTTTGAGTTTGTATTTTAGACATTGCTCTTATGCCTTGCTATCTAACTGAATGAAAACATCCACTGATCACATTATTAATAGGAAATGTTGTTTAGAATTTGCTAAATGTTAACACAACGGTGCTTGATAAAACTGAAATGTACTTTTGTAACGTATAAACCAAGGGACAAGGACCTCAGTTCCACAATGTCAAAAGTCTTGAACAAAATAACTTAAAATTGTAATACTACTCCAAAAAAGCCCTGGCTCTCATCGACATAATCATTTTTTGTCAGATTTGTTTTGTTTGTTCTGGATCCGCTAACAAATGACCCTGTCCATCTTAACCCACAAAGACCCAGCACTACTTTTGTGGCAGCTCCCAAATGAATTTTCCCCATCTATTTAACATTTTTAAACTGATTTATCCCTATTTGTTATAACATTTTACTCTGTATTTTGCATTTATCAGTGAAAATCCTGTATTTTCCTATATTCGATTTAATGATTATGTAGTTGTTCATAAAAGCTCAGAGTACGTTGAGGGTTATAATATCAGAAACAGACAAAACTGAGGAAAAAGTGACTTTTCCAGCAAAGATATCTAGAGCTGAATGTAGAACAGGCGTCCATCCACTGTCACTGATCCAACTCCATGGGTTTTACTGGTGAATCAGTGTTGTAGAAGAAGACGGTGTTTCCATGGTAACTACAGAGCCTCTGAATGTCCAAATGGGTCATATCTGATGACCATGAAAAGATGAATAACTGTATTTTACACCAATTATTTCCATATATTGATCAGATTAGTGGATCAACAGGTCTTAAACAGTTTAGATCAGTAGATGGTTTTGTTTACCAGCTGCTGTTTGGGTCTTTGAGGGTCAAAAGACTTGCTCCGTTAATAAGATGTCTGGTCAAACAGAGGGTTTTTGGAGTTTCTGTTGTCTTATAAATGCATATTTTCCTAACAGACACTAAGAAGCCCTGTGTCAATGAATTAGCATTTAGCATGACGTCTCGTGATCCAGCAACACTGCCCCTTTGTCCAAATATGGTCACTTCTGGCTCCAAAATATCCAAACATGGCTATCGTCAAAATACACTATTGGCTTCAAAATAGCAGGTCAGAAACCAATGGGTGATGCTCCAGTTTCTTCATCCACATCTGGAATATAGTCTTTAGTATAAATACACTAATTAATAAACTAGCTGACATTTGAGAGAAGAATTAAGAGTCTTTATTTTGTCAGTAGGGGTTCACACATGTAAACATGCACATGCACCACACACCAAAATTCATCTTCTGCCTGGAACCCATCACTAGATCATGCATCACACACTGTAGACCAGGAGCAGTGGGCTCACCATATCAGGCACCAATGACCTAACAACATTAGTTGGTGTAGTTATGTTATGGTAACCACTGTTGTGCAAGTTACTTTACCAGTTACCTATAATCCATTACAGATTACTTACTGTTATTTAAAAGTAATTCCTTACCTTACAATATTACTGTCTCAGAATTGTAATACGTTACATGACTCCTGTATTACTTTTGACTTAAATATAGACTGTAGTCATAAATGGTGTGTAAGCAGTAGAACCCCCCCACCCCCAATTACATGTGGACGCATTGCTCAGTAAGTAACGCTACAGTCTACGAAGTTCGAATCTCAGCAGGAACACTTCCACTGTTTTCAACATTTTACAAGTCCAAGCAGGGGGCGAGGACGTCGGTAGATAAATCTGCTATCGATAAAGGGGGTCAGGAGGTAGAGCGGGTCGTCCAATAACTGAAGGGTTGTTGGTTCGAATCCCGCTCTGTCCCAGTCGTGTGCTGTTGTGTCCTTGGACAAGACACTTCACCCTCCTTGTCCCCAGCGTCACTCACACTGGTGTATGAATGTGTATGAATGTTTGGTGGTGGATGGAGGGGCTGTAGGCATGAATTGGCAGCCACGCTTCCGTCAGTCTGCCCCAGGGCAACTGTGGATACAGATGTAGTTTACCACCACCAGAGGGGGAATGTGAGAGTGACTGAGTAATGGATCCACTGTACATGCTTTGAGTATGCATTCATAGACAAGTGCTATATAAATCTAATCCATTATTATTATTATTATTATTATTATTATTATTATTTATAAAGAATTCTAACTAGTCATAGACACATTAGCTTACCTTGTCACTGCTGATCACAGGAGTCATGCTAACTAGCTTCTGTAAAGCAGGGTTAGGGTTAGTAATGAGCATACGTCCATGTGGACAAAGGACTGTCTTCTGCCGTCTTCACCCATTGGCTGAACACCAAAAGGAAATAGAACTTTCCTGCTGTATTTTTGATTCCTTAAGGCAGGGGTGTCAAACTCATTTTCTTTCGGGGGCCACATTCAGCCCAATTTTATCTGAAGTGGGCCGAACCAGTAAAATAACAGCATGATAGCCAATAAATAATGACATCTCTAAATTGTTTTAGTGTAAAAAATAACATTCACTGATGCCAGTATTTACATTTACAAGCTATCCAAATAAAAAGGATGTGAATAACCTAAAAAAAATGGAATTTGTTAAGAAAAGTAAGTACAATTTTATTAATATTATGCCTCGACTTATCATTTCTACATGTGCATTACAGAACAGATCTACAAAGACACTGAACACTTAGTAACAGTCAGAATAGTGTTAAAATTCCACTTAATTTTCTTTAGACATTCCAGGTTGTTCATATTTGTTCAGGTTATTCACGTTAAAGGATAGTTTGTTAATGTAAACATTTTCATAATTTAATGTTTTTTGCACTAAATCAAAGAGAAAAAATGGTGTTGTCATTATTTACAGGTTATTATGATATTACTTTTGAGTTCGATGCCCTAACTTGCACTTTGCAAATTCATCCTGCGGGCCGGATTGGAACCTTTGGCGGGCTAGTTTTGGCCCCCAGGCCACATGTTTGACACCTGTGCCTTAAGGTCTTGCTGTTTTGTTTTTTTTGGTTTTTTTGGGGGGAGGGGGTTGTTTTCATTTGAGCAATTAAATTATGGGTGAAAAGTGTGTTGTAACGCAAGTACTACTGAACATGTACCGAGGAAAATATTACTAAAAATTGATTAGTAATGCCTTACAGTACTGCATTACAGTAAAAAAAAAAAAAAAGTAATCTGTTACTGTAATGCATTACTTTTGTAACGCCTTACTCCCAACCCTGATGCTAACAGGGCAGTTATTGTTTATTAAAAGGTTGACAGTATAATTTCGAGTGGCATGAGTCACTCAGTGCTTACAATTCAGCACTGTCTCTAGTGTTGAGGACGTATTACCCACAGACTGGAGGACGAGGAGGAAAAGTCAAATAAAGGACCCAAAAAAGAGGGGGCCTGACATCATCAAATCCAAAAGGTTACTGGCCAACGCTCGGCGCTCCTGCTCAAGAAAAACACTATTGACATTCCGTGGGTTGGACTGGGGACAAAGGCAGGGCCTGTCCCACTCTGCCTCTCTCTCACTCATGGCCTGGCATGGCAGAGATGTCACAGAGAGCACCAAACAAATGGATGGAGGGATAGAAAGGGATGGAGGAGGTGGAGGAGAACAAACGCATTGTTCTCAGGGTGGAGAAAGGGGTATTGTGACCAAGACAGATAGCTTATGTGGGAGAACGGGGTGGGGGGAAGAAGGAGGGACACAAAAGGACAGAGAAAGGTGAAACCTGACATTTTTTATAGAGATGACCTCCTTTCTCTCGGCAGTTGGAGGTCATCCATAACCCAGCTTTAGAGAACGCTCTCCAAAGTTTTCAAGGAAAGGAGGTGCTTTTGGCTCATTTCATCATCATAACATTAGAGATCACACTCATCATTAGTTTTCACGGTTTTTTTCTTTTTACATTCTCAGCTGAAGCACTGACAAAATGTTTCAGTTACATGTTTTAACTCATACAGACCCCAACATCCACTGGAGACTAAAAGCATCAACTGATCTAAACTGTTAAACACCTGTTGATTCATTAATCCTATCTATATTGATCTTCCGTTCGTTTCCAAAAAACCACGTATGAGTTGTATTCTGACAAGACTGTAATCATTTCCAAAATTTATTAAAACAAAAAAGGCTCATTTACATTTTGGGTCATTCCATATGAAATCAACAGATTTTAAGAAAATTTCCCACCTGACCCTCTCAGATTTTTCTAAATTTTTACATACTTCTAGTACATTATATATGATGGAAAAATCCAAAATTTCAAGGCTTAACTGTAAATAATTATACTTCTCTTTTTTCTTTTGTTCAGACAAGGTATAGCTTGTTTTAGATGTTAAAGCTATACCTTGTCTGAACAAAAGAAAAAAGAGAAGTATAATTACATACACAGAAAATAAAATGAACGTCTTCAGCCTTAATTGTAAATAGTTCCAAAGTTATGACCATTTGAAGTTGGTAGGGGGTACCCTAAAATTGCGACCAAAATAAAGACTTGAAATTTTCGGCTATTTTCAGGCTTCTATAACTTCTGAACAACAAGAGCTAGAGGTCTGAAATTTTCAGAATCATTTCACAGGAATCTATAGTCCTAAGAAATCGAAAAAAAAAAAAAAAATTACTTAAAATTTATAATTGCATGTTACAGAGAATGATAAAGTTGAGATTTTATCCATGGTGAACTTCTAAAATGCTACTTTTGGCCACTCATTACACAAAAAATAATCATCAAATTCATTAGAAATTGTATGTGCTATATCTTGGCTACGTAGGGAATGGATCTGTGTAAAATGAAGGTCCTATGTTATGTTATGTATGATATATGAACAGCTGAAAATCTAAAATATCTGTCCAACCTTCAGATTCAAAGGTCAATATCAGCATGTGGGATAGGTAGGATCACAAAATAACAGACACCATGTGAAAGGACAGGAATTGCCCTAAATTTTGACACCAAGCACCACTTGCTTCTATAAATCCTTCTATCTTAAATGTTCAAATTTGCAACTTCACACAAATAAACTTATAAACATTAATTCCTATTAGCCATCATGCTTTAGCTCTTACACGTATGAATACATGTTCATAATTGGTGTAAAATACAATTATTCGTCTTTTCATGGTCATCAGATATGACCCATCTGGATGTTCTGAGGCTTTGTAGTTACCATGGAAACACTGTCATCTTCTACAACATTGATTCACCAGTAAAACCCATGGAATTGGATCAATGACAGTGGATGGAGACGCTTGTTTTTACATTCAGTTATTGATATATTTACTGGAAAAGTCACTTTTTCATCAGTTTTCTCTGTTTCTGATATAATAACCCATAACTTTATGCTGAGCTTTCTACATGATCAGTGAATTAAATATAGGAAAATAGAGGATTTTCACTGATAAATGCAAAATACAGAGGATAAATGTTATATAAATGATGATGAATCACTTAAGAAAAGTTACATATAGTGAAAAATTCATTTGGGAACTAACACAAAAACAGCTCTGGGTGTTTCTGGGGTAAGTGACATGTGATATTCTGATGCTGAACAAACATTTTACCATCATTACAAATGCTTCGGTGTTTTCATCTTCCATGTTTTCTTCTAATGGAATGAGAACTCAGATTTCACTCATGTTTATCACTGAACTTAAACTAAATGAAGGACATGAATTGCGCTAAATCATGAAATCCAAGCCTACAGGTGTGGGTTTGTTTTTGTTATGCTTTACATCATTTAAAATCTCAGCTTTTATGTCATGTTCATCTGTTGTTTTATTTGGTCTTTTACCAAATTTTCACTTCATTCTCCATTGGTTCACTTTATATACTTTTGGATTAGTTCCGTCCATTTCCATCCTTTTCTTTTTCCCAGTTTGTTTTCATTTGAATTCAATGTGGTTTTCATCTCATCTTATGTTACAACATTTTCATCTTTCACTTCAGATCTTTTTTTTTTTGTTGCTGTCACAGATTTTGTCATTTTCATCTTGTTTTGGTTGTGATCTTCTTTTGTATGTCTCAACTTTTATTTATTTATTTCGAACATATAAAGAAACACAATAAAACAAAATAAAACAAAATGAAACATTTAAATGGACAGAGTCTATCTTCAAGCACATACAAGTCTGAAGTTTGCATGGTCGAAAAGGAGTAGGAAGAAGTATAAACGTATTTAATCCAACCCCTCAATGCTTTTATATCCTTTTAATCATGTCTTTCATACCCGTTTCATCTTATATTGTTTTACATCATTTTTATGAAAAAGTTTAAGCAAGATATATCACCATCACTTTAAAAACTGATAATTATCAGCAGACTGATACTGTGATACTATACACTGTTCAGCTGAAATATTCGGACCACTGAATGGTGAGGAGGGGATAATGCTGCTCTTGTTACAATGGGACCTATTATTTTGGGCAGTGAGTGAACATTTGGTCTTTGAAAGCCATGTGTTGGAAGCAGCAAAATGAGGAGTTATTGTGATGACGCATCAGAGCATCTCCAGAGTCTTCTGCACCAGATCCTTTTATTCCTGCAAGTTACAGTGTGGGCTTCCATGGATAGGATGTGTTTCTGCAGCACATCTACAGATGCACGACTGGACTGGACCGGACTGGACTGGACTGGACCGGACTGGACTGGGTTGTCCTTCTTCAAACCAGTTTGGGTAGGGTACCAAGAACTGCAGACCAGGAAAATCCAAGACCAGATCAGATGCTTGGACCTGTTCCTCTGGCCATCACAGTCTGGTCCTTGTCAAAGTTCCTTCTACCTTATATTTACCATTTTTCTGCTTTCATTACATAAACTTCAAGGACTAAATGTTTACTTTAGAGCTGCAGCTATTGATTATTTTTGTAAATGATTAATCTATTGATTATTTTCTTCGATTTGATTAAACAAAAAATAGTAAAAATGTGAAACAGACATCTCTGACAATGGCAAACAACTTCCAGAACCAGCTGAAACAACAACTACAAAAATACAGAAGTAAAAGGATATATATAAAAAATATCTACATAGAAATAACAACAATAACAATGAGTGTTCAGAGAACGCAAACCTCCACCAAGCACCCTGAACGGTGTTCATGTGTGGATCGACTATTTCTTTTTAAATTAAACAGTTTCCAGGTTGTTCCATACAGCAGAAAAAGTTGAAGCTTGGTACCAGTCATGTGTCGAATTATATTCAATTCCAATCAATATTTGTTGAGTTATAATGAAAAATGTGTGGGAAATGGGATTTTCAGTGTTAAATGTAAATGTCCACAGAGTCCACATTCCACAGTGGATGTGGACAATTTTGTGCCAGATACAAGATATTGTTCTAAGCTACAGGTGGATCAAATTGGAGGCTAATCAGAGTCGTTTTGAATTTTTTTTATGAATTTTTGAAAATTACTCAATGACGAGAGATAGGAAAATTGTAGATGTTGTGACCTTGCTGTGACCTTGAACTTTGGCCTACTTGGCCCAAAATGTAATGGGTTGGTCCCAGGGCCTAGGCCTATTTGCGGGGAAGAGTTGGTAAAGATGGGTGGAATAGTTTTCCCGTAAAGTTGCTAACAAACAAACAAACAAACACACAAACAAACAAGCACACAAAGCAAAGTGATCACAATACCTCCTGGCAGAGGTAACAACAGTATAACAGTATATAACTAGAAGCACTCGGAGAGCGCAGACCTCCGCCAAGGCTGATCAGTGGGCCCCCCCGTGGGCCCCCCCGCCCCCGAATACCACCAAAATTTAATCATTTCTTCCTTATCCCATTTCCAACAAACCCTGAAAATTTCATCCAAATCTGTCCATAACTTTTTGAGTTATGTTGCACACTAACGGACAGACAAACAAACAGACAGACAAACAAACAAACAAACAAACCCTGGCAAAAACATAACCTCCTTGGCGGAGATAAAAATGTATAGATATAGAAGTCACATGACATCTACAAACAATATGTGCACTGCAGTCTACAACACATTTGGATCCAACTGACTAACTTAGACCAACTGAACATGGAACTAACATCCAACTGTGTGCTGGTCCTGGTGCTATGTGCGTCACAATAAGTGTCCGTGTGAAACACAAAGTGGAACCAATGTTTAGCAGCAGAGAAATGAAGGAAACACAGTTCAGAGGTCTGTGCCTTTACTGCTGCAGCTCCTCTCCATATCAGACAGACCTCCTCTGTCTGGTTTTAAATCCTTCTTAAAACTCATCTTTTCTCCTTGGCTTTTGAAACCATGTAAGACGTTTGAATGTATTATTTTGATTCTATTGTTTTATCTGGTATTGGTTGATTGTTCTTATTTTTTTTATTGTTTTTAATCATACAGCTTTTTATGTTTTTTAATTTATTCTTGTATTTTCTTCTTTTATTTTGTTTTTTATTTATTCTTCTGTACAGCACTTTGGTCCACTGCAGTTGTTTTAAAGTGCTTCACAAATAAAGTTGGATTGGATCAAAGCTTTGATTCAGGAAAATTGTAATTGAATATTTTTCCTTAATCGATTTGAATGGATGAATGAATGAATGAATGAATGAATGAATGAAATCTTTATTTCGAACATGTAGACAGTGAAATCACAACAAAAATCAACCAACAAAATATAAGTAGTGGTACATAAATGATTGATAAGCAAACAAACAACAAAAAATAAGTAAATAAATTATAATAGTAATAAATAATAATAATAATAAGAAGAAGAAGAAGATAAATAAAACAAATGAAATGAAATTATATATGCTTGAAAAGGAGTAGGAAGAAGTAAAAACTTATGTACTCCTACCCCCGATTTTTATTCCTTATGATCACTATATAGCAATTATTATTTTATATTAATATCAATATAATAATAAGTTAATTAATCATTTCAGCTTTAGTTTTCTTGCTACCTAAAGTACCCCCCCACCCACACACTGTGTCACTGGAGAGAGATCATGAACATTATTACCATTTCACCTGTCAGTGGTCAGAATGTTTTGGCTGTTGGTGTATCATACTGACATTTTTGGCCACATCTTCAGGGTCTGATTGTGTAGGTTTTTTTCTTCTTTTTACCCCCCACATGTCAAAGCCACTAACCGTTTCATGTAGCCCCACAGTGGAGCTGCGGTGGTGAGCAGGTAGCTTTGCAGCTCCAGTTTGCCCCTGCAGGACCAGGGCTGAATGGGTGACTTAATGTGAACTAACAGCACAGCTGTTTGAACACGGATTGGGACCTCAGTGGAGATGGAGGCCACTATGCTGTAATGCCCCGCAGGCATGTGATGTACGCCAGCTGCCCCCCTTAGTAAACACATACACACACACACACACACACGGGTAGTCCAACAGGCGCGCTCACATTTGGCACTCAGGCGGCAAAAATAACCCTGTTAACACAAATACAAAAGAACAGATAAAGAAAGCTCTCGGCGTTCAGGAACTCCTGACAAACTCAAAAGTGTACACATTTGTTTCTTCACTTACACAATCACATGAACACAAATTGGCCAGAGACAATACTTGCCACAGTCAGTCCTTCAGAGTAATTCACAACAAAAGCTAGGATCATACAGCACACACAATGTGGAACCGAATTCATTACATATTTGCATTTTCAATATTTCATGCTCTGTTGCCTGTTTGATTTCCATTAGGGCATTTTCTATCCCTCACACTTGCTGTTTCAAGCCAACATCTAAAGCTACAGTACAGCTGACAACTGCTATTTGAAATTCAGATTCAGCACCAGCATGTCCCTTGTTTCTATTCAAAAAATAGATGAGATGTGATGATGATATTACAGATTAGCATCAGATGTGGCCAAAGTAGTGTGCACAGTAGGTATTTTTATTCATTTGACAAGAAAACAGAGGCTGGCAAACACAAAAGGAGAGAGAAGTAAATAAAAAGTGATGAAAAAATTGTGCGGTACGGCAGACGAAAAGGGCAGGCAATCTGAATTTGGAATTTTCTGTGATTATTCTACCACAATGGAGTCCTTCACAAACTCCCCTTCACCAGACGCACAGGACGCAGCCCACACACAGGCACAAACAACAGGCAAAGCTCCAGTCGTGCAGTTACATACTCGCATATCAACATAGCATAACAAATAATAATCTCCGCGCTCTCCAATGGAGGAAGTATCCAAACGGCTCTGCATGTGGAAACACAGTAACAATGGTGCGCCACATACAGTCAGCTACCTCAGAATTGGCAGAATTGGACATGCAAATATGATGCAAACAAGCCAGCAATGGAAAACTGCAGGCATCATGCAGAGCTCCTTGAGGCTGCAGGAATTGAAGCTCGCCAAAGCTTGTAATTTATTTCCTGCATCTGAGGCTGATCAGCACAACTTCCTGCTGCTTCCATGCATCACTCAGTGCATGTCCCTGGAGCAGAGTTACTGCACTCTGGATGTTTTTGGCCTTTGGTTTTCAATTTCAGGTTAGTTAATTTGTTTGCAGAACACAGGCTTTATCGTTTTATTCTTAATTTGTCAAATTGACTATTCTTATGTGTATTTTTAGTCTGGATTTATAAGAAAAGACTTGATCTATAGAGAATGAAAAAGGGTTGGATGAAAGAGTGCATGACAATGAATATGATTTACAAAACCATTATTTACTGAGAAGACCCGCATTGAGCAAAACCATTTTATTTGTTCACATCTTGAACCACTGATCTCAGAGGAAAATCTGCTATGGTTATTCATCATCCAAAAGTTATTATAGTTTTGAAATTTTCATCGGTTTTATCTTTAGTGCAGGTAAAGACCCAGAGCTACTTTTGTTGCAGTTCCCATATGATTTTTTTCCTCTAAAGGTACCCCTTCTGAAGTGATTTATCACCATTTACTGTAATATTATCCTCTGTGTTTTGTATTGTTCCAGTCAAAATCATGTAGTTTTCCTATATTTAAATTATTGATCATGTAGATGTCCAGATTGAAGTTATATCAGTAACAGAGGCTGACCAGAGGCTGACTTTTTCAACAAAATTCCTCATTAACTGAACAAAAAAAAGTGTGTCCATCCACTGTCATTGATCCAACTCCATGGGGTTTTACTGGTGAATAAGATGATGGTGTTTCCATGGTAACTACGGAGCCTCTGAATATCCAAATGGGTCATATCTGATGACCATGAAAAGACGACAAACTGCATTTTACATCAATTATTTACATGGATTTATAGGATTAATGGATCATCAGGTATTAAACAGTTTAGATCAGTAACAGACTTTGGACACCGGTGGATGTTTGGGTCTTTATGGGTTAGGTTTTGTTTTGAGGAATTGACTAGTTTTCGGCTAAAATTTGCTTAGATGTCTTATTTCTGTCTTTGTGCATAAGAAATCAATCTAAGTGAATCCCAAAAGGAACTTCGTGTTGATAAATGCAAGTTCTGCAAATGTACGGGATTTCAGTTCTGTTCAACATGTTGATGTTCATATGAACTATGTTTTCAGCTCAAAAATGTCCAGTTTCAGCACAATTAATGCTATATTTTCATGTCACAAATGGCCAAGTTATATTTGAACTGAATTTACTTGAAAAACAAATATTCTATTCTTTTAGATTCACCAATTTTTCTTACAAGATTCTATCCTACATATCATGTTTTATTTGTACAGGTTCAATCTGGAGTATGGTGCTGATCCATCCTGCTTATGTTCCACCAATACATACATGAAGAATGGCACACGTCACTTTTTAAATCAAGTTTTCTAATAATAAGCATTTTATAAAGAAATAACAATTCTATATTGTTTTGTACTCTTTAGTCTGATGATAAACTATATAATAAATAATAGTGCTCCTAGTTTTTGCACAGGGATCATTAGTGTAAACGCTGACATGGCTGCAGAGCATCAGTCTGATGGGATCCACAGCAACCATGTCACATCCGTCCACTGACACATTTAGTGTTTTTGTGTCAGCTGGGATTGTTTTAGATCCACAATACTAACATTTATGAATAGGAGGAGAATTAGCAATAGTAAATATATAAGTTTATAACTACTAAAGTACTGGTACTGACCAGAGCATCATGGGTAATGTCACGTCTGTCCACCAGCAAAAGTTTTCACATACACGTGCTATTCCAAATCCAATATTTATGAAAATAGAGCTTCCACTGACAATTAATATCAGTAGTCTGTGCACAAATGGATTACCATTATTTCAACACAGTTCTATGCATTTCTGACAACTTTTTTTTTTTTTTTTTTTAAATGGCCACTCATTTGACCCCCTAAGTAAATTTTAGCTGTTGTACTTATTTGTTAATTTCAGTGTTAGTTTGAGTTCATTATGAGGAAAGCCCTGACTCACAGAAGCTGAAAAGTAGGATGTAAGAATTTATGACGTCAAATACAATTTACAAAACATTGTTTATTAAGTGTCCGTTACTGGGTAAAAGTATTTCAATATTGGACACTGTGAAATATTGACATTGGAGGAAAATTACAACTAAATTAATTTTTACCTGTAATTCTGTTTTGGTTTAGTTTGTGTTGCATTGTTCATAGAAGTCGTTACTTAAGTTTCATTTTTGTAAAACTTATTTCTATCCCTGCCCTCAAAATCATATATTTTCTGAAAGTACATCTGTGACCACGCCCATGGCATTCACCTTTAGAGGTACAATATGCAACATTTCAATTCATATATATCTATTGATTGATGTTTTATTGTTTACAGCCAGCTCCCTCCCAACACAAGACCTATGGGTAGTCTGGAATATATTCCAAAATGCAGGAAAAGAAATTACCATCATAACACTGGTCAACAACAAACTTATTGTTTAAGTTTTTTGAGCTGATTTAGGATCATTTTGGTGCTGAATCCAAAAATCACATTAATTTTGCTCAATCAGGTCAACTTTCTGAACTATGCTACATATTGGCTTTTTAACATTTTTGCTTACATTTATGGGCATTTTCACATCATATGATACAAAATTCTTTCATATTTCTTGCAATAAACGAGTTCTGAAGATTTTACTTTTGCCAATTTATGATTTATGTTTTTTTTAATATTACAGGTGAATGAAATGGCTTCGACTAGAAGATCTTGCAAAAATAAGTCTGACGTATTCTGCTACATCTGCGGTGAATACACCATTGTACCTAACAGGAATCCTGTTAGAAAATGATTTTTTTTCTCTTAAAACCTATGTTGAGTGAGAACTATATAAAAAATCAACTGATAAAGTCACAAAAATGTAATCAGTTTTGTGAGAAGATCAGATTTTTCAAAATCAAATTAGCAAAAAAACCTGACCTGATTGAGAAAAACAGATGTCATTTTTGGATTTAGCGGTGCAAAATGGTCCGAATTCAGTTGAAAAAACCTAGACAACTTGCAAAAAAATGTTTTTGGTGATAGAACGCGGTCAGAGTACCATTTAAATACAGTGGATAAGAATGCTGAATACTTTAACAAAAAGTATGTAATGTTACAAACTGTGCCTTCAGTTTTAAATATCAATATAAATGTGTCAACAACTACAACGACAACAACAGAAAATCCATAGACATCACATTATGTTTGAGGTAAGTCCATGTATTTGATAACCAGCTAACGTTAGGAACAAGCTGTTACTTTTGATGTTATGTAACTTGACGGGGATTACAAGGCAGTTACATGTGCATTTTATTACAGTTTTCACCAATTTGAGTATTGAGTGACATATGACATTAAACTCACTGGAAAACATACACCTATCAGCCGTAACATTAGAACCACTGACAGGAGAAGTGGTATATATGCATGTTATTTTATTAGAATAGACTAGACTAGACTAGACTAGACTAGACTAGACTAGACTAGAATAGAATAGAATAGAATAGAATAGAATAGAATAGAATAGAATAGCCCAACATCACCACCTACTGAAACTTTACAGACCTTGTCTAAGACTTTTAAGCGACAGATCCCTCCAGACCCAATAACGATCATGTTCGGTGTGGACCTCAGAACTAAACAGTGTTGTTTTGAAGTTTGTGACACTACTGGCCAGACGCCAAATTCTGTTAAACTGGAAGAACAAAAATCTTCCAACTCATCAGGCTCTGATGAAAGACATTATGTAACACTTATATTTGGAGAAAGTCAAATTTTTACGAAAAAGATAATGTAAAATTATTTTATTCAATTTGGCAGCTCTTTATAGATTATGTTAATGTTGTGTAAGCAAACAGACCTCCTTTTCTTTTTTTTTGTGTATATGTACATGTGAGTGCGGGTGTAATGTTCTTGTTTTGCATTGTAATTTCATTAAAAAGAGTTAAAAAAAAAAAAAAAAAGGAATAGAATTGAATAGAATAGCTTTATTGTCATTGTACAGTTACAACGAAGTTAAAAAAGTGCAATCGTCTCAGGTGCGATAAAAAGTATAAATAACACTGGGTTACAAAAAAATGTTTTTTGCAAGTTGTCTAGGTTTTTTCAACTGAATTCGGACCATTTTGCACCGCTAAATCCAAAAATGACATCTGTTTTTCTCAATCAGGTCAGGTTTTTTTGCTAATTTGATTTTGAAAAATTTGATCTTCTCACAAAACTGATTACATTTTTGTGACTTTATCAGTTGATTTTTTATATAGTTCTCACCCAGAATAGGTTTTAAGAGAAAAAAAAAATCATTTTCTAACAGGATTCCTGTTAGGTACAATGGTGTATTCACCGCAGATGTAGCAGAATACATCAGGCTTATTTTTGCAGGATCTTCTAGTCGAAGCCATTTCATTCACCTGTAATATTAAAAAAAGCATTAATCATAAATTGGCAAAAGTAAAATCTTCAGAACTTGTTTATTGCAAGAAATATGAAAGAATTTTGTATCATATGATGTGAAAATGCCCATAAATGTAAGCAAAAATGTTAAAAAGCCAATATGTAGCATAGTTCAGAAAGTTGATCTGATTGAGCAAAATTAATGTGATTTTTGGATTCAGCACACCAAAATGATCCTAAATCAGCTCAAAAAACTTAAACAATAAATTTGTTGTTGACCAGTGTAATGTGTATATAAAAGAGTATAAAAACTAAAATATGAAAGAAAAACCCTGACGGCATAAATATCTTCAGAAAAAAAAAAAAAACAGCATAAAAAAGTGTCACTATAAGTATAAAAGACACATAAAACATCATCATATACCCTGGACAACATTCATGGACATTACAATGATACTTCTCACTGGGATGGATATATTAGGCACAAAGTGAACATTTAGTCCTTGAAGCTGGGGTGGTGGAAGCAGTAAAATGAGCATCATAAGGGACACTGACGAGGGTCATGTTGTAAAAGTGACGACTGGGTCAGAGCACCACCACAGCTGCAGGTCTTCTTGGGTGTTCCTGGTCTGCAGTGGTCAGTACGGTCCAAAAATGGACAGAAGGACATCCTGATCTCAGGACAATTGAGCAACTGTGGAACACACTGGATAAACAAGTCTAATCGCTCCCATTTCACAATTTCCAGGACTTCAGGGGTCTGCTAACATCTTGGTCCAGATACCACAGCACACCTTCAGAGGTCCTGTGGAGTCCACACCTCAGGTCAGAGCTGTTTTTGTGGGAAAAGGCAGACCTGTGCAACAGTAGACAGGTGGTAATAATGTTCTGCTCCTGTAGATGCTCACCTGGTTTAGATCTGGTTGTTGCTCTGTAGATCAGGGGTGTCAAACTCCGGTCCTCGAGGGCTGGTACCCCGCATGTTTTAGATCTCAGGTGTCAAACATGTGGCCCAGGGGCCAAATCCGGCCCGCCAAAGGGTTTAGGTTTTTTTTGGATGAATGTGTGAAATGCAAAATTACACTAAGTTATTAACACTTCAGACCAATATGACCTAAAGGGGGTCGGATCACTAAAATACTACAGTAATAACCTATAAATACTCACAACTCCAAATTTTTCTTTGTAAATTAAAATATTTTCATGTATTTACGATAAAACAAAGTATAATTTCGCAAAAACTGTGAATAACCTGAACGAATATGAACCACCTGAAATGTCTTAAGAGAAGTAAGTGCAATTTTAACAATATTATGTCTGTAAATAATAAACTGAAGCATAATATTGTTAAAATTGCACATATTTATTCAGTTTGTTGATGTTATTCAGATGGTTTTGAAGGATAGTTTGTAGATGTAAACATTTTCATAATCTAATCTTACTTTTTTCACACTAACACAGAGAGAAAAGTTTGGAGTTGACATTATTTATATATTATTATGTAGGCCTGTAACGGTCCACGTACCAAACCGAACCGTTTCGGTACACACCTGTTCGGTTCGGTACACAGCTGTACCGAAACGGCACAGTATGATGAGAAAAAGAAAAAGGAACGAAAGACGTTGTTTGATGCGGAACTTTAAATCCGCGCAAGTTTCACACGGACATATTGAAGGAGCACACATTGACCCAAAATATGAAATAGCAGCTGATATAAGGTTAAAAAAAAAACTACAAATCTGATGTGAACCTGGAAGGAAGAGACTGCAGACCCTCCACCATCAGTCCAGTCCAGTTTGGATCAGTTCAGGTTCAGGTGAAAGACAACAACCAGGAAAGAGACGTTAATAAGACGGACGTTGTTTGGCCCCTAGGAACTACGGTAGTTCTAAAACACTGACACTAGCTCTGTCTGTCTGTCTGTCTGTCTGTCACGCACGCTGGATAATAGAGATAGAACGTTGAAAGTATGTAAAGTTTCACTTTCGTTTCACAGTAGCGTTCGTTACGTTAGTTACGGACCACACCCCCAGGTGTATAACTGTGCCCCCCCTACCCCCTGACTCCGACAAAAAAAAAAAAAAAAAAATCCCCCATGCACCCGTGCACACACAAATACACACAGTGTCCTAAACAGTTTGTTCTCTGTCCTAAAATAAATAATCTGGTTCATTGTGTTGTCAAAGTTTCTCTTCAGTTTGTTTCAACAGAATACCAGTTTACCCTCTTGTTAATGTTGCACTTCAGGTGGAATTTTTATGTTATTTTTATGCAGAATGTGAACTGACAGAACTGTGATCAGATTTTTCTTGTTTGTTCAAAACTACCTTTCAGGGGAAAGTGCAATACTAATGTTCAAAATACATTTAGTAATATTAATAATTTATTTTCTATTTGATTTGTAGCAGCAGAATTATATTATTCCTGTTTTTCTATATTCTGTTGTCTCCAAAAATTGGGAGAAAAATGTTAAAAAATTCATAAATGCATTAATAGACATTTTGAGGGGTTTTCTTTCTTCCCGTACCGAACCGAAAAAAACTGAACAGTGGCTTTGAAAACCAAAAACGTACTGAACCGAAAATTTTGTGTACCGTTACAGGCCTATTTTTATGTTATTATTTTCCTGGTCCGGTCCACTTCAGATCAAATTTAGCTGAATGTGGCCCCTGGACTAAAGTGAGTTTGACCCCCATATTTTAGATGTTTCCCTCTTCCATCACACCTGGAAGCCATTACATTATTATTAGGCTTCTGCAGAGCAGGATAATGAGCTGATCATTAATTGAACCAGGTGTGCTGGAAGAGGAACATACCTAAAACAAGGAGTTTGACACCCCTGCTTAGATACTTTTGATGCATACTACTGTAATTTCTGTTCTATAAGCTGCTATTTTTTTCCACTCACTGTAAACCCGCAGCTCAAAAATGATGCGGCTAATTAATGTTTTCCAGGCTAATGATCGATCCGGCTGTCAAAGAAGGAAATAGAGCTGCTGCACCAAAGTTTGGCATCAATGAATCGATGGTGAGACGTTGGAGACGGGGTGGGTGTGGCTTAGAGTCAGGTGCGACCAATAGTCCGGAAAGTACGATAGCCACTTTAAACTGGGAATGCCCAACATGATCTGGAGATGCTGGACCAGCTGATTTGGCCATTACCATTTCTTCTTTGACAGAGTTGCTCAGATCCCTACTCTTGCCTCTTTTGCTGTTTCCAACTCATCAGTTTCGAGGGTTAAATGTTGGCGTGCTGCCCATTAGGGATGTAACGACATGAAACGATTACTGTGACCAAAATTATCACGGTTATCATTATTGTCGCGGTATTGTTGAAATTGTGCTCAAAATGTTCAAAAAGTACTGATACACACACTGAAGTAATTTAACCAAGGTATATTTTGAAAAAAACAAAAACAAATAAAACAATTGGCACAATGCACCTTCTGTTGCAGAAACATTCAAATATTAACCCTTAGGGGTCTGAGCCTATTTTGGCTGTTTTAAAGTACTTTGATTTTACCTTTATATACTATATAAACAAATGTTTATTATACCCATGTTTGGTATCTTTTTTTTCAGCACAACATCTATATCAACTGCCTATTATTTTTTTCACTTTAACCTACTATATCAACATAAAAGGACAAAAACACAAAAAATATCTAAAATCCAATAGGAAAAATGTATATAATTTATTGCATAAATAACGCAAAGATATTTAACAAACCTTTTCAAAGACTTTAAAAGTGAATACTGGTTCCAAATATTAGGTATATAAAATCAAAATTGTAATAAGTTAAAACTATACTCAAATATGTGACATAAAAGCAGATCTTTACATAGGCGTTTTCTGCGGAAAAGTGCAGTAATCAAACACAGTTATCATGAGAATTAGAATTTAAATGGTAATACTAACCGTCTGCAATTTTACCGCTGATTATCATTATTATACTGTTAATTGTTACATCCCTACTGCCCATTGTAATGAAATAATCAACATTAATGCCACTTTGCCAGTCAGTGGTCATAAAGGTACGGTTGTATGTTTGTATGATCTGAACACAGCAATATATTATCATTAAGCTACTGCATTTGAGCATCACACCTGTAATCAGGGTTCCTACAGGTTTCTACAACTTAAATTTAAGACTTTTTAAGATTATTTAAAAAACAGAATTTAATGCTCATTCATGACCACACAGGCAAAAAACTTGAGACTCCTAGAATTTAGGAAAATGTATTTATTTACATCCTGTACACAGAACTGAATGGTCTGTGATCATTTCTCTCCGGCTGCAAAGTGAGCGATAACTGGTTCCTAATTTCAGTATAAATTGCGGGGTTGGAACTGGTGGAACTGAGTCGACTAACGTTACTTTCTTTGCAGCTTGGACATTTCCCAGACACATTTAAACACAATACAGCCAACAACATACCTGAAAACTTACCATTTCAAATATAATACCTTTTAAAGACTCTTCTAAAATATTAAATGCAGATTTGTAAATTCAAGACTTTTGAGACTTTTCAAGACCCTGCGGGAACTCTGTGTAAATGCAACATCAGAGGAAAATACTGCTTTTGTGTTGTGTTTGCACGTGCATTATTGTTACCACCCCTAAGGAACGGCGGTTATGTTTTCATTGGGGTTTGTTTGTTTGTTGGCAAGAAAACTCAAAAAAGTATGGACGGATTTGGATGAAATTTTCAGGAAATGTTGATACTGGCACAAGATTACATTTTGGTGGTGATCGGGGGGAGGGGCGGGGGGGGTTGATCTGCCTTGGCAAAGGTCTGCAATCTTTGAGTGCTTTTCTAATTTGTTTTGTTGAAATGCTCCCATATCTTGTCACTTTCGCTGTGCCATCATTCATTATCCGCTAAGGGACTAGGGCTGTAACTGCATTTGTGATCCTCATCAACACATTGTCCCTGAGCCTACACTTTAACCCTTTCATGCATTAATTATGAGAACCTTAGTTAAGATTTTTTTTCTTGAGTGTTTTTATTCCTCCATAGGCATGAAAAAAAAACAATGTGATCAAGGTTTTTTTTTTTTTTCATGGAGTTACAAAAATGTCCATGCATTTAATTTTTGAAGTAAAGAAACGTGTTTAAAAGTCAGTATCAGAAAGTGATATGAAAACAATGAAATAAAATCAAATCTGATGTTTTCTCACATTTTAACATATTCTAATGCTAGTTATTACTCTTTTCATGGAGATAATATGCAAAAAAAAACAAAAAACTTTTTTTTCTAATAGATAATTGATTTCCACTCAAATATGTTAGTGCAGATCAGGTTTATCTAGAACAGTACAGTTACAGTAATGGTCTGAATGTCAGTGCATAAGTGTCCACTGTGTTGGCTGATATGGAACTAAAACAACAAAACCCATGAATATACAAGAGAACAGCTGGAGAAGAACTGTCCACTGGAGTGACCACTGTGCATGAAAGAGTTAAAACACCGGCACAAACAACCGTCTCAGTATCTACTCCGAGGGCACTTCCATCCTCTCACAAGGCATCTCTACGTAGACATCTCTCATAATCCTCTATATTTCCTGTTAAAGCTGACCGTCCTTGGCTCTCGATCTGCCCCCCCCACCCTCAACCCCAACTCCACACAGACATTTCTCCAGCAGTCGCTGAGTGATTCAGGCTGGACAGTTAGTAGATTTCCTTCATCTAATGCAAGCTGTGAGTGCTTCTCTTTTGTCCTGCTGTTTGAGCAACTGTCAGCTCCTGCATCTTTTTCTACTGCTAATAACATTTCAGGGAGCCCAGCAATCTCCTTGGCTTGTCCTCTTATTACCGCAGACATCCCCGCCATCACTGAATGCATCTCTCTGCTGTTGTTTCTTTGAGTCTTCGAGGAGAGAAATGAGGCCAGTTGAAAGCATTGGTATGCTGCCTGTATATTATTGCATTTTTTTTTTTTTTTTTTCCTGGGCAGGTTTCTTCGCACTGTGAATTTTTGTCAGGGATCTATAACCAGCAGGAATGCAGTAACTGCCGAGTCGATTTGAGTTTTTAGACTTTAGGCGTGTTGAATGTAGTGAGATGTTTATGCAATTTCAGCTCTGAGAAAGGGAAATGGTGGTCAATAAGGAAGCAGATATGAGGAATCAATAGCGGCGGACTCAGAATGCTTAAAACTGGTAGGCGCCTTTATTTTCATTCAAAATTACAATCAGAAACAAGCTATTTACAATTACATTGAAATTGTGATTATTTATTATTCTTGGCTGATGGCTCCTGCGGATCAGTAGTAGTCCTCCGGGTCAGCTTTCTCCCCCTGATTCTGAATCTGCTGCTGCTTCTTGTACAAATCAGCAATCTGCACAGAGCACAGAGATGACAGAGATTGAGAGGACGACAGATATTCAAAGAGAGGGAGAGTTGGAAAGAGGAGGAGGGGTTTGCATAAGGGCATGGAAGTGATGAGGCAGGAAAGAGGGAAGATCATCAAGTCAGGTCAGTAACATGAGGCGGAAAAAGCTAAAAATAACAGTTTGACTATTCATATCCCGGGCTTTGAAGTCACCGACTCCCGGCTCCTGACTTAGACAAAAGATTGCATTCACTCGGAGCATGTCAGGAATTTTGGAGCTGGAAGGTGGGACGGTGAATAATGTGGTGCGGGGGACAATCGGTAGCGGTATCAGCAGCAGTGCAGCGGGGTGGCACAGTGAGAAGGAAAACAATAAAGCATGACATTCAGTCCACCACAGAGCTTCAGGAGGAACTGCTGGATTATTAGCCTCAGTCTGACTGGGCTCAGTTCATTCAGGGTTTGTGTTCGGTGAAATCCTTCCGTCATGAATTCAAGCATCAGTTAAAGGTGGGGTGGGAGATGTTTTTCCTGGAGCATTTTTTACTGTATTGCTTAAAATCCCCTTCACGCCCCGAGTACAACCAATTAATTAAATCAGTGGTTCCCAACCTTTTTTGGCTCATGACCCCATTTTAACATCACAAATTTATAGCGACCCAAAACATTCAAAACAGATACATTTTTTTTTTGCAAAAATTAATTTGTTTTTGATCATGTAATAGTTTGCTATACTATGCTGCAAATAAACATGAATTTTAGATTACATTTAGTCTATATAATGTATATTATTCTGGACAGAGGCAGTAAATCCAGGTGTAGATTACTGCACAAAGGGAGAATTTGATTTTCCTTGGTCAGGATATGTACAGTCAGTCCAGCTGTGATTTACAAGGGTGGCAATTAATACTGAACAAACAAGAACTGAAACTATGAATTATGAAAGAGCTGCAGCATCTGAAACTGACCACAATGAACATTTGACAGATAAACAGAACCACAGTGCTTCAGTTTCAGCTAGGGCTGGGCAAGTTAACGCGTTATTACTGCATTAACACATTCATTAAATAACGCGGACAGTTTTTTTTTATCTCACGTTAATGCCAATTTATTCTAACTCATATTATTCTGCCCCTGCTTGTGTGCGTGTAGCAATTAGCTCGCCAGATAGACAACAGGTTTCCCAAGAAAAGCCGGACACCGAAACTTCTCTCCAAATCTTTGACTTGAGACTCACTGTAAAACTGCAACATACAAACAAAATATGTCTCAGTTCTGTTCATTGCCTTAGTACATTTACATGGCATTATACATTTAAATGAATGGGGAAAAGATCGCTAGCTTGATGCTGACTTGAATGGGAAAATCCATAGACACGCTAATGATTAGCACTTACAGATTAATTTAAGATTTACAACATCTCTTTATCCAGCAACAAAGGTTCCCATCAGAGATATTTGATACTATTCATTCTTACAACAACTGAACATAAAATACTCACAGGCAAACGTTTTTGGGGCCATACAAACAGAGTGAAAGAAATGTGTTTGTTAGTTCCTTCTTATGTCCGAACTGGCTACGAGAACACCGCAAGGACAAAACATACATTAGTGCAATTTATTCCGACCACTAAAGGGCCCCATTTGCTTGCTTTGAACAACTGAACATCACATATTATTGGGCTTATTAGTATTAGTACTTATTAGTGGGCTTAAGACACCTGTCAATCACTCACAAGTGGAAATAAACTGGTGTGGACATAAACATGTGTAAAAGTAGCGGTCTGTTCCATGGACATTTTCATTTTAAATGTCTTCAGATGGTGGGGGTGAGAAGGACACAGTTGTTTGTAAGCACTGCAATGTGGAATTATTATTTTTAATCACCGGAGTACTTCCAGTCTGAAAAATACCTTAAAAGGCAATACACGCTGTTGATGCCCCCCCCTCATATAACTATGCAATTAATCGTGATTAATCGCAGAAATCCATGCGATTAATTACGATTAAAATTTTAATCACTGCCCAGCACTAGTTTCAGCTTCACAGTTTGTCATGTCTTTTATGGATCGGGATTGTCTCTGTCAACTCACCAGATGATGACTGGGTTAGAGCACCACCACAAGTTTTTATTTTTTATTTTGATCAATTACTAGAAATTTCAGGTGACCCCATTTGATTTCCAGGCGACCCCACGAGGGGTCCCAAGGTTGAAAAACACTGCCATAAATAATGACAACTCCAAATTCATGACAATGTTTACAAACTATACTTTGACAAACAATGTGAATAACCTGAAAAAAAATGAATATGAATGTCTTAAAAGAAAGCGTAATTGTACCAATACTCTGTTGCTAAATGTTTTGTGTATTTGTAGATCCACTGTGATCCGTAAGTTGTAATGCACATGTGTAAATGATAAACTGAGGCAGAATATTGTTCAAATTGCAATTACTTTTCTTGAGACATTTCAGGTTGTTCCTGTTGTTCACATTTTAAGGAAACTTGATGTAGATGTAAACATTTTCATAATGTAACTGTACTTTTTCCACTGTTATTACTTTACTGGTTCGTCCCGTTTCATATCATATTGGGCTGAATGTGGACCCAGAACTAAAATCAGTTTGACACTCCTGCCCTAACTAGTGTCATAAAGCTGTTCTGTTAAGCTCTGTTTACTGACTCCAGTTAAAAGCTCATAGAAGGGGCAGAGTTGACACCAGATTACCACCATTATCACACACAAACAAGTCAAGAGCTGGATATTTCTCACAAAAAAACATAATATTAATGGACTGCCTGTGGGGTTAATATTCCTATCAAAATTACATCATTAAAAGAGGGTTTTTTTTGTAATTTTTATGCTTTAAAATTATTCACAAAATGACTTAAAATTATCATTAGTCTTTAGAAATAAAAGTTTTAACATTATGGACCCCATTCGAATTCCAGGTGACCCCATGTGGGGTCCCGACCCCAAGGTTGAAAAACACTGAATTAAATGCTCTAACACAAAAATAAAAAAAATATAGTCACCTGTGGAACGGACAGGACTAAAAAAACACCATCCAATCATTTTAACCGACCCATCGAAATGATTGAATGGTGATATGTCTATCAAACTCAACTGTTATTTGTCCCCACCCCCCGCTGCGCGTACCCCTCATCGTGCGTTGTCAGAGGTTTGGAGCACTTGTACAGGAAACGAAGCCAGAGCCAGAGCTTGGCTATATTAGCTATATTAGGAGATGTACAACAAAAAAAGACAATAGAAATAAATCAATCAATCCAGCTTCCTGAGAGTTGTATGTTTACAATAAAAAAACACTTGTAAACAGTGAGGCTACATTTGGTGTAAATACGATAAAAGTCCTGGGAAACTGGCTGGGTTGTGTATGAGTTGAGTTACCACAATGCAGACCAGGGTCCACATCCCCATCATTCATCTTTAAAATATCCGTTTTCAGTTTTGTTCAGTTTAATGCACTGACTCAAACCTTCCTCCATCCCCGAAGCAAAACGCTGCAAAACCAGCCTCCTGCACAGACACCAGGAAAAATCAATAAAAGTCCAGCCCATCCCCATGATGAGACTGACTTAACTATTCAAGGCTAATGACGCAATAAAACAAGGAAACAATTGAACACTGGAGGCTCTATAAAAACTTTTTCACTTTTTCTTCACCCAAAGTGAGTAGTTTTGTTGCTGAAACCTGACAAAACTGATAAAGTATCTCTATGAAATAACTGAATACTTAGGGATGTCAAGCCTGACCCTCTGCTTTTCAGCTACAACCATAAACTACAATGATGAGCTTTGCACAAATTGATCTGTATTTACGAGAGTTTTTCCTGCAAATACTAAATCCCTTCTCTGGCTTGAAACTTTTTATCATCAGGGTGAGAAGAGAAGCGGGTCAGCTGAATGAGGTCATCTGACTAACCTGAATACACTGAATGTCTGAATGTTATCCCTAATGAGCATCAGCTTGTTACAGAGTGGTTCAGGGAGCACGAGACATTATCACCAGAGTCCAGACCTGAAACCCCCTGAGAATCTTTGGAATCTGATGGAGAAGACTTTACACCAGGGGTCTTAAACATGCAGCCCAGGGGCCACATGCATCCCGCCAAAGGTTCCAATCCGGCCCGTGGGATGAATTTACAAAGTGCAAAAATTCCACATTCAAGGCTGTGGAACTCATTTTCCACATATAGACCAATTTCATCTCAAGTAAAATAATAACCTACAAAAACTAATGACTCCATACTTTCTTCACAGTTTAATGTGAAAAAAATAATATTACATTATGCCTATAAATAATGACAACTTTAATGTTTTTTCTTTGTTTTAGTGCAAAAAAACAATATTAAATTATGAAAATATTTACATTTACAAACTATCCTGTGACAATAAAATGTTAATAACCTGAACAAATATGAACAATCTGAAATGTCTAAAGACAATTAAGCACAATTTCAACTATTTTCTGCCTGTTACTAAGTGTTTAGTGTCTTTGTAGATCCGATTCACAACGCACATGTACAAATGATAAGCTGAGGCATAATGTTGTTAAAACTGAACTTATTTTTCTTAAGAAATTTCAGTTTTTTCAGGTTATTCACAACTTTTTTGTTTGTATAGTTTATAAAACTAAGTATTTTCATAATTAAAAAAGTTTTGTACTGAAACAAAGAAAAAAAATGGAGTTGTCATTTTTTATAGGTTATTATGCTATTATTTTACTGGTCCAGCTCACTTGAGATTGAATTGGGCTGAATGTGGTCCCTGAAAGAAAATGAGTTGGCGACCCCTGCTTTACACAGTGACTCTCTCACCATAGTCACTTTGCATAAACTCTGCATTTATGCCACAGCAAATGTGTTGTCATCCCAACATCATCCACACATTCAGCCATCTGCTGTTAGAGTTAATGATTCTATTTGTAACATGTAACACTGATTCTCAAATAACGCAAAAACAATAAATGTCAAAATAAAGGTCAAGTAAACAGTTGGCACTGTTATATAAAAGATAAGTCTCTGTGGACATGAGGATGTCTTTAAATTTTAAGCAGTTAGACTTTATAATGTTAGCCTGTTGTCTGACACTGTGGTCCACTCCGCACACAACCTGTTTACAACCCACAGCCCAGTTGTTAGCAGGGTTTGTACGGTTACAGGGATTAGTGTATGATGGACGACTCTAACGTCTCAAATGAGGCCGTCACAATGAATAAAAGAGCCTCACTGTAGTTATCTTAGAGATGGGAAAATGAAACTAGGGCTGCAAAGAACTTTCAGCCAACAGCTAAAAGTCAAAAAACAGAACACACTTCATCTCACCGCCATGAAATCCTGAACTTGTAGTTTCAAGAAAAGAAAAAGTAATTATGAGAAAATATCTTGTATTTGCAAGCTGAAGGTCAGGATCTTGTACTTATTAGAAAAGCCAAGTCTGGCTTCGTTTTTTTATATTAAAGCATATTTTTTTCCAAATATCTTCCGTGTCTCAGAGGTGAGCTCTATTTTACACAAATAAGACACCTCAGCGCTGCCTTCTATTTTACATGGATATTATGTTAAAAATCTGCGTTTTGTTCCAATTCCATTTTGCCTCTGGTGGAGGAGTTTAAGTGTCTCGGGATCTTGTTCACGGGTGAGGGTAGGATGGAGTGGGAGGTCGACAGGCGGATCAGGGCGGCGTCTGCAGTGATGCAGACGCTAAACCGATCTGTTGTGGTGAAGAGGGAGCTAAGCCAAAAGGAGAAGCTTTCGATTTACCGGTCAATCTACGTTCCGACCCTTGCCTATCATCATGAGTTCTGGGTCATGACCGTAAGACCGAGATCGTGGGCACAAGCGGCTGAAATGATTTAACTCCACAGGGTGTGTGGGCTCAGCCTTACAGATAGGGGGAGGAGCTCGGACATGTGGGAAGGACTTGGAGTAGAACCGCTACTCCTCTAGGTCGAGAGGAGCCAGTTGAGGTGGTGCAGGCATCTGGTGAGGATGCCTCCTGGACGCCTCCCTGGGAGGTGTTTCAGGCATGTCCAACCGGGAGGAGACCTCAGAGCCAACCCAAGACATGCTGGAGGGATTATATCTCTGGACTGGGAACACCTCGGGATTCCCCCAGAGGAGCAGGTGGAAGTGGCTGGGGAGAGGGCTGTCTGGGCTCCTCTGCTGAGGCTGCTGCCCCCCGACCCAGACCCAGATAAGCGGAAGACGACAAGTACGAGTGATCAATAAATAACTAGGGCTGTCGAAAGTGTTATATCAGGTAGTTGTAATTATAAGATAAGGTGTTGACTTGTTGTTTTTATCTAGTTGTGACTGTGAGGTGTATCCTAATTCCTATTACAAACACCAGAAATATCCAGGTTAACCTGAGACTTATGCCACGTTTCCACTGCGTAGCACCGGCTTGACTCGACTAGGCCTTTTTGCGTTTCCATTACAACAAAGGATCTGGAATCTGGTACCTGGTACTAGTTTTTTGGTATCACCTCCACCGAGGTTCCAAGTGATACTAAACTGTGACCTATAACACTGCAGACCACTGATTGGTCAGACATTTTTCTCTGTGACCCACCGTTTTACAAAAAACAGATGCGGAAGTGGACAGTAAATGTAGCAACACATTAATCCACATGATAACAGCCCAAAACTACACCATGGTTGGTCGAGGAAATTCAGTCTTTGGTGGCCAACGTAAAAATTCAGACGAGACAACAGGCAATGAGTGAGTTTTCAGCAACTCTCTGAGCAGACGACATGGAAATAACGTGCCGCATCGCTATGACGTCCAGGTACTGTAAAGTCAGTAGTATCCTGTAACGGAAACAGTCGAGCTGAGTCGAGCTGGTTCCACATAGTGGAAGCGCGGCAATATAAGGCCAAATAAGGACCCTTAAATTCACATACTTAACACACTGTAACCTGGTAAAAATGAAGAGTTTTTTTGGCCAAACAACAAATAGCTGAAGGTGATGCAGTCGATACTTTTACATACACTGTAATTAGGGGTGTAAGAAAATATCGGTTCTGCAATATATCATGATATTTCATTTCACAATACTGTATCGATATTAAAATGTACTGTATCAATATTTTTAGGTATTTATTTAAATGCAGATATTGTGCATTTGATATTATTTATTTTTTGTTTATATTTTATTTACTATTATTTAATACTCTTTTATTAAATAATGTTAGTTCCTTTGTTGGAATTACACAAAAATGATGTTCTGATGTTAGTTCTGAAATAATAGAATATGAACATTTGAACAGGATCTTAAACTGTAATGTCTGTAAAACAGAATTTCAGTTTTAACATGAACATTTTGTGATATAGCATTAGATCCTGTTCTGATCAAATAAAAATGTGTTTGGTATTTGTGCATATTTCTGGTGTAATTCAATTCTTCAAGGAAATAATCATTTAAAAAAAATAAAAAGAAACAAACACAAATTGCCTTTTTAACAGTATCATGATATATCGCATCGTGATCCTAGTATTGTGATTTGTATCGTATTGTCAGATTCTTGCCAATACACAGTCCTAACTGTAATATACAAGTCTTAAATGTTTTTGATCCATCTCTCAATTATTAACACTGAGGCTGCAAAGAGCCTTTGTCAGCTTCTTTTTTCGTTGCAAAGTCCCAAAATAAAGATATTAAATCAACCGAGATGTCCTCCAGTGGCTGAGCGTCCACCGCCTCAGCAGAGACACTTGGTGTGTTCGTTAGTCTAAGAGATGTCATGTCCTATGCAACAACACAGTGAAACGTGTGTTGACTCACAATGCAGCCTCTGGGTTGTTAAAATACAAAAAGTGATATGGCAGTGGGTCAGTGGGGAGGTTAGACTGAAGCAACAAGCTTTTCTGAATGAATAAAACAGTCTTTAAAAATACATGAAACTTAACTCATAAAGACACACTAGTGCTGGGAAGTAAATCAAATTAACCCATAAAGACCCATAAACAGCCACCGGCAACGAAAATCATCTATTGATCTAAACTGTTTAATACCTGCTGATCCACTAATCTTATCAATACATGTAAATAACTGGTGTAAAATACAGTTATTCATCTTTTCATGGTCATCAGATATGACCCATTTGGACGTTCAAGGCTCCGTAGTTACCATGGAAACACCGTTATCTTCTACAACACTGATTCACCAATAAAACCCATGGAGTTGGATCAATGACAGTGGATGGAGACGTTTGTTTTATATTCAGTTATTGATATCTGTACTGAAACAGTCACTTTTTCTTCAGTTTTCTCTGTTTTTATATAATAACTTTTTAATTTACTCTGAGTTTTTATGAACATCTACATGGTCTGTGAATTAAATATAGGAAAAAACATGATTTACTGTGGAAAAATGCAAAATAAAGAGGATAATATTATAATAAATGGTGATAAATCACTTAAGAAAGGTTAAAAAGAGAGAAAAATTAATTTGGGAACTTCCACAAAAGTGGTGCTGGGTCTTTAGGGGTTAATGTCTTTGTCAAGTGTCCAGTCAGCTAAATTAAGTGGTTTATGATGGGTGTTGTGTTTGATGAAATACTGTATCTTCCATACAGGTTAGGGCTAAACCCAGAGAGGTCACCTCAGCTGTAATGCAGCTCTGCTTACTGCCACATCAGGGGTGTCAAACATACGACCCATGGGCCAAAACCCACCCTCCAAAGGGTTCAATCTGACCCACAAAGCGCAACAGTCAAGAGTTTCAATAACCCTTAACAAGTTGTATTGATCATAAAGCTAAATACCATATTTTTCAGCTGTTTGTAAATGTTTTGTGTATTTGTAGATCCTCTGTGATCTGTGAGTTGTAATGCACATGTGTAAATGATAAGATGAGGCATAACACTGTTAAACTTGCTGATTATTAAAACTCTTGTATACTGGGGTGGCCATAGCTCAGGAGGTAGAGCAGGTCGTCCAATGTCCGAAGGGTTGGCAGAACCATTCCAGTACTGCCTGGTTAGTGAAATCATTAGTGTTGTCAAACGATTACATTTTTAGTCAGATTAATCACAGGGTTGTAGTGGATTAATTTTGATTAATCACGATTAAATATTATTCATTTTTAATCTATATTAGGGCTGGGTAAAAAAAAAAAAAAATTGATCTGATCGATCTTAGATTCATTTTGTTTTCATTTTGTGTAATCGAATCGAGATCGATTTTTCAGAGCATGACCGGGACTACGCGGAAGTGCAGGTGGCTCCGTCTTGCGAACCTCTGGGGAAGTCTTGGTCTTGCTCACGACAGCTCTGGCACGGAAAAGACGCGGAGGAAGGGTGGGGACAACCCCTCTGCTGGAGGTCCTCCCGGCCTCAAACTCTAACCTGCAGTGTGAAGGAACTGGCCACCCGGAGGTTCTCCGAGATGAGTCATGGAAGCCAGTCGTTCTTGGAATGATTACTTGGATCCATACTATCACCTGTGGCTGAGTATGGAGTTAGAGGAATAGTAAAGCGACAATGTCTGACTGCTACATTAACCCCCCCCCCCCCCCGCTCCCTGACCAACAATCATGGAGCGCAACCACCCCCCTGTGAGTAGAAGCCACCAGCCATAAAACAGAATAAAGATGACAAAGAACTCCGTTCTGAGCCTCTGTAGAAACATGGCCATGTTTCTGTCCTGTTCATTATTTCAGAGCAGATTCAGCTACCAACTGCTGCAATGTCATTTTTATTTCCTTTCTAATATCAACATTGATACCAGTATTAATGTGTTGCATGACTGCGGTGGTCAAATAATCAGGTTACAACTTAAAATTGTACTTTGGTATCACTAAATTAATCTGAATCAATCAATTAATACTGAATCGATATCAAATCGTGATTAATCGATTCAGAACCTTATGAATCGAAATCAAATTGATTACGGAAATTGGCCATGGTACCCATCTCAAACCTATATTAATTGTGTTTCATTTTGCATGAGCAAACAAACTCAAGAAAGAGGGAATATATATGCACTTAACATGTATATTAAACACCTTAAACAGTTTCAACAAAACAACTGTAAACAAATGTTCAGTCTTTTTTTTTTTGTCCTCATATTTCAGAGGGCCAATGTGTTGTTTAGTGTCTTCTCTGTTTTATGGGTTGGTTCTGCTGCCTGTCACTACCGGACCAACTGACCATTTGTTCATGCACAACACTAACTCTACTGGACAAACTGACCCAAATGTGTTGGCAGTCATTCTGCGCTGCAAATGGGTTAATGGGGTTAAAATTTGTAATCAGATTAATCGTGATGATGGATTTATCCACATTAATGCGTTAATTTTGAAAGCCCTAGAAATCATATCACGTTTTGCTTTCCCTCATGTATTTCATACTCTAAAATTCAACTGAGAGAAACTTTTTTCCATAATTTATTAAGACTTTCACACAAAATTCCAGACATTTCAAGGTCTGGGAAACAGTGTTTCAAAATTACATACTTTCAAGACTTGTGCAAGCACCCTGTTCAAGACTTAGGAAACAATCAGCTGTCTGTGTGATTACAGCTGATTAAATATATAATAAAAGAAGTGAAAAGTTAAAGGGATAATGTGAACAGATTGAAGAGTATACTTCACATATTCACATAGTGGAGCATCTTCATCCTATCAATATAACTTTTTAAGCAATGTTAAGCTGAGTTGGAATAAATATGATTCCAACCCTGTTTCATAGTCCAGCTCTACAGTCGGGGCATATCCAACATTTTCAGGCTCATTTTGTTGTTTATTTTGTTTGACGTAAGGTACCTGTGATCCAGTTGTGGCATCCTCAGGCTTCTTGTCGTCTCTGACCCGAAGGAAGCGTGGGAACCTCAGAGAGATACCCTTCTCTGGATCCACCTGACAGGAGATAAAAGATCATAATCACAATCAGTCCATAAACATCTCTGTTATACACAAACATGGACAGTTTCCCTTTGAAAAGGTTTGAATGAGCTTCTTGACCATAAAACAGGGCTGTCAAAGTCATTGTCGTTCAGGGGCCACATTCAGCCCAATATGATCAAGAGGGTCAGATCAGTAAAATAACAACATAATAACCTATAAATAATAATCCACATTTTTCTCTGTTTTAGTGCAAAAAAAGTAAAATTACATTATGAAAATGTGAATAACCTGAACAACCGTATACAATCTGAAATTTCTGAAGAAAAATAAGTGCAATTTCAACAATATTATGTCTCAGCTTATTATTAAAGCTATACTATATGATCTGGCATTTTTACATTTTTTCTTTTGTAATCTTAAAGGTGCGGGAGACTTTTGTGACCAATTTTTCATCAAGTCTGTAAAACTTCAGTCATATCCTTAGTATCACAAATCTGTAAGTCTTTCTGTGATTACTCACCTGAATCTCTTGCATTATGGTCAACAATTTCAAAGTGCCATCCTCCATAAACTAAACATGTGTTTACAAACAGAGCCGGGAGGGAACTCGGGCATCTTCGGAATTTTGTCGCGACGTGCACTGTGAGAAAGGGAGGTTTGCACAGCCACCTGTCAGCATCAGCACAACCGTATGGTATTATTTGGATAAAAGAAACACGAAGCGGAAGTGGCTGGAAGAATATGAGGGAAGGGAGCTCCTGCCGTTTCCACGTCATGTCTGTTCCAGCTGCTGCTGCCAGGTGGCTGCACGAGCCTCCGCTTCCCACAATACACGTCGCGACAAAATTCCAAAGATGCCCGAGTTCCCTCCTGGCTCAGTTTGTAAACACATGGTTTATTTATGGAGGATGGTACTTTGAAATTGTTGACTGTAATGCAAGAGATTCAGGTGAGTAATCACAGAAAGACTTTCAGATTCGTGATGCTGAGGATATGACTGAGGTTTTACAGATTTGATGACAAACTGGTCACGAAAACCTCCCGCATCATTAAAATGCTCCAAATAAGCGTGTGTCAAACTAAAATGTAAAGGAAATCCACCAGGTTTTGAAACTCAAAAATGTTTAATTGTCATATTTCTGACAAAAGTCTGACCAATCATTTTGTTCGGTCCGAATAAAATAATTGGCTGAGCCTCCTGTCTGTCATCCATTACCACCATCCCACATCAGATACCGGTGCATCTGAATTTGATGTTTCTCACGCTGCTCCTTCTGTCTAGGGATGTGAATGGATAGGACTCAAATGCACTGTGGTGCTGAAGGGAAAAAATGGATTTATCAACAGAAACAACAACCAAGGGGAACACACAGCAAAACCCGACTGTAGCAGTCAGAGCCCGGTGACTGAAGGATGGAGATAAAGTCTGGGAGTTGGGTGGACTTGATTCTGCAGACACGTCCGCCCAAAGCTCAATTTTTATGATCGTGCAAACTCCGCATACACATACTTAGTGTCAGTCAATGTAGGATGATAAATGTATGGACTATGAAACCTCAAAAGTCTACAGACAGTGCACAGAGTCCGCCCGACTCTGTGGGAGAATTTATTGTAGGTGATGAGGTGCAGTGAACACAACGATCCACAGACTGGACCCTTAAATACAGGGTCTACTAATGATAAAGGAGATGCAGGTGGATGACAGTGTGTCTGATTACTGAGGGGGGGGGGGGGGGGGGGGGGGGGGTCTGCAGCCACACCAGAGCGGACCGTGACATCTCCACCTCTACCTCTGCGTGCATTAGGTGAGGAGGGGAGTGTCTGAGCTCAGGCAGGGGAAAGTGGGCGGGGCTTTGGAGGGAGGCGGGTTGTTCATGTTCAAATTTTTACTAAGTGCTGTGCGACATGCCAGAGCTGCAGGTATAGCTTTAATGACATTTACAGATCACAGTGGATCTGCAAATGCACAAAACATTTAGTGACAGGCAGAATAATAATGGCACTTATCTTTAAAACATTTCAGGTTGTTCCCATTTGTTCAGGATATTCACATTTTATTGTGAAAGACAGTAAATATTTATCTAATGTAATTTTTCTTTTTACGCATTAAAGTAAGAACCAAATTTGGAAATGTCATTATTTATAGGTTATTATGCTATTATTTCCATCCATCCAGGTTTTGGCCCGCATGTTTGACACCCCTGCTGTAAATGCTTTAAACACCCAATACTTAAAAGGTTCTGAGACTGTAATAAATTAACCCATAAAGACCCAGTGCTACTTTTGTGGCAGGTCCCAAATAAATTTTCCTCTCTATTTAACATTTAAGTAATTTACCCCATTTATTATAATATTATCCTCTGTATTTTGCCTTTTTCACTATAAATGATTTATTTTCCTATATTTAATTTAGATGTTCAATACAGCTCAGAGTAAATTTCAGAGTTATTACATAAAAACAGAGAAAACTGAAAAAAAATGACTATCCGTCAAATCTGTCATTCACTGAACATAAACCCAGTGTCCATCCACTGTCACTGATCCAGCTCCGTGGGTTTTACTGATGAATCAATGTTGTAGAAGATGATGGTGTTTCCACGGTAACTACAGAGCCTCTGAACATCCATATGCGTCATATCTAATGACCACAAAAAGATAAACTGCACTTACACCAATTATTCACATGTATTAAAAGGATTAGTGGATCAACAGGTATTAAACAGTTTAGATCAGCAGAGGGTTTTGGTCACTGGCTGCTCTTTGAGTCTTTATGGGTTAATACTGAGTTGTGATTTGCATATTTCCTGTTGTGTATACACAGATCTGGGATTCAGATAAACAGAATCCAAAATCTGATGGTGGTGATGTCAGTTCCCAGATTTCTTGATTTCTTTGAGTATGTTTTTTGGCATCCAACACCTGACCCTATAAGCAGTTCAAAGCAGAAGAGCCACTGTAGCTGCACTGATTTCAACCAAAACTGTGTGTTTTAAAACATAGATGCTAATCTTCTTAGCCAGAGGCATATTTAACAGCTAATGCAACCACCACCTGCAGAGTTTAGCAAGAAATCTGTAAAATACATTTATTGAAAATGAAATGCACCAACAGCTGCTATAAAAAAAAAAGTATTTTAAATAAGAACATATTTGTCCAAATCAAGGTTATTATCATTAACGAAAACTAACAAAATGATGAACACTAGAATTGTAAAAACATTTTCGTTAACTGAAACAAATAAAAAATATAATTAAAAGAAAAAAAACGATAACTAACTGAAACTGTGTTGTGTGCTTACAAACGTATAAAAATTATGGACAAAATTTCGTTTTTGTCTTTGTCAATGTCGGATTGATATAAAATCGATTTATTTCCCTCAAGCAATTTTAGCTGCTGGCACTATATGATATTTCACGGTCTGTCACTTCTCGTCACTTGTGGTTTAGAGTCATCTTCTGGTCCCCACTCTACCTGGAAACATGGAGACTAAAGTTGGGAGAAAGCAGCAGAGTCCTGTCTGGGATTTATTTGAATACGACGGCAAAGAAGAGAAAAGATGTAAAAAAAACCCTAAAAGTAAGCATTTAGAAAATAACAAAAACTAATAAAAACTAGCAAACCTGCCCTAAAAACTAATTAAAACTAATTGAATTAGAGAAAAAAAAAGTCAAAACTAAATAAAACTAAACTATAATGACAAATCCAAAACCACTATAATCTTGGTCCAAATCAGTTTCATTTTCACTCCAATGTGATTTAAATCTGCTTTGTTTCCTGCTGGTGTTTATTCTTGCTGTGGGGCAACACCGGGCACTACCACTACTAACAAAGCACTATCTGTTTTATTAAATCCAGCATCTTTTACACCAGTTTTACTTGCTCAATTAAAACTTTGCTAATTGTGACTTTTCATTGCTGGTAGCAGACTGTAACATGGAGAATTTAACAGCAGAAAAACACATGCAGGGGGAGGCCATAAACATGCAGAACTGACCAATCCCATTGCAGCCTTGTAGACCGGGGACAGCGACAGGTCGGCGCACTTCACTTCCCAGACCTGCACGGCATCCAGCCACACGTCGGGCTCTGCTGATTGGTCGACCCTGTAGTAGGCACGAGGTTTGGGCAGAATATGCTCCTAGAGAACATGAAACAAATGTAGACAAACACTGTTGAACTGCAAGATGAAAAACAAGTCCAAAATCACAGAAGTATTATTACAAAGTATTATGAGGTCATGGTGAAGCTGCATCACATCCTTTTATCCTCATCAGTTTGTGTGAAATTTGGTCTAAAACACAAAGTATGAATTCGTCAGTTACAGCCAAAAACATGTTTGGTGAGGACAGGTTTTGACGATCACGTAGTCGTCAGTTCTTCTACGTCCAAGTCAATATTTATGCCTAATTTGAAGAAACTACACTGAGGCATTCCTGAGTTTTCGTGATCGAATGGACAGACATACGATCGCTTACATCACTGACTATCACTACTGCCGAAGGATGAAAACATGATACTGATGTTTCACTAGTGAACTTATCACATCAGTTCATCCTTAAATGTTCAGTGTGTGTGATGTTCAGTAGAATCGAAGGGTGAAGCTGCAGATGAAGCACCAACTGACTACAAACCTCTTCTTTCTGCTTTTGTTCTCTCTTTTGATCCACACATAAACAGAACGATATCACTAGTTAAGGTCAGAGTGATATGAATTATATCAAAATTCATCCACATTTACATAGAAACATGTTCAATATATCATGTTGGAAGTGCATCACACTACTGTAAATTTTATTCATTAACAAGTGAAAAAAGTAGGCAGCGCTTACTAATACCCCTGCATGGTCACACAACACTTTTCCCCTCCTACTCATTGATACCCTGCCTACCCAGGGATTCATTTTGAGTCTTTACTTTCCATATTTTCAAAAATTTATAAAAAAAAAAAAAAGCAAAAGTTGAGAAAAAGGCAAATGTAAAGAACGTGTGTGAAATTTGAAAAGAATCGAGTGAATAGTGTCAGAGAAATCGGTTGAACAAAAATCCCAGATGGAATTTCGGGTATGTCTATATACTAGACTTGCACTGATTTATCGGCCATGCTCAGAAATTGGCTGATTTTCACATGATCGGCCGTGACATGTGACCAGCTGGTCAGTCTGAAATTGACCTATTTTGAGTGAAGGTCAAATTCCTGCCACGCTGCACAGCCAGACCAGGTTCCAGATAGTCACATATGAGTGAAAGTCATACGCTGCTTTAAAGTAAAGTTAATAAAACCAGTTTATTTCTTTTTCATTAGCTATCATTATGTTTTTATAATTATTATTTTGTTTCTAACTGTACTTTTTCTGTTTAAAAAACCCTTAAAAAAGGATTTTTGAGTGTTTTTTTGGGCTGGAATGGATAAATTATATTTCAATTAATTTCAAAAGGGAAAATTCATTTGTAAAACGAACAAATCGCAAAACAAGCTCGGTCATGGAATGAATTAAACTAGTACTGTGAGGCTCTGCTGTTCATGCACGTTCTCAATTATACTCAAAGTCAGAGGCCTCATCACCACACTTATTTTCTTCATTTTGGTTTCATGAACTAGATTGTAGTATCAGACCACATGTGTTTCCCTCTCATTTTCAGCTCTTATGCTACTTTCATCTTATGTTTTTTTCTCGTTTGTTGTGCGTGATATGCAGAAATGAATGGACCAAAAAGATCATGTTTTGCATGTGCTGTAGCACATTTAGTTTAAAATAAAATCAAAATAATCAAACTATTTTGAAGACGTAAGCAGAGAGTAGATTTTTGTGTTAAAGTAGAGTAAAAGCTATCAGAAAATTAAACACTCAAGGGAAGGAGAAATACCTAGAAAAATCTACTCAAGTACAGTTGTATTTAGTTACTTCCCCCTCTGACAATGTGTGATGTGAAAATAAAAAATGAACCTGTAATAAAATCCCTGGGCATTTCCAGACTCAAAGGTGAAAAACGATAGATCCAAAACTGTTAGTGTCTCTGTACAGCAGACACATACGGACATATACAGTACAGAAAATAGAGCAGTACATTTATAGAGAACCTGGTAAAGAGACAGTGACGGAGTGCCTTTGGCTGCTCTGCTGGATCTCGCCTCACAATTCGTTCCCAAGAGAAATCCTGACTTTGAGCGCTGATATTCAAATGATACGCACTTGTCTGACGGGCAACATGAGAAGGTGATTTCCAGACCACATTATCATAGACCTATATGAAAGAATTCACTCTGAACCGCTCTGACAGACACACTCGTTACCTGATATTCACCCTGTAAGATTACACAAACCCAGGCAGCTCAGGGTATGCATTCATGTCTTTGGGAAGTTTAGTAAACTACTCTTTAACTAAAGTTCAATAGTCTCATTCTGACATGATGCAACACTGAACCTGTTTACATGAGCATGAAATGAACATCTGCTAACTGTTGGTAATCATATAATTGTAATAGTCAGATCTGACGCATTTACATGCACTTAAGAAATGCGATAATCGTAAACCCCAGTTTAGATGCTCCAGTCAATTATTGGATTTCTTTCAGAGTACGTACATAGTGACGGTAGAATCAAACTTCCTGTTCTTCTCTTCCACTCACGTTTGACTACGTAACTTCCGTTTTCTACAATTTTAATTGTTTCCACACATGCATAGAAGTAAAACAACGAAATCAATCAGATTAACCTGTATACATGCAGGAAGACATTGGAGTACTGGGGAGAAATCCAGGTGTGTTAATCTGATTTCTCATGATCAGATTACCGCTGTTATCTGATAAAACAGATCAGATTATACCGTTTACTAGGGCTGTGTATCAGCAAGAATCTGGCGATACGATACAAATCACAATACTGGGATCACAATACGATATATCACAATATATTATGACACTGTTAATAAGGCAGTTTTTTGTTTGTTTCTTTTTTTTAAATGATTATTTCCTTGGAGAATTGAATTACACCAGAAATATGTACAAATACTGAACACATTTTTATTTGATCCCAACAGGATCTAATGCTATATCACAAAATGTTCCTGTGTTTAAATTTAAATTATGTTTTACAGACATTACAGTTTAAGATCCTGTTCAAATGTTCAGATTCTATTAGTTCAGAACTAACATCAGAACATTTTTTGTGCAATCCCAACAAAGGAACTAACTTTATTTAATAAAAGAGTGTTGAATAAAAATAAATAAGATATAAACAAAAACAAAAATGAACCTCCACAATAACTGCATTTGAATAAATACCTAAAAATATCGATTCAGTACTATTTAATATAGATACAGTATTGTGAAATGAAATATTGCAATATATTGCAGAACCAATATTTTCTCACACCCCTACTGTTTACGTGATCAATTGAATGATTTGATAACTCCAGAAATCGGATAATATTGGAGTATTAGTGTGGATGTAAAAGGGCATCTGTGAAATGGTGTAATGTTAACTACTTGTGCTGCAGTGTCCACAGAAGTAGGTCAGAGTTAAGTAATGCTGGAAAAGAAGGCTGGAGCAGTCGTGGTGGGTTTACACACATTATTTATACTGTAGGCTTTTAAGTGACACTCTTCTACACAGTGGACTCCAGTGAGCGGGCTGTGGTAGGTGTGTAGGCTCTTATAAAACACTGCAGACGAGTCGTGCCAGGCTGTAAACTTATGAGCCTTTTAGTCAAACAGTGGATCATTACAGACGGTAACCTTATTAAAGGGACTGCACGTCTGCGACAGGATCAATCAATAAAAACACTGTTCCTGAATTCTGATGGTTTGAAATTTATCACTGCAAGAATCATCTGAAAAATGACTTCATATACTACCTTTTGTGTCTTTAAAGGCGCTGGAGACTTTCGTGACCAATTTTTCATCATATCTGTAAAACCTCAGTCATATCCTCAGTATCATGAATCTGTTAGTCTTTCTGTGTCTACTCACCTGAATCTCTTGCATCACGATGAACAATTTCAAAGTGCCATCCACCATAAACAGTCCATTTGTTTACAAACGAGCCAGGAGGTCACTTTGGAATTTTGTCGCGACGTGCATTGTGGGAAGCAAAGGCTCGTGCAGCCACCTTACAGTGGAAGCTGTAACAGAGACGATCGGAAACAGCAGGAACTCCCTTCCTTTTATGCATATTCCTCCAGCTGTTTCCGCGTGTTTGTTTCATCTATATAGTATCATATGGTCGTGCTGCCGCTACCACTGTCAGGTGGCTGTGTGGACCTCGGTTTTCCACAATGCATGTCGCGACAAAATTCCGAAGATGCCCGAGTGACGTCCCAGGTCGGTTTGTAAACACACGGTTTGTTTATGGTGGATGGCACTTCGAAATTGTTCACTGTAATGCAAGAGATTCAGGTGAGTAATCACAGAAAGACTTACAGATTCGTGATACTGAGGCTATGACTGAGGTTTAACAGATTTGATGAAAAATTGGTCACGAAAGTCTCCAGCACCTTTAACAAATGGACAAAAGTAAATAAAATGACAATTAATGCTGCAGGGACAGAATATTACTTGTGCAGCTCTCCCCTCTTGGTCCAAATTAAAAAAAAAAAAATAGGACAAAGGGTCCTGTAGTCCAGTGGCATAATTTAAAGACTTTGACATTCATTTTACCTTTCAAGGTCAAAGGTCATGGCATCAAATGAAAGCCCATATGTGACTTCCTATCTATTACCAATAGTAATTATATCAATATCTTCAACTGTTTTCAAGTTACAGCACTTTGATAAATGTCCCATTATAAGCCAATAGGGATTTTAACATTTCAAAAATTCATACAAAATTCAAAAATCAATATTTCTCAGTTCTTTCCACAAACTTGGTAGACCTTGTTGTTCCACAACAAATATGAAGTTATTTTGACTGATGGTTTCGGAGAAGAAGATTCTTGAAAAATTGTTTCCAGATGGACGGACGGACGACAACTGACACCAATAGTCCATTGGACATTTGGGCTGTTGGACTAGAAAGACACTTTTCTAGGCTTCTATATTGGAACTAAAGCAGCAGAATCACATATTTAATCAGCGATCAGTGATTAGAGCAGTCATTTAAAGATGTAACCCTCCCATCTGCCTGAGATTAGGAAAAATCTGCACCACAGAACAGAAAACCGAATCTACAGAAGGTGGTAGAACCCCAACCCCCACCCCCGTCTCAGACCACTTGAAAATACAGTATGTGTGAAAGGTAATTATGGAATTTTTGCTTAGTAAAGCCAAAAAAAATATTAATCACAGCAGCTTTAAGCACACAAGACTAAAGCTGGGTAACAAACAGTCTCCACAAATTCAAGGTATCATTGGTTTCACACTTAATTTTGATGCCTTAAGAGTAAATCTCCTCAAATCTCCTCCTTCAGTGCATGATGGATGGGATATTAACAGACAGCTTCAATTTGTGTGAAATTAGTAGTGTAGGATAATGGAGGCACTCTTTTATAGGAATTTAGTCACTTTCAGATGTCTCCATGCCTCCTCGTGCACATATTCCATCAACACAACTGCTCTCATGACAGTATTTTGCACATGTACCGTCGCAGCAGAACGAGCATCACACAAGAATTAGTCAAACAACACGGAAAACTATTACCCTGATGTCAGAGCGATTTTGTGTGTGTGTGTGTGTGTGTGGTGTGTGTGTGTGTGGTGTGTGTGTGTGTGTGTGTGTGGGGGGGGGCAACCTATGTATAGCACTGGGACAGAGCTAATGAACATTGGAAATGGGTCTGAATATGGAAGTGTAAGAAATAAGTTACTTTTTCATGTTGTAAAACTGCTACGAGTGCAGAAAACACAAATGAAGTGATCTGAACTTAAGGCTTTAGTTCAGTAAAATGTATTTAAATCAACAGGACTATTATATTTTTATGTCTTAGGTAAAGTAGGACGCGGCATATTATGTGATAATGGATGATTTTTCTCCATAAACAAGATGTCTGAAACCTAAAAAAAAAAAAAAAAAGGTTCTCCCATCTGTGAAACATTAATGCTACCCATTAACTACCCATTTGTTAATGTCAGAGGGTCTATTTATACAGATTTGGTTCAATACTTGGTATAAAACATCAAATTTTAACCAGAATGTAAACTGAAGGGTTGTATTTCAATAATTTAGGAGGTGGCACTAAAGATGTTCAGTTAGTACGCTGTTGTAGTGGAGGAGGAAAGTAGAACTGATTGGAATGGAATGAATTATTAAAATATTTGCGCATTAATTTAAAAGTTGACATTCAATTTATTTGTTGCAGCTCTGAACTAAAATGTGGACATTCCTGAAATAAATTGAGTAGCATGTGCCATTTACGCAAAGAAAACTGTTGATTTTGTGATGTTTTCAATAAGACACAAAGACAGACTGCCCCTACTTTCTGTTCAGTGTTTGGTTACTAGTAATGATGCGAATCGAGTCAATGGACTATACAGCAATCGCTTCTTTAGCCTCTCAATGGCCATTTAAATCAAACACTACGCGTCTCCACTGGTAGTTAGAAGGATGTGTGGGCACATATCACACAGAGCAGTCCGATCAATTCGGCGAGATAAGGAGATCGGCTATCAGATTCATACTGACCGAAAAAATGGAGACATCTAAATGAGTATCAGAACAGAACATTTGTCATGGGCTCGTCCCCGCTGCAGCTCGCCACCCTGAGGAATGTGAACGTCTGCAGTCTCATTGGTCTGCTGTACTGCAACCTAGGCAACACGGCCACACCACTGGCTCGCCTTAATTCACCATCCATCACTTTCAGATGGAGGGCTTCATTACAAACCACTACAGTACAGGGTGTATTGGTCTGCAGGGAGGGGGAGAGGGAGGAAAAAAAAAGGTTACACCGCCTTCTCAATCAGTTCCTCTGTGATTCTGCAGCGTGCAGCAGTTTGAGTCTAAACCTTTAACCTTTAAAAAACATTACTTCACAGGTATTTTATTCTAACAACGCTGTGGTGTAAACTTGTATTCACCGAAATGATAGAACTTCACAATTAGTTACGTTAATGATGACAAATGCCTGCTTTTTTAAAATGCCTCTGTTGTGGGAAATCAAGGCCTAAAAAGCTGCTGATAAAGTCGGAGGACTCAAATCAATTCTGACTCTTACAACAGTTATCATTTTCCAAGCACAGTCGTCAATTTCTTCAAATGCTCTGCTGCTCTGGAACAAACCCTCTTCAAAACTAAATTGAAAAAGCAATTCATTACCAAACGGTGGAGCACGCCTACACAGTTCTTCCAAATGCACATTTGTATTGGTACAACAGGAGTAGTTTGTGGTTACTAGCTAATATCGACCAAGTAGAGACAAAACATAACACACATTTGAGAGAAAATGCATGTTTATAAAAGTTAATTTATTTAACCTGATGAAATTTCCTTTTGGTGCTGTATACACCATGTAGGCGCAGTTCTACAGGGGAAACACCACCAATGTGCAATACTTCCTTTAACACCCAATCTGATTTCTATGACTTCGTCCACTCAGACTCACGTTAAATACACTAGAGCCAATTCCTATGAGGCAATGGCAGTATTTAAGTTTTTCAGACTATGTCTGAGCAGTGGTGTGAATATCTCCATTTCCAACAGACAAAGCAAAATGAATGAAGAATTAAATGAAAGGCTGATTATTTCTGAAGTGAAAGGGCCCCGATGACATTGGTTGCATACACTCTTTTCAAAATGCGATCGTTTCAGCTTGAAAATGTGGAACGTTTTGCTGCCGGCTGCAAAATGTGGTTCAGAAGTATGTCGGCATCAATAGGGGAAAACAAGTGTAGGGTTTGAGGTTTTTACTAAGCTAGTTATGCACCACTTTACCTTTAAGAACTTGTAATGCTGCTCCAGATCTTCATCCTTGAAGCCTGTCCCGATCTGGAAGACATAAGACAGACAGACTCAGAAGTAGACATACACATATTCCCTCATGGTGCAACAGCACACATTTGGCAGAGAGCAGCAGTAACACAGAACAGAACCCACATCCCTCACACCCCACCACACACCCCCACCCCACCCTACACCGGGAGAGCCTTGTCTCCCCGCTTTGCCTCCAGCATCATGTCACCTCTCAAAAGACCTGCACCCGCTGAGACCTGAGAATCACCTAACAGGCTGACGCGCACAGAAAGGGGAGGCAAAAAAGGGGCTGCTATGTCATGCAAATACAGCACTTTTTGGCTCACAGACATACTCTAAAAGGTGTCCGTGTGGGAAAATTTATGTTCCAGTAGCTTCATTCAGCACAAAGGCTTTTTTTTTTTTTTTTTTTTTTTTTTAAAACAGTGACACCTTTACAGATCCAGTTGGCCAGATCTCTACCCAGAAACCAGCAGTGGATTTTATTTGAATGGTAGGAAACACCTATTTTAGGGACGGTAAGGAAAAGGATCCTAGTAAACCTTATGTCGGTGAGAAAATCATGTAGAGATTTCTGTGAATCATGCAAACTGTGGAGGACTGTCAGTCTGTTTTGTTGTGCCATCGCCACATAATGAACTGAAAAATATGGTGGTGAGCAGAGTCTCGCTCTTAACATTGTGACAACCTGTAGCTTTATCACATTTCGAACACCCTCATTCTTACACCATCTGTGCTCACAGGATGTGCGTCGTCTGCCCTGTATTACTGTCTCACTAAAGGCACTCTGCCAGGATAAGGGCCAATACTCCTGTCGCACATTGGCAGGATTGTAGCTCGACTTATTTTTGAAATTCCCTCTCACTGCATGAAAGAGCAACAACCTTTGAGCTGCAACTTTACCCTGAAAATGACAAGTTTCAGAGACATCTTTCTATGTGGTGTCTTCTTTTGTATAGATTTAATTGTTTTAATACCATAAGTCACTTCCTCGTGTCATCATGGCCACATGTTCCAGCATTCTGCTAGAACTAAGAGCTAACTAAGAAGTGGCCAAACATCCCTGATGGGTTTTACCCCTTATTCCACAATAATAGTACAGGGTGCCAACCCTATCTACAGCAATGGAAGAAAACTAAAAGTGTGGGGATAGATCTAGGTCATGGGTCGGCAACGTTTGTAATCAAAGAGCTATTTTTGAAACAAAATCTGTCTGGAGCAAAAAAAAACAAAAAACATCTTTAATATTTTTTACCTCAAAGTGGCTACTGTGAGAAGCTGTCATTACTGTGTTGTGCAACAGAAACTGACTGGTGTGTGAAGGCTTTCTTTGCAAAGGAGTTTACAGATGAATGCCCTCAGTGTAATAAGTTAAAAAGTAGTCTACTTTTACTGCTACTTCTATTTTTGGATTCACTTGGAGTATAGTCTACATTTTCACAACTACAACATCAGCATGACTTTATGGTTGTGACAATCGTGGCAAAATATATATTTAAAAAAAACAACTGTTACTCATTCCTTTTTTTTTTTTTTTTTTTACAAAGCCACAGGAAGCTGCTGGAAAATGGCCAGAGAGCCAAATGTGGCCCAGGAGCCACAGGCTGACTACCCCTGATTTAGGTATTCCAAGATCAGCTTATCCTTCAGCCTATCACTGTAATATATAGATTTTTTTAATATTAATGTTATATTAATCTGAATGCTGTCCAACATTTTAAAAGATTAACGCTCCTGCACAAAGATGCCCAGAGCTCAGAATCTTGTCAACCTCTGATTTCTTCCTCGGTAGAAACATAACACAGGTAATTCCATTCTCCAGTATGGGCAACAAAGCACAAGCTCAGAACAGAATTAAAATGGCCACGAGGACTCGTCTATTCAAGGTGAAGAGGCAGAACCTAATGACAATCACCTATTTATGCAGTTCTGTGAAACTGCATTGATCCTATTTGTCTGTTGAGACACAATTGGTCTGCAACTGCAAAGGAAAAACAAATCTTCAACTCCAGGGATGTCAAACTCATTTTAGTTCAGGGGCCACATACAACCCAACATGATCTGAAGTGAGCCAGACCAGTACAATTATAACATAATAAAGTATAAATAATAATTGTAGACATTTTTTTCACTTTGTATTAGTATGAAAAAAGTAAAATTACATTATGAAAATGTGAACAAAATGAACAACCTAAAATGTCTTAAGAAAAATAAGTGCAATTTTATCAATATTCTTCCTCAGTTTCTCATTTACACATGTACATTACCACTTACAAATCACAGTGGATCTACAAAGACACACAACATTTAGTAACAAACAGAATAGTGTTAAAATTGCCCTTATTAATTATTGTAAGTATTGTATTCTTAAGACATTTCAGATTGTTCAGATGTTCGTATTTGTTCAGGTTATTTACATTTTATTGTGATAGTTTGCATGTATTATGTCTGTATGTAATTATTTAATGGTTATTATGTTATTATTTTACTTTAGATCAGGGCTCTCAAACTCATTTTCTTTCAGGTTCCACATTCAGCCCAATTTGATCTCAAGTGGGCTGGACCAGTAAAATAATAACAGAATAACCTATAAATAACGACAACTCCAAATTTTTTCCTTTGTTTTAGTGCAAAAAAACCCCCATTAAATTATGAAAATACTTATTTTTTTAAACTATCCAAACAAAAAAGATGTGAATAACCTGAAAAAACTGAAATTTCTTAAGAAAAATAAGTTCAACGTTAACAATATTCTGCCTCAACTTATCATTTACACATGTGCATTATGGATCAGATCTACAAAGACACTGTTCGTCCATCAGTCTCAATGACGACCTTAACTTAAGTTTTTGTGGGTCCTGGAGTGGCTTGTCAGCCCTATTTTTGCCCAGAGGTAATTACCACAAAGACACTAAACACTGAGGAACAGGCAAAAAATTGTTAAAATTGTGCTTAATTTTCTTTAGACAATTCAGGTTGTTCATATTTCTTTAGGTTATTCACATATTGTTTCGGGATAGTTGGTAAATGTACGTATTTTCATGATTTAATGTTATTTTTTGCACTGAAACAAAGACAAAAATTTGAAATTGTCATTATTTATAGGCATAGTGTAATATTTTTTTCACATCAAACCGAGAAGAAAATATGGAGTTGTTATTTTTTTTGTAGGTTTTTATGCTATTATTTTACTGTAGATCATATTGGTCTGTATATGGAACCTGAACTAAAATGAGTTCCACAGCCTTGACTGTGGAATTTTTGCACTTTGCAAATTCATCCCACGGGCCACATTGGAACCTTTGGTGGACCACATTTGGCCCCCGGGCCGCATGTTTGAGACCCCTGCTTTAGATCATATCAGTCTTTATGTGGAACCTGAACTAAAAGGATTTTTGACATCCTTGACTGTTAATATCTACAGTGTAATTTTTGCACTTTGCAAATTCATCCCGTGCGCCGGATTGGAACCTTTGCGGGCCGGTTTTGGCTCATGGGTCGTATGTTTGACTACTTCATGCTAAATCTCCATCCCCTTTCGTGTCTGCAACTCCATCTTATAGTCTGTGACAGAGGTTCTCCACAGTAATCCTGACCCATGTGGTTGTTTTTTCTCTAGATGAATGATGTTCTAGATGTGTCGTAGAGGTCACCTGACGGATCAGAGATCACCAAACGGTTGAACCTTTGCCCTTTTACACACTGAGGTACATCCAGATGCTGAGAATCTTTTAATTCTGTGCACCATAGGGTCTAATATATTCAAATCCCTCCCTATTTCTGTTCAAGGATCATTATAAAAATTTAAATTTTCTTTCATATATTTGTTGTCAAACTGCTGACCTTTGGATCAAGTCATGATTACAACATCCTGTTTCAAATCAGTGTGATTTCATTATTTAAACTCATCCTAAATTGCTCCTGTTCAAACTTTTTTTTTGCCTTGCAGACTGAATTTGAGGAATGTACAGATATTTGCAAATGAAATAAAGTCGATCAAAAAAACCTGACAGATGTATTCATACCCTCTACAATCAAATACCAGGAAAAGTTCATTTCAATATCACTGACCAAACAACTAACTGATTAATGGTAAGTGACACTAATGGTTAGTTGCAGCCATAAAAATCCATTCTAAATTGCAAAATCTAAGAAGCAAGTGGAAAAGATGAACATCTATATAAATTCACACGGCATTTAGAAGATTTTTCTTTGTTATATATTTGGATGCATAAAAAAACTGCATGAACATGACGCATCGAGCATGCAGTTAAACAGTATGTTAATCCTGTGATTGAAAACAGAACAATCTGTGACTTGACAATTTCATTTCAGCTACATTTCACTTGACATTACAATAGATCGTCTTCTGTATTTTTAATGCATTTCTTGGTTTGTTTGTTGCTAAAAGCATAAACACTGCACTGTCTTAATATCAAAACACCAATTTTCAAAGAATACCATCAAAGTGAGTGAGCAGACTACCAAGAAGGTAACCTGGAAAGTCTGTTCTGAGGCGTCCTACTGGGCTCAATTTATTCAAAGCTTAATAATCCAAAAACATGTGCATTTAAGGAGAAGTATGCTGCCACTGAAAGATGTTAAAAAAAAAAAAAAAACAAACTGAAAAGTATGAAAAAGCAAATGATGACAAAGTGCACAAATAGAATTAGGAAAAATAATGGCGTAAGATCAGATGCTTTTGTAAGCCTCATGATTTTAATAGTGATTCCTGGTTGCTTTTGTGGTCGTCTCCACAGTGGGAGGAGTGTGGACTTCACGGCGGTAGCAGCTGATGACTCTGTGTGGCTCAAGGACACTGCAGCTGGACATGCGGTGCAGGTTCCATTAGGGAGATCCAAATGTGGGTTAAACTCTGCTTTCAGCTACAGCTGAGCCTCTCAAACCATGGGTTTCTGATGTTTACAGTGTCAAGGACGTCATGGAGTGTTTTTGTGGATTTAGGCCTTTTGTTTTACAAATGACATTGAAAAGTGAATGAGGGAAACATATGATGGACAGGATGTGTTAGAGCTGCAGCCACAGACAATCATCAACCATCACTCACATCATACAACTATGTCTGAATGGCACCCACCAAGATGAATTTATGTCTTTGTGCCTGAAAACTAAATTGAACTTGAAATACTGCCTTATATATATGCCTGCACCACCCAGTCAAGTTACAGTTTTCATCTTGCTGCAAATTGTAAAACATCATCGACTAAAACACATCTTTTCCCGGGCAAAACAGGGCTCTATACAGTCAGAAGAGTTTCAAGGTGGGCAGCAAGATGAACCGATTCAGCATCCGAGCAACTGTGACATATTGCTGCAATCCCTTCTGTTCCAGAGTTATGGTGTGAGTAATGGACAGGAAAGTGGTATTGCTCTACCTTATGATGTCACAATATGGAAGATAACAGCCACCATGCCTGAAATTCATCTTCTTTAACCCCTTAATACCTAAATTTATATATAAGTGTATATACATTTGGGTACAATGCAAATTAGCAAAAACAGGTAAAATGGTCAATAGTAATGGATAAGTAATAAAACACATTTTAGTCTCAGGAGATGGAGATGGATTTATTGATGCCACAAAATTATTTTTGGTGTTCTGACTAGACTTGTATTGAACATGTCCAAAGCAGGATTGAGGGAAAACATAATGCTATCTAGGCTGATTCCATAGCGGAAATAGTTTGATGCAAATTTGTGACAGTCAGCGTTCAGGGGTTTAGTGCTATTATCTTGAAATCACAAGTTGATTTTTTGCTACCCTGAAAGAATAAATAATGAGATAATTTGTGCATTATTTCTGCAGTTGTCATAATGCCATCTCTAGATGCTGGCACGACATCCCAGACTTCTGAAAAAACACTTGGAGGCAGTGTGATCATATTGTGCATCACATAGCATTTCATGGAATCCAGCTCTGAGGTTGCAGATTGCAATTAGCCTGGCTCACAGGAAGTAGTCTGTTGAAATAATCCTGCCATTGGATGACTACTTCAGTCAGCATTCTCTACTGTTCTGCTATCCTGTGCTTTTCCAGAGTCCCTGTTGCTTTGTGAAAAAAGAACCTTGGAGCTGTAGCACCATGTTGAAAATGGCATGCGGAATTGTGCAATATGGCAGATCTGCTTGGTTTTTAGCATTTGTCGTTTTCTTTTGTGGGTAATTTTCCCAAAATGGTTGTGATAGGTTTAAGGAATTACTAACATGCCAGTACAGCATTATGATGGACTTGGCCAAACCTGATCAGTAGGTGCTGGCACAGTACAAAAACAATGAGCCCATTTACATGACCATAAAAATCCGATAACTGTTAATAATCAGATAATTGTATTAATCAGATCTGACGTATTTACATGCACTTAAGAAATGCGTTAATCAAAAACTCTGCTTTAGACGCTCCAGTCCATTATCAGATTTTTTCGGAGTACGTACAAACATAGTGATGGTAGAATCAAACTTCCTGTTATTCTCTTCCACTCATGTTTGACTACGTAACTTCAGTTTTCTATGATTAATTGTTTTTACATGTGCAGATGTAAAAGAACTAAATGAATCTGATTAACCTGTATACAAGCAGGAAGACATCAGAGTATTGAGGAAAAATCCAAGTGTTAATCTGATTTCTCATATTAATCGGATTACTGCTGTTATCTGATAAAACAGATCTGATTATACTGTTTACATGACCACTTCAATAATCTGATCATTCCAGAAATCCGATAATAATCGATGAGTATCAGTGTGCATGTAAACAGGCTCAGTGTGTGGTTACTGGTAGGGCTGTTAGAAAATATCGATTCTGCAATAAATTGCGATATTTCATTTCACAATACTGTATCGATATTAAAAAGTACTGTATCGATATTTTTAGGTATTTATTCAAATGCAGATATTGTTGAGGTTCATTTTTGTTTTTTTGGTTTTTTTTTTATATTTTATTTATTTGTTTAACACCGTTTCATTAAATGTTAGTTCTTTTGTTGGGATTTCACAAAAAAAAATGTTCTGATGTTAGTTCTGAACTAATAGAATATGAACATTTGAACAGGATCTTAATCTGTAATGTCTGTAAAACATTTAAGTTTTATCACAGGAACATTTTGTGATATAGCATTAGATCCTGTTGTGATCAAATAAAAATGTGTTTAGTATTTGTGCATATTTCTGGTGTAATTCAATTCTTCAAGGAAATAATCATTTAAAAAAAAGGAACAAACAAAAAAATGCCTTTTTAACAGTATCACGATATATCGTATCGCTAGATTCTTGCCAATACACAGCCCTAGTTACTGGTCTTGCTATATGACACTATATTATCCCCTACACTCACTGTTCCTTTCAGAGTGTGTAAAGGAACCTACAGTGGACACCAAAATGGAGAAAATGTTTGAACTATGATTTTACATTGTTTACTCAGCACTGCATAGGGTCACTAAATCCACAACATCACTGACAACCAAGGATATATTTATTTTTTCCGTCTCTGCAATCTCCTTAAAACCTAGCAGAACACTGAATTGCTACCTTTTGACACTATATGACTGCATAGGCTGATACTGAATCTAAAACTTCCACAAGCATCTTCAGTGGCAGCTCACTCCTCCTAAAGTGTGCTATGTGCTTATGCTAGGTACTTTGTGAGTATAAAGATGGGTAAAATGCAGAGACTGAATTTTTCGACAAGGATAATAAAGTGAGTTAACCTTTTATTTTTTAAACTGTGATTCTATCAATTGTAGCGCACGAAGCATTCCATTCCATTTCTGCTAGCAGATGGCCCTCAAACATCGTTGCACCCTGAAGGACTTCTTTTTACAGTAAACTCAGACTACTTCCTGTGTCTCACCTTTCAACACCAGACAATGTTAGACTCCATTAAACACCACCTCTGATCTCCATGTTATCCTCAGCTCAGCAGGAAGTTGTGTATCACCCTGGCGGCCGCCTTTGCACATTAACAAGTAAACATGGTATTATAATAATCATGTCCTACTGCTGCTTATTACCAAAAACAGTTGGATTTCACGCAATTACACCTTCAGAAATGGTTGCTGACACTCTTTGACAAGACCTGTTGCATAAATCAAATGGCTTTAATCTGCTCCACACCAAGGTTATTATCGTTAATGAAAACTAACGAAATGACGAAAACTAGAATTGTAAAAACATTTTCATTAACTGAAATAAATAAAAACTATAATTAAAAGAAAAAAACAATAACTAACTGAAACTGTATTGTGTGTTTACAAAACTAACTAAAATGTAAAAAAATTCTGGATAAAATTCCCTTCGTTTTCATCTTTGTCAAAGTCGGATTGATATAAAATCAATTTATTTCCCTCAAGCAATTTTAGCTGCTGGCACTATAGGATATTTCATGGTCCGTCACTTCTTGTCACTTGTCGTTTCGGCGTCTTCTGGTTCCCACTCTACCTGGAAACATGGAGACTAAAGTTGGGAGAAAGCAGCAGAGTCCTGTCTGGGATTTATTTGAATACGACAGAGAAGAAGATAAAAGATATAAAGAAACTAAAACTCAACTAAAACTAAGTGTTTAGAAAATAACAAAAACTAATAAAAATGAGCAAACCTGCTCTAAAAACTAATTAAAACTAACTGAATTAGAGAAAAAAAAAGTCAAAACTAAATAAAACTAAACTATAATGAAAAATCCAAAACTATTATAACCTTGCTCCACACTGGAACAGTAATAACGGGAACTGATCTACTTCTACGTTTCACAACAAGATTCTACTCTGTTTGTACTCACGTCCAAGCGACCATTCGTCCCAAATTTGAAGAAACCCCCGTCAAGCTGCTCCTGAGATAACGTCTTTATGAGAACGGATCAGACGGCTGCAAAGCATAAACGCCTCTGGCCATGGCTGCACCGGGCTACCACACTTTTCTTCCAAGTTTCTTTCACATGTACAATCTGTGCACATCAAAAAGGGCATGGTACACAAGCAACACTGCCTCTCTTCCTCAAGTAGCAATGCAGCAAGTTTATTGCTCAGCAATATGGAAAATAAATACACAGAAACCTGTGCCATGTCAGTCGCCAATTAATTATGAGACTCGCTGACTCGGGCTTTTGAAGCTGTAGACTTATGCAACCTTTTCTAATGCACAAACCAAGTGCAAGTACAACAAGCACACACACAGTTATGTGAAAATAGCAGTTTTGAGACTTTATGTTTAGGGCTGGGATCTGCACTGTAAAGTGAATAACGTATAAGACCAAACCCTCGACCAGTGTATTAAGAGCTGATGATTTGAGAGTTTTGAAAAATGCAGCAATGTAAAAAAAAAAAAAAAAAAAAAAAAAAGGAAAGAAAAAAGAAACATCTCTTTAAAAATGGAAGACTCCAAAAGAAGGCCTTGAATCATCCAAGCACGAAAAAGAATAAGATAAAAATCAATAATAAATCATAACAGGGAATCTTCACCCAACGTTTTCCTCCCATTTTACCAAAAAAGGCATCAAGTCAACATTCAGCCTCAGTCTACTATAATATACAGGCTAGAGATCTTTAAACACTGTCCAATGAGACTTTATTTGTAGACAGATTCAGTTTTCAGCTAGTGTTAGTGGGTATTCTAAGAGAGGTTTTAACCTCTGCTGACTCCAGAAACACTACTGCACGGAGAACAGCACAACGCCCTAGTTGTATCAACGAACCCACAGGTGTTAAATTTGTTCAATTATGTGAAAGTGTTGCAGGTCCTGGAAAATCTGTGCACTGACCGCTTCCTGAATCCATTTGCTATGGACACAGACATGAAAGTTCATGATTGGGGAAAAAAAAGTGGAGTTCTGATATTTCCGCAGGACAGAGTGGAGACGGAACTGATGCTGTGTAGAAGTCAAACTCCAGCCTGTTTACGCTCTCATTATCTCAACGACGCACACATATAAATACACACAAATGGTCACGCATGCTCCTATATGGCTTTACCCACTAAGATGCATAGTCACGCCTCCACACAGATTTTTGGTACAGCTGAGATTCTCCCCAAACTCAAATCAACTAATGGAAAAAGCAGCCACACATCCACAATGCAACTAGTACTTAAAAAAACAAAACCCCACCACCCTTCAAAAAAAAAACTAAACAAAAACTGATCCACAAACGCCAAAACATCCAGAGTACACACATTAAAAAAAGACTTCATCCAAAACATCCAATTAACACTATATGGCTTCCAAATAAACACCTGACAGATTCACTGCAAAAGAGAAACAAACAAACTGGCAAACCAAACACCTGGGATGGAACAGAAACCGGAAAATTGTTTAATTTCATTGTTGCAGAGCTAAAAAGGGATCGCAGTGTCAACACATTTTTCTTACAAGGTTTTTCGTTTACATACATGAAAGCTCAGGGGGCAGGATTAAATAACGCATGATAACATTTTCAACTACCATTTCCGACTTTGCCATGAATATATTTACAGAGCCGTGCAGACAGGAAATATAAAATTAATTTCTCTGTAAATCCTTCATGAAGGTCCTGAATCACAAAGTGAAGTGAATAAAGATGGCAAATTATCTGTGGATATTCCTGTTTATATCACCAAGCTACTCCTGCAGACGTAGGGGATGTTTTCCTCCCAACCTTAAGAATCACAGATATACTAAGCCACAGGTGTCAAACATATGGGCTAAAACCGGCCCGACAAAAGGTCCAATCCAGTACATGAGATGAATTTGTGAAATGCAAAAATTACACTTAAGATATCAACAATAATGATGTTAAACTCCTTTTAGTTCAGGGGCCACATACAGACCAATTCAATCTGGGTTTGACCAATAAAATAGTATCATCATAACCTATAAATCAGTGGTTCCCAACCTTTTTTGGCTCATGACCCCATTTTAACATCACAAATTTATAGCGACCCCAGACATTCAAAACGGAGACTTTTTTTTTTTTTGGTAAAATTAATTTGTTTTAGATCATGTAATAATTTTCTATACTATGTTGCAAATAAACGCTAATTTCATACAACATTCAGTCTATATAATGTATATTATTATGGACCGAGGCAGTAAATCCAGGTGTAGATTACTGCACAAAGGGAGAACTTGATTTTCCTTGGTCAGGATATGTACAGTCAGTCCAGCTTGGATTTACAAGGCTGACAATTAAACTGAACAAACAAGAACTCAAACTATGAATTATGGAAGAGCTGCAGCATCTGAAACTGACCACAATGAACATTTGACAGATAAACAGAGCCACAGTGCTTCAGTTTCAGCTTCACAGTTTGTCATGTGTTTTATGTATTGGGATTGTCTTTGTCAACTCACCATATATTATTTATAAGTAAGTTTTTATTTTTATCAATTACTAGAAATTTCAGGTGACCCCATTTGATTTCAAGGCGACCCCATGTGGGGTCTTGACCCCAAGATTGAAAAACTGCCATAAATAATGACAACTCCGAATTCATGACAATGTTTACAAACTATACTTTGACAAACAATGTGAATAACCCGAGCAAAAATGAATATGAATGTCTTAAGAGAAAGCGACATTGTACCAATATTCTGACTGTTACTAAATGTTTTGTGTATTTGTAGATCCACTGTGATCTGTAAGTTGTATTTACATGTGTAAATGATAAACTGAGGCAGAATATTGTTCAAATTAAAATTATTTTTCTTAAGACATTTCAGGTTGTTCATGTTATTCACATTTTAAGGAAACTTGATGTAGATGTAAACATTTTCATAATGTAATTGTACTTTTTCCACTGTTATTACTTTACTGGTTCAGCCCGTTTCAGATCATATTGGGCTGAATGTGGACCCAGAACTAAAATCAGTTTGACACTCCTGCCCTAACTAGTGTCATAAAGCTGTTCTGTTAAGCTCCATTTGCTGACTCCAGTTAAAAGTTCATAAAAGGGGCAGAGTTGACACCAGATTACCACCATTATCACACACAAACAGGTCAAGTATTGGATATTTCTCACAAAAAACATAACAATATTAACAGACTGTCTGCGGGAGTTAATATTCCTATCAAAATTACATCATTAAAAGAGTTTTTTTTTGTTGTAATTTTCATGTTTCAAAATTATTCACAAAATGACTTAAAATTATCATTACAGTCTTTAGAAATAAAAGTTCAAACATTATGGAAAAGACTGTCTTGTATTGTATTGTAGAGACGTTTGCTGAACTTTCTGCAGGATCTAAGACAATAACATATAGCAAACACGAAGTAGCTCAGGTCTGAGCACCGAGGCAAAGCTAACCTCTCCTCATTCCTGTGGAGGGACAGAGGTGGTGCGATTTGCAAAGCGCCAGGTTTTCATAACCACCACCTGCTGCCGATGTGTCAAGCTAGCACTGTAGCAATGTTCATGGAGGTTTAAACTTATTAGAACTTGCAGTTTAGAATTGTGAAAAAGGAATCTGTATAACAACTTATCCACTTGGACTCTTTTCTTTTGGTGCAGTTTGTAATGTTGTGATTGATGGATTTACTGTGGGTCTTTTCTTCCTAAAAATTGAGCTAATTTGTTTTAATGAGAACACAGATAAAAAAACAAAACCACCAGAAAAAACCTCACTCTTTCTTCACTGAGCTATAGGCCTAATTTCAAGCATGTGATCATTGCAGAATCGAGCACGTTCTGGTTCTCTAGTGCCCCCCCGCTGTTACATTAGCTAGTTTAACTTTCATTAATTTCAAAATTACAAATAACTCCTTTAAGGCATAAATGTATCTGACTACAATTACAATTCTGTGTTACATTAAAAAAACAAAGTCACCTATTTGTATTTTTATGGCCTTGGAGACAGATTTAACTTTATTCTTCCAGTTGTCACCTGCTGGTGTGCAGGAAAAAGTAAAGAACAAACATTAAGTCAGTACACTGTCAAATCTTCAAAGATCAATGAGTTTTGTTCAAACCCTTTGTGGTTTAATCAGATTCTGTTGATACACACACACACACACACACACACACACACAGCCAGCCTGGCCAACAAAAAGTTGCCACAAAAAAAAAAAAAAAAAATCTCACTGATATTTTGTTGGACCGCCTTTAACTTTGATTACAGCACACATTTGCTGTGGCCATAAGCTTCTGCAATGTCACAAGATTTATTTCCATGCAGTGTTGCATTAATTTTTCACCCAGATCTTGTATTGACGATGGGACAGTTGGACCACTGCATAAAGCCTTTTCCAGCACATCCCAAAGATTCTCAGTGGGGATCAGGTCAGGACTCTGTGGTGGCCAATCCATATCCATGTCTCATGCTCCCTGAATCACTCTTTCACAGTTTGAACCTCATGAATCCTGGTACTGTCATCCTGGAACATGCCCGTGCCATCAGGGAAGAACAAATCCACTGATGGAATAATCTGGTCATTCAGTTTATTCAGGTAGTCAGATGACCTCATTCTTTGGCACATAATGTTGAACCCAGACCTGACCAACTGAACCAACCTCAGATCAGAGCACTGCCCCCACAAGCTTGTACAGTAGGCACTAGGCATGATGGGTAACCACTTTATCTGCCTCTCTTTTTACCCTGATGTGCCCATCACTCTGGAACAGGGTCAATCTGGACTCATCAGACCACATGACCTTTTTCTGTTGCTCCAGAGTCCAATCTTTATGCTTCTGAGCAAATTGAAGCCTCACTGTATAGCAGTTTTCTTAAGGCTACACAGCTGTTCAGTCCCAATCCTGAGTTCCCTTGACATTGTGCGTGTGGAAATACTCTTACTTTCACTATTAAACACAGCGCTGAGATCCACTGTTGTTTTTCTTCGATTTGATTTCACCAAATGTTTAAGTGATCGCCAATCATGATCAATCAGAAGTTTATTCCGACCACATTTCTTCCTTGAAGACGATAGTTCCCCACTATCCTTCAAGTGTTTAATAATTCGTTGGACAGTTCTTAACCCAGTTTTAGTAGTTTCTGCATTCTCCTTCGATATTATCTCTGCTAGATGCACGCCAATAATTTGACCCTTTTCAAACAGACTAACAGCTTTTCCACGACCATGGGATGTGTCTTTGACATGGTGGCTTAAGAAATGAGAAGCTACTCATTGCATCAGCTGGGGTTAAATGACTTGTTTCCAGCTGAAAGATAAACATCCATGCAGTAATTATCCAATAGGAGGCTTGTACCTATTTATTTAGTTAAATCCAGGAGGCGACTTTTTTTTGGCCAGGCAGTGTATGTATGTATGTATGTATATATATATATATATATATATATATATATATATATATATATATATATATTTATACACACGGACGCACACACACAGGAAAGGAAAGCAACACGATTTTGACAGACTGTCTTGACTTCCGTGTATAGTCAGTTTCACAGAATCGTCTTTGTGAATTAACTGGTCACTCCATGTTCCAGTCCATGTTCCTATTGCTGCCATCAGGCAGATGATACGGGACAATCAGATCAAGAACAAATAGACTCAAAAGCAGTTTCTATCCAACAGCAGTAGCCACCCTCAATGCCATAAAAAAAACATCTAACACAACACATACATACAGTGACGGGATCGTGCAATGACAGAAGGAATGGCTGTGTGTGTTTGTTTTTGTATTTATTTATTATTGTGGTGTTTCTGCTGTTTTTTATTGTGCACTGATTGTTTGACACTTTTTAAATTTCGTTGTACATGTTGCATGTTACAACAACAATAAAGGACTATTCTATTCTGTTCTATTCTATTCTAGTCGTCAGTAGATAATGTTATTGCACATAACCTATTCTGTAGCTTTTAGGTATGAATATGTTTCCACTGCATTTTATTACACTTAAACAGATTAAACACCACCATGACATTGAAAATCCAGGGTTTGAACCCTTAGTTACCTTTAGTTATCTTACCAGGCCCTTATTCTTATGATTGTATCTGCTGTGAAAAGTAACATTGCAGGGCAAATAACATCCTTCCATCCAAACTTCAGAGATTAGAATAGCTTTACTGAACAGTGTCTGATGTTTTCAGAGAGTGTATAAGGTTATTTTTATTCTAAAAGGAGATACATTTCATCATTATATTGGTTCTGTTATATGAATATACTATTCAAGTTTGGAGGAAAAAGAACAATAGAGACAAAGTCAATGCTTTCTAGTTTTCTCATTCTACGGATCAAGCGGAATAAATAAGAACTTTTCAGCTTTCACAGCCTCCGAGTCAGAATATTGTTAGTGAAATAACTTGTTAACCTTGTATTGTGTGTAGTTCTAACACTGATAGAATATGCGAGTTTGCAGTAGGGTTACATCACTCCAAATCAAACGGAGTCGTACCTTGCAGACAGACTGGAACTCCTCATTTTCCTCATCATAGCAGGCCAGCAGGAAGCCCCCGTAGGTGCCCGTCCTCTTGCCTTTGCCCAGGTAGGCCCCGATCACACACAGGTCCACGGTGTCTCCAACACCCTCCAGGTAGTCCTTCTTCAGCTAGAGGGAGACTCCACAAGTATTAGACGGAGATGAAGCAGCATCTTTCATTAATGTAATGACATGAATTGCCAGAGGTAAAAAATGAATCGCAATGTTAACCAAATCTGGTGAGTTATGACTCACACACAGCGCAAAAGCTCTTTGTATGAATTCAGGTCCAGAGAGCACAATTAAATGGCATCAGCTAACAATGAAAAACGTCAGAAGTCTCAGGTCTTAAAGCACTGATGAGCTTCAAGCCTTAATACATGACTTTAAAACGCTGAGGTTTAAAAGCTCTAACCTGGAACATTCACACACTGAAGTAGTGTCTGAAAATGACCAGAACAAGGATATTTAATTACTTCATTTACATTCTTACATTATATCAACAATGTTATCATTGCTGACAACAATGTCTAAATTGAAAAAAGAAAAAAAAGTATTTAATGTCACGGCTTGTTTCCTTTGTTCACCTGTCAACCGAAACTTTTACTGTCACTTGAGGCAGTTTTATTATTATGAAATGACATAACATGAATGAATGCAAGTGAAAAAGTTAGCTGGGCTTACTAATACCCCCTCCTGCTCACTGATACCCTATCTACCCAGGGATTCATTTGGAGTCTTAACTATCTTTTGAAAAACTGTTTTAAAATTTGTTAAAAAAAAAAAAAAAAAAAAAAAAAAAAATTGAGAGGAAGGTACATGTAAAGAGCATGTGTGTGAAATCTGAGAAGAATTGGGTGAATAGCATCTGATAAATAGGTTGGACAAATTTCAAGTGTTCAAAAATTTGTAAAAAAAAAAAAAAAAAAAAAATCCCAAAATTTCAATTCAACAATCAAACTCTTCCCTGCACTTCTCCTCAGAGGTAAAGCACATGTGTATATTTGAACAGAACTGGGTAAGTAGTGTCTGAGAAATGGACAATGGTTGGACAAAAATCTCAGACAGACGGAATTCCTTGTATATCCCTCTGGAGTGGGCGGGGTTATACCAATAACAAAACTTTAAAGAAGTTCAGTATTTGCTTGTGTGTTTTTATGAAGCTTGTGTCAGAGTCCCTGTTGTGCTGGGAGGTGGTAGCTGACTTTAGCTGACTGGACCCAACTGGAGCAAACTGTGGAGTACATGTAAGACTTTTTCAGACCTTTTTAAGACTACTTAGAACAGAACTGAAGACCTATTTCACGGCCATACTGGCAAATATTTGTGACTCCTCAAATTTAGGAAAATGTATTTATTTACTCCAATGCCTTGATTCCCACTGTTCCGAGTTATTTCTCACTGGGGGCTGCAAAGTTAGTGATAACTGGTTCCTGATTTTAATACAAATTGTTGGGTTGGAACGGGTGGAACGGAGTAGAACAATGTTACTTTCTTTGCAGCTTGGACATTTAACAGACACATTTAAAAACAATATGGTGTTTATAACAAGTTTACCAAGTCTATCTTATCAAATTTAATACCTTGTACAGACTTTTTAAGGCATTAAATGCAGATTTGCAAATTCACAACTTCACACTTTTTAAGACCCTGCAGGAACCCTGTGCATGGGGAACAGATGGCCTGGATTCTCTATATAGAAATCAGTGCACAGGATGTTATCATGAAGGTAGGTAATGAAGTCATTAGACTAGTAAAGTCACCTAATGTCAACAACTAACTCCAAGCACAAAACAGACTCAAACAAAACTTAAAAAAAAAAAAAAACAGGAGAAAATGGAAAGTTTGCTTTCGATAGACTTGTCAAACTAAAAAAAAAAACCAGCTGATTATGCCACTGGTTCACTCCGCATTATAGACTTCTTCCTGAAAGTAAAAGTTAATACAAGATAACAATTTTATTTTTTTTAAGTAATCCGAAAAACGTAGCTATACAACTTAATGTGGCAGATCTTAACGGTGTATGTTACCTCAGGGTAGTTGTCTATCTATGACTAAATAACTGACATGTCTCTTCATTTCATATTTCCAACAGCTTACTGCAGCCAGTCTTCATAACACTCTGTTCTCCTTTTTTTCCACAACAACACCAGCTCAGTCTAAACCTACACCTTTATGAAACCAGCCCCTGTTGTCCATTTGGTCTGAGAGATTACTGTTTTATACAACAAGCGGCTAACGTAGCCTCGAGCAGACACGAGGAGTGGGCTGCAATGGCAAGCACAAACATTTCTCTACAACCACCATTTTTTTCTCCCCCACTTTTTTTCCATGCAGTCTTTCAGCCCAACAGATAGAGCCTAAAGTGACTTGGCTTGAGGCAGTATTTAGATATTGCGCAGCTCCTGCCATAGGCACAAAAGGCTTTTCTACCCCCCACCTTAAACACACACACACACACACTTTCCAGCTGTACTCTACAATATGGGTCCTTCTGTAAAGCCCCGTTTCTGAGGACAGCTTCCCAAATAAATGAGAAAAATGGGTCTGGCACTGTCGGCTGCGATGTCCAAAACAGCTCAGTACTACCTGCCACTGCGGATCCAAATATAATGCATTTACTGTTTGGACCTTTTACTGACAGCATCCTCTTTTGCATCACTTTTTTCCTCTGAACAAACACGGCTATTTTGTGTCCAAGAGATTGTTAGGGAGCTAACACTAGCAAAACATGCCTGTCTCCAGACCAGATGGTGTGTTGTGACCGACATTCAGTGCTTGCTGGTCACTGAAATTGTGCATTTTAATTTGACATTTCTTAATTTATGTAAATTCTTGACTTTGTTTAAATAGAAAAATAACTAAAAAAATATTTATAGCACTCACTAAATTTTGTATCAAAGAAGTGGGAGTCCTCGTCTCTTTAAAAAAACCTCTTCTTGAAGTTTTATCCTGCTGTTTGTCACCCTCCTGCTATAATGACCCTCTGGAAAATATTAAACTTGGTGCAAGGACTGACTCTGAAAATCCGTTTTTAGTTTCTATATAGGACAGGGGTGTCCAAGTCATTTTAGTTCAGGGGCCACAATCACAAAATAATAACATAATAACTAGTGCTGGGCAGCGATTAAAACTTTTAATCCCGATTAATCACATGAATTTCTGCGATTAATTGCACAGTTACGGGGGGGGGGGGGGGGGGGGTTGCTGGCATCAACAGCGTGTATTGCCTTTAAGTGATATTTCAGACTTGAAGTACTGTGGTGATAAAAATAATTCCACATTGCAGTGCTTACAAACAACTGTGTCCTTCTCACCCCCACCATCTGAAGACATTTAAAATGAAAATGTCCACGGAACAGACCACTACTTTTACACATGTTTATGTCCACACCAGTTTATTTCCACTTGTGAGTGATTGACAGGAGTCTTAAGTCCACTAATAAGTACTAATACGAATAAGCCCAATAATATGTGATGTTCAGTTGTTCAAAGCAAGCAAAGGGGGCCCTCTAGTGGTCGGAATAAGTTGCACTAATGTATGTTTTGTCCTTCGGTGTTCCCGTAGTCAGTTGGGACATAAGAAGGAACTAACAGACGCGTTTCTTTTATTCTGTTTGTATGGCCCGAAAAACGTTTGCCTGTGAGTATTTTATGTTCAGTTGTTGTAAGAATGAATAGTAATAAACATCTCTGATGTGAAACTTTGTTGCTGGATAAAAAGACGGAAATCTTAAATTAATCTGTGAATGCTAATCGTTAGCATGTCTATGGATTTTTCCATCCAAGTTAGCATCGAGCTAATCACATCGTAAATAAGTAAAGGTTAGTTCCAAGGCTAGCATATTATACCTAAGCACAACCAATGAATTTACATAAACTTAGCATGAGTCTGCATAAAGAATTAGTGACCCATCTCCGAAAGCTAGCATAAACAAATTAGTTTAAATATGTTAATAACACATTGTAATAAACACATCCAAAATAACGTCATAAACATGTTTCTAACGGCACATTTGCATGTGAAATTATTTAGCAAACAACAGAATGATTGATGCATACAGGTATTGCTTCTGCAAGAGTTAAAGTTTGATTCAGCATTACTCGGAAAGTTCACCAGTTTTCTCCTCTCAGACACCGGCGCTTGGTTCTACAGTGCATGTGGAGCACCAAAATAAAAGCATGGGTTTCAAAATAGGAGTCCGTATGTATACATGAACTAAGACTTGCTTGAAAGGCAGAACGGCAGTAACAGGAAATAAAAAAAAAATTGTCTACGTTATTTAATGAATGTGTTAACGCGGTAATAACGCGTTAACTTGCCCAGCCCTAATAATAACATAAATAATGTCAACACCAAACCTTTCTCTGTGTTTTAAAGTGAAAAAGGAAAATTCCATTATGAAAATTTTTACTTCTCAAACTATCCTTTAAAAATTTTTAATATCATGAACAATCTGAGAATTCTTAAGAAAGTAAGTGCAATTTTAACAATATTCTGCCTCAGTTTATGGTTTATACATGTGCATTACAACTTACTGGTATGACTGCCTCTTGAAAGTATAAAGGTTTTTATTATGTTTGTATTTATCTGTTTGATTTTTAATGTGGACCATGAGTCTGTAATAAAGCTTATCTATCTATCTATCTATCTATCTATCTATCTATCTATCTATCTATCTATCTATCTATCTATCTATCTATCTATCTATCTATCTATCTATCTATCTATCTATCTATCTAATAGATCACAGCAGATCTATAAATACACAAAACATTTAGTAACAGACAGTGCACCATTTCAGGTTGTTTTTACACTAAAACAAAGAGACATTTGGATTTGTCATTATTTATAGATTATTATGATAGCATTTTACTGGTCTGACCCACTTGAGATTGAATTGGTCTGTATGTGGTCCTTGACCTAAAATGATTTTGACACCCTTGAATCTTAATATCTTCAGTGTAATGTGCACAAAAGTGGAAAAACAAACTGATATTATTTTTAATATTGCAGTAATTATTGCAGAAAGAAAATAATCATCACCCAAGGATCTGAATAGCTCTGAATAACTTTGGAAATTTTTTGAAGCAAGAGGACAAAAAAAAAAAAAAGGTTAGAGAGCTTTCATGTTACTCTTACAAGTGTATGAATGGTTTGGCTTCATTATGAAAGCCACCAAAATCTAGTGTGTGTCCAAGAACCTTCAATGACAGAAATTTATTGTAGATTAGTTGGAAGTTGAGAACTGTTTGAGGTTTCCTTTTGGAACAAGAAGCCAACAGTTATTGTGTGATTTGTTGTTTGTTTGCCTTTAAGCCACATATAAACTGCAGTTTTGGGCAGTCTGAGCTTGGTGACATAAGTAATATCTTTGTTCATGGATAAAAGGCAGTGGTCATTATTTTGTGGATTTTCTTACTCATTTTTGTTCATTTTATTGATAACTGGTTGTTTTTTTTCCATGCTGTTTCTTATTTTATTCTTTTTTTTAAACTTTATTTTAGTTCCTTTTTTTTCATTATTTCACATTATTTCATATTTTGGAAATTTCATATTTGTTATTGTTCATCAAAGGGACTTTTTCAACAAAATCTATCATTAACTGAACATAAACCCAGTGTGTCCATCCACTGTCATTGATCCAACTCCATGGGTTTTACTGGTGAATCAATGTTGTAGAAGATGACGGTGTTTCCATGTTCACTATGGAGCCTCTGAACATCCACATAGGTCATATCTGATAACCATGAAAAGATGACAAACTGTATTTTACACCAATTATTTACATGTATTAATAGAGTTAGCGGATAAATGGGTATTAAACAGTTTACATCAATAGATGGTTTTGGTCACTGGTGGCTGTTTGGACCTTTAAAGGTTAAATGTAGCTAAAAAATATCAAACTTAAACTTTCTCTGCAAAAATATGGCATCCCATAGTTAGGAGTCTGTATTTTCTTCATTGTCTTTTTTCTCCATACACATGAATACCACTTCTGCAAGAGCTCAATCATTAGCTTAGCTTCATTGTTTCCATCTAGAACAGCACAGATGCAGTGTTCTCTCCAGGTTTCTGAGATGTTTAGGTTCTGTGGTTTTGTAGAGTCATGGAACTGTGATTTCATTTTCAACTAATTTGGCCGTTACAGTATGTTCCTTTAAGTTTGTTTATTTCACATCATTTTGGAACTTTTATTTTACCTGTATTATTTACTATTATTACCTCCACCACATCTGTGCAAAAATTTGGAAATGTAGAAAGCCTCTACAGATAATAAATAAAAAAACTAAACAAACAAACCTTCCTGAAGAAGTGCACCAACAGCAACCAATAGATATGTCATCTAGTTAGTGGTGATGCTCTCCACACTCATTTTAGATTGTTACAAGTTTTAGTTTGTTGATTGCAATACTTGTTTATGCACTAAAGTGTTTGCTTGTAGCACTTCTTGTTTTGCTGTTGCTGAAGAAATATTGACAAAGAATTACTATAAGTGTCAGCTGTTGGTCTGGCTCCTGAACTCTGGCTGGGATGAGTGGGAGGCATGTTAGAATGTAAAAAATGTTTTTGGCTAAATATACAATACAGACAGAGCCAAGGATGCCCTCATGGTCAAGGCAATTAATGAAAAGACTGCAGCTATATGTACAGGAAGATGTGGACCAGTGTTCAACCAGATCATCATTATAATGATACTGTAATAACAGCCCATAATGACGCAACAGAAACCCATCACACACAGGCCAAACACCCAGAAAGCAGAGATAACTGCAGGAAGTCTTATCAAGTAGTTGTAACTTACCGACAACTCCTAAGTTTAGAATAATTAGTTTCAGCTAACGGATCATGAGTCTACCTCAAACGACTGTCATAATTTAACATTAATTAGACTTTCGTGGTCCCCAAATGGCTTGAGTGCTGCTTCTAATCTCATATTGTTAGATGCATTCTGCACCTCCTCTTCTCTTCATAACCATTACTGTACCACTGCTACTATAAATAGATTTACATATCACATCATGTGCTTGTGCAACCACAATGTACATAAAATTATGTACATAACATTTAATTTTTAATTCCAATTCTTTAGTTATATAAATATCTATGTAAATACCAACTTATTTTTCTCTTATATTTCATTTTTCATTTGTTTGTGGCTTTTCTACCTATCTTTTTCTCTGTTCTTGATTGTGTGTTGCTGCTGTTAACTGAAATTTCCCCATGGTGGGAAAAATAAAGTCGTATCTTATCTTATTACATATACACTTTATATTCTTTATACCACTTATTTATTCTCATTCTATTTTCACCTCTTTTTTTTTAAACAATGCATGGTACTTAATAAGGTGAGAGAAATGCTATCTCAGTTCTCTGTATGTCCTGTGCATCTAGTGATTTAACAATAAAAAATCTTTAAATCTTGATTCTTATCATTGCCAATGTATTACTGTATCCAAATTTATTTGAGGTTCGTACACATTTTTCAAGGTCAAATTCAAGCACTTTTAAGGGTCCTTTTCTCATTTTTCCAGCGCAGCACCTTATCGTTGGGGTAAAATGTATATCTACAGGAACACATACACTCATGATTATTTGTTTCAGTTTTTATCACAATGATGTACATTGTATTATGCTATAATCATCTAAAATTACATTTCATAATCGCAAAAAGTTTAGAAATTAAAAGAGAACACAAAATTTTATCCAAAAAAAGGGAATACACTTTGTGTTCTCCAGACACACTTGCATCAAGACAAAGATTAAGATAAAAACGTACCTGGAGTCGACCTGAGAACACCTGCTTATTTTCTTTTTTGACATAAAGTTTTATTTTTCTAAACATATCACCTCTCTGTCCGTAGCTTTGGCTTGGCATCTAACCTGGCATTGTTGATATTAAAAAGAAATAAATCACAGACTTATAATTGTAAGCACTTTCCAGACCTTGAAAGCACAACATTAATATTCAAGTATTTTCAAGGATTTTAAGCACCCGCGTGAACCCTGTTGATTTTATGCATGTCACACAGTGTGGCTAAAATAAACTTAGTTGCTGATGGTGTGCAGTAGCCTTTAGGTGACATCACAGATGAACAAGAAGTTTTCCCAAAGCTCACTAAGTCAGCTCTCTGGTTCCCCTTAGTGAATTATGAATCCAGGGTCATAGCTTTGGACCTGGCAGCATATTATTATTGTACATATTTTATCTTGTATCCTTTTACTTTTTTATGTCATTTTAAACTGGTAGCCCCCATAAGCCAGTTCGAGTACTTTGTGCATAAATTTATATTTGTCCTCCGTCCACCGGCTGCAGATGGTCCAAAATGCAGTGGCCCGTCCTCTGTGTGGAAACAGAAGACGGGACCACATCACCCCTGTCACTTATACGGTTCAGTTTAAGATTTTATTGTATGTTTTTAACTGCCTCAAAAGTTGCCCCCCCCCCATACCTTTCAGAGCTTTTAACTGTGTGCATTCCGGCCAAAGAAACGCGATCCTCAAATCACCTGATTTTAGAAGTACCAAACATCCGTATGAAGACTAAAGGCGGCAGAGCCTTTTCTGTAGCAGGTCCAAGGCTCTGGAACAACCTGCCTCATCATGTCACATGTGCACAGTCCATTGAGCACTTTAAATTTCTTTTAAAGATCTCTTTTATTTGCACTGGCTTTAAAAACGAGCATGTGACTTACTCATTTTATCTTCTGGTTGTGTTTTTAAATACTATTTATCCTATTACTGTGTATCTGTTTTATCAGTTTTAGGATATCTTATCTTCAATTTCCAAATATTTTTTATTTGTTTTACTATATCTTTTATTTTTACCTATTTTTGTACAGCACTTTGCGTTGCTGTAAATGTGCTATACAAATAAATGTGACCTTGACCCAGTCATTGTTAATGAGGTTCAAGTCTCAACAATCTGCAAATGGAAATAATAACAGATAAGTGTGTAAATGTTGTGTGCTGAGCCCCACCACCGCACACACCTTTAGCCAGTTATGAGAGCGCTTGGCAATTTCATAGGTGGCGTCCTTCTCCAGAGTCTTCACCATGAGGCCTTCACAGGAATCTACACACACACACACACACACACATCCATTAATGAACAGCAGTTAATCATGAACGAAATACACATACACAAACAGATTTTGTCCACTTTTTATATAAGAGCAAATCCTGCAGAGACACAAGAATGAGCAGACAGGTTGAAGTGCACACATTTGGGGAATCATGTTTGTATGTTCTGTGTTGAAAACAGAGTCAGGACACGCACAACCCAAGAAAAGTCAATTACACAACTCACAGGTCCTGGCTGCTGCACAGACACAAGAAACCGACCACATACAAAGCTTCAGGTGAAAACAAACAGACAGCACAAAAACAAGTACAAAACAGCCACGCACACGCACACACACTCTTGCACCTCAGCGAGGCAGGAGGAAAAGGTAGAAATGAAATCAAACCTGCACGCAGCACACCCACGCACAAAAAAATTAAATAAATATACAAGGCACAGAGGGACAGCAAGCAAGTTAACAAGTACACAGTAAGTACATATACAGAAAAAGTTCAACAAAACAGGAAAGTAGGTAAGAAAACAACTCAGTCTGCCTCTCACACACACAAAAACACACACCTCGGACAGACTGCTCCAGGAACTCTGCGATGGTGTCGGTGTTGTCGGAGTCGATGGATCGGGCGAACACAAATTCTCCCTCCACCTCAGAGAAGCTTTCTCTCAACAGAGCCCGACGCCGACACAACGGCTGTCGCACCAGGGACTACGCACACGCACACACAAACACACACACACACACGCACTTCGTTACAAAACAGCAAAAACTGTATCATCGCAAACCATTTCCTCTTCATAGCTGGAAGCTTTGCAATGACAAGGATGAAATGGCTTCTCAAATGGCTTCCCACACACAAACACACACAAACACACACAGCCTCGGAGTGTACTCACAGATACACAGTCACAACAATTTTGGATACACATACAGAACACCTACACACACACATACACACGGTCTTGAAAAAGTGCACAGACTAAAAAAAAAAAAACACTTTTACTGTGAGCAGCCACCCTTTTTTTTATTTGTGCATTTAGATGATAAATGAAATTACTAAAAAAAAAAAATCTAACTTCAAAATTGGGAAAAGTTGGAAGCAGCAAAACAGGCAGTGGAAGGATCTGAGCAACTTGGACCAGGACCAAATGACTTGTTCTGCAGTGGTTAGAACTGAGTGGAACTTTATATCAGCCCAATGAAGTATCTATAGGAACAAAACATTACTGCCACTTGCTATTTTCAGACTGTGTAAGATTCTGAAAATTAAATATTGTGTTTGTGCCTTTTTCTTCTTTTAACTAGAACGGGGGGTCATGCTGATTATATTTCAGGGGCCATATTCAGCCAAATATGATTTCAAGTGGTTCAGATCAGTAAAATAATGGCATAATAACCTATAAATAATAATCAAATTCTTTCTCTTTGTTTTAGTGTGAAAAAAAGGAAAATTATATTCTGAAAATGTAATAACCTGAACAACCATGTACAACCTGAAATTTTAGCTTATTATGAGCACAACTTACAGATCACAGTGGATCTAAAAATGCACAAAACATTTAGTAACAGGTAGAATATTGTTAAAATTGTACTCTTTTCCTTAAGATATTTCAGGTTGGTCACATTTGTTCAACTTATTCACATTTTATTGCAAAAGGACCGGTTGTAAATGTAGTGCTGCTGCGATTAGTTGATGTAACCGACCATGAAAATTAGTTGACGGCAATTTTTTTGTTGTCAAGTTGTTTTACTATTGACTGTCTATTTATTTTTGGCCACGGCACCTTGGCCCGTTTTTTGAATGTGGAAAACATCCCACTTTGTAATTTTTTGTTTGGTAATATCTAAGTTATTTATATTGTTTACAGTTGCCATGGTACACGTGACATTTTATGTTTTGGCCCTTGAGCTGTATTCAAAATAAAATGGACGCAACAAAATAACAACCACTTGATTTTTTTTTTTTTTTGTTATTAGTTGTCTAGATTAGTCGATTAATAAAAAAAATTAGTCAAAAGATTAATTGTTAAATAATTAGTCGTAAGTGGCAGCACGATGTAAATGTAAATATTTTCCAATGCAATTTTATTTTTTTCGCATAAAACCAAGAACAACATTTGGAATTGTCATTATTTATAGGTCATTATGTTATTATTTTACTTGCGATCACATTGGTCTGCATGTGCCCGCTGGACTAAAACCAGTTCCCTTGACTGTTTATATCATCAGTGTTATTTTTGCACTGAAGGGCCAGATTGGATGCTTTGTTGGGCCGGTTTTGGACCATGTGCTGTATGTTTGACACCCGTGAACTAGAAGAATGGATTCCAGGAGAACTCTGAAGGCGCACTGTGGTATCTGGCATCAAGACAGAAGAAGCAGATCCTTTAAACCCTGTAAATTGCAGTGAGGCTCCATCGATCGGATTCGCTTGTCCAGTACATCCAACATATAACTGATTGGAATGAGATTGGCTGTTCCTCTTTAGGGCCACTTTGGTAGGATGGAGCATTTCAGACCTGGAACACTAAACAAGATCAGTGGTTTTGGAGGTGGTCTAACCCAGTCACCTCAAAACCACTCAGACGCTTTGGCTGCCTATTTTGTCTTATTCCAACACATCAACACCAAGGACTAAACGTTCACTTGGTGCCTAATATTTCCCACCCACTGAAACAATTTCATTGGAATGAAATATTCAACATTAGTACAACTTCATATTTCAGTTGACAGAATATTATGGCTGATCAGCACTTATTAATCAGTTTGATTCAGACTGAAACCACCACTTTTTGCTGGACCAATATTCAGCTTTTGGGTCGGTCAGACATGTTTGGACAGGAGAAGTACAATAATAAAAAGTGCACATCCTCAGATTAAACACGGCAGGTGTGAAACTGCCTTTCCTTATTTTGGAACACCATTTAAAAGACAAGATTGGCTTTTAGAGAATGCACTGGAGAAAATGTCTGAATTCTACCCGGAGAGCACCACATGATGTTCATCCAAGCAACAATTGTCAGATTTTGAGACATTCTGTCTTAAACAAATCAGGATTTAGATGCGTCACATTTCCAGTGATAAAATGAAAAGCTCTCTTCCATTCCTCTTCATTAGATCTGCTAAATTCACTGAAATTCTCTCAAGGACACGACCTTGGGAATTCAGTGGCTGCCACAGCCTTGGTAACAGCCCCTGCTCATTTTTTGGGTAATAGCTTGAAGGATCTTTATGACGGCAAACATGAAGAGCGGTCCCCAGGGCAACAACAGAGTGGGTAATGAACAGAGCACAAGGACCGAGACAGACCCAACTAAAACAAAGCTGGGAAAATTAAGAAATAAATAATAAAAGGGCAACAGTTAAAGAAGACACTGAGCATGCACATAACAGACAGAAATTAATTCATAACATTTACATAAATGCCATATTAGATGGGAAGAGCGGTGTAAGGGTACAAATTAAGAGTCAATTTTGTTTCTGTTCACTTGGGAAAACCCACATTGCATGAGTGTATGGACACATAAATTTGCATTTTGTTCGGTTGACTTTTAGAAAATCTGCTTAAAAAAAAAAAAAAGAAAAAAGTACTGTATTATTGGATGAAAACATACAGTTCCTTATGAGCGCACAATTGCCATCCACCGCTCACACTCTCAGAGTCTGATGGTCTCAAAGCAGCACCTCTCACATTCAGACACACACACACACACACACACACACACACAGGTGGAATTACAATGAGCATTACAATCATTATCTAGTTACGGCCCCCAGAAGCAGAATCATTGGCATTCAGGGATGGAGTTGGCGAGCGTGCAGACTCTTGCTAACTGACTAATAAACACACACACACACAAGCTTCAAAATGACATCAGCAGTGCTAACTGGGAAATGACTGGGAGTTACCTCGCCGTTGAGAAAGAGCAGGTCGAAGGCGTAGACGCACACTTGGACCTTGATCTCAGACGCATCCACATCCTGCAGGGAGGAAGCGACACACACTCAGACACACATTTTCATATTTTTTCCCTTGACAAAAGTATGCAAATAGACGCATCTTATTCACAAATCGCTACATCCAACCTTGGGACTTGATACAAAGAGCTCTTTGATTTCTCTACCGTTAAAAGTTAAACCGCCACTCCGCCTCCCCGCGGGTCTTCCCTCTACCTTTTCAACACATCACACCTCGTAGTTGGAGGCGAATTATTTCCCTTTCCTCGACTCATTTCACTCATCTCTTCTCCTGCTCTCACCTCTTCCTGCACTTCATCTTGTTTATTCAACTCTTGTTTATTCGTGTCAGTTTTCCTACTACAGCCTCTGCTCTGCCTTATAACAGGATTTCCACCGTGGCCCTGATGTAAAATTCCATGACTTCTATAACCGAGCAGACTTGTTATTGAATTCCCCGCCGGTTGTTTGCAGAAGACACCTATCACAAAAAAAAAAAAAAAGAAAAGAAAAAACATTCTTGGCCTCATTCAGACTTATTCCGAAGTTCTTCTCTGAACTTTGTTAAGACACGTTCTAAAGTCAGAATGATAACGTGTCCTTAAACCGCATCTATGTTCTTACAATGATGAACTGCATTTCTCTTGAAATTGTAAGTGTGCGCTAGTTGTTCCTAATGAGCACATAAACACCTCACCAATCCCAACAACAGGGCACAAGGCTGCAGGACAGAGTCCATGAATAGTAATGACACACAAAAACTGAAAAGTTGAGAGAAAAGTCAAAACTCCCCACATAAAATCTAATGATGGTGAGTATGGCATGGCAAAGGGAAGTTAATTTTGTTCTGAGCACTCGAACTGTGGTCTTTTGCTACCCTGGAGAATTTAATTAGCTGAGGTCTTTATCCAGAGTTTTGACATCTCCAGTAAGAAGAGGTGGGCGATATGGGTTAAATCAAGACAAGTATTGTTTTTTTTCTCTTCAGTAAAATGGACAAGTCCCACTGATAACAGATTTTCTATCAGTCTTAAAATTAAAACGATATCCTATGTATGTGCAATATCATAATAACAGAAAAGCAGAATGTGCAAGAAGGTCAACATGCTTTTTTCGTTAAAATAGTTTTAACTCTAACATCTACCCTTTTACAGAGAGTATTATGTGTTGTTCCTTGGTTTGTAAGTCTGAGTTCATTTACATTACAAGTGTTATGTTTATCCACTTTAACTACAAAGGGTTGATGTAACATGTTTTTATGACACACTAAAGTCATGACAGACTTAAAAACCTAAAAGAAGTTGAATGGAGTTGGTCTGTGAACTCTGCAGTAAGCCTGGTTTTACACAAGTGTAAAGTGTTGCAGCATTAGAGCCTTCATGTCAGGAAGTCCAAGAAGCAGAATCAAGTTACAAACATCAGCTCGACAATTATCGTGATCACATTTTGCTATGTGTTCGTTTCTCTTTGTGTAGGGGTCCTGCATCAATCTGTTGGTTTATTTTTCACTATAATGACCAATTGGCTGTACATCATCCCTTTCATTTTTACCTTAACATTGGATTATTGATTATTGAAGCCATAATAGCAAAATCCTGCATATACAGACATTTTTGAGTGTAATGGGTAACTGGGCTGAAGACAAACCCTGTGTTAGCAGACACAGGATGTGAAACTGATAACTACTCATGTTCAAATCAAAACCTCATTGAAAAAAATGACAGTCAAGTTTTGTAGCTCTTTTGTGTCTCAAGAGAAGAGGAAGTCATCTCTACCGATAACACTTTTGGTCTATTATGGAACTTGGCGTATGCCTTGGTTATCTCAAAGCATTTCTGCTGGGAAGGTTTTGCCATGGGGCTCCTTACCACCACACCATACATTTGATATACAAAAAATCATCACTGTCACATTAGATGTATTCTACATATGAATAATATATTATAGGCCTCGGGGCCAGTTCTAGAGGGGTCCAATGCCCCCATAAATAAATGTCCTGCCCCCTGAAATGAGAGTTTGGGAAGTTTCAGGAGGTAGGGAAAAGGTAAATGAGCTTCACAACAGCGGGAGATGTAGAGGACTTATGCCGTGTTTCCACTAAATGGAACCGGCTCGACTCAGCTCAACTCAACTCGAGTACCAGGTCCTATTAACGGAGACCGTTTCCATTACAGGATACTACCGACTTTACAGTACCTGGACGTCATAGCGATGCGGCGCGTTACTTCCGTGTCGTCTGCTCGGAGAGTTTCTGATAAAGTTGCTCGTTGCCTGTTCTCTTGTAAAGCTCACGCTGAATTTTTACGTCTGAACCTCCTCGACAAACCATGGTGTAGTTTTACGGGCTGTCTTCATGTGGATTAACCTACCGCTATATTTACTGTAAACTTCCGCATGTGTTTTTTGTAAAATGGCGGGTCACAGAGACCACTCTCTGACCAATCAGTTGTCTGCAGTGTTTACACGTCACCCTTTAGTATCTCGTCCCCAGTCCTGGAACCTCGGCGGAGGTGATACCAAAAAATTAGTATCAGGTACCAGATTCCAGGTCCTTTTTCGTAATGGAAATGCAAAAAGGCCGAGTCGAGTCGAGCTGATACCACGCAGTGGAAACGCGGCATTAGTAACGCCTATTAAACTTCACTTTCCCTTTGCACGTACCGATTGTGAGGTATGTGCGGCACGGACCGCCCCGTATACACCCACCTCCATTGAATAAGTAGGACAGGAACCGTCTGACCCCTCCCCATTCCACACCACCACACCAAGAGATCAGTTCCACTGGAAAACACTGTCTCAGTGCTACATTTCCAGGGCAGTGAAATTCACTGTAGAATCTGCATGGTGCTACAGAGGACCGGCCGACCATCAGCTAATTTTCGATCTCAGCGCTGCTGGACTGTCACAAGCCACCACTTTGTGTACTATTAAAGTGAAGCACCATGTAGTGAACTATTGATGATGGCATTTGAGGGACAGCAGGGGAGCACATTGTTGGAAAAATAAAAACAGCAAATAATTGAGTTACATTGATTTATCACTGAGCCCTACAGAGAAGTGATCAGAGGTTGGTTAGACCCTCCAAAAGTGGCATTTCCCAGTCCTTCAAGAACTTGCTACGGCTGTCAACAAACGTAAAATTGACAAAATATATTCAAAATCTGAACAAAAACAGACATTTGATAAAGAAACTTCTATCTGCCTGTACAGCACTGCTGTGGATATTAGCCTTGGGAGATCTCTCTGGGTATGTACCACTGAATGCAATGTGTGATGAGTCACACAACTACCTTACTTTTATGTTCAAAATAAAGTATAGGTCAAGAGAGTTCACAGCCAAACTCACCCACAGAGTGACTGGCACTCCAAGCAATTTAAGTGAAGCTGGTAATAATTTGGATAGATGAAAAAAGTATGCAACTGCAAGATAAATTTGTATGTAAAGCGCAGTTGGACAAACAGTGGCTTCTGGTGGACTTTACACTGCAGACCCTCAGATAATATTGAAGACGTCTTGGTAAAGGTTTTCTTGGGTAGCAGGTTTTCCCCTCACTTGAACCAAGAATCTAAGGACAGAGTTAAGTTGTACACAGATCAACCATAACATCCTGACCACTGACAGGCAAAGTGGTATTCATTTTGATTATCCCATTGTTGTAATCGTTTTGTCATCTGTCCGTCTGTCCATTCATCAACGTAGTCGCACTATCTGAAGAATGCATTGACATATCTGCACCAAATTTATACTGTGGATGCATCTAGGCATGGAGCAGACACCTACTGAAAACAGGTCACCTTGACCTACTTTTTCAAGGTCAAATGGCGACATGTCTTTTCAACAACATAATCACTATATTTGGCCGAGGGGTATTAAAAGTGTGCAGCATGTTATTTTTCAAAATGTACCACCTCTCTGTGAGTAGCTTTGGCTTGAGTTAATATTAAAATAAATAAAGAAAATCATATCACAGAGTAAGAACTGCAAGCACTTTCAAGCACTTAAACTAAAATTAAAGCACTTTCCAGTCCCTGAAAACACAACACTGAAATTCAAGCACTTAGTAGCAGTAGTAGGGATCTGAGCAACTTTCACAAGGGACAAATTGTGATGATCAAATCACTGGGTCAGAGCATCTTCAGATCTTCTTGGGCATTCCAAATGTAAAGTGGTTAGTACCAACCAGGAGTGGTCTGAAGATCAACAACTGGATCTCAACCAATCGAACATCTATGGGACCACCACAACAGTATGACCACCTCTAATGATGTGCAGGTCCCCCTTTTTGCACAATAAAAGCTGTGACCAGAAGATGTAAACTCCACAAGCCCTCTGAAGGTGTGCTGTGGCACCAAGTAGGGCTGCACGATTTTGGCAAAAAAAAAAATCCCGATTTTTTCCTCTAAAAACTCGATTTTCGATTTCTATTTCGATTTTTGGGTATAACTAGAAAAGACAACAGAAGTCAGCATGTCGTTTTCATGAGCAGCCCACAATGCAAGCCACTGCTCTGACCTCAAAGCTGTGATGGGATCACGTGATGAACCCACAGTTTTGTTTTGTTTCTTCTCTTCATTAAATCTTTAAAATGAAGTAGAGTATAAAAACAATGTATACAACAAGAAAATAACATAAGTTTGCCAGGGAGAATACACTATAAGAAAATGTCCAAATCAGAGCAAATACTTATGTTTTTTATAGCCTTTTTGTTTCCACATTTATCTAACAGCTTTAAATAAAGTTCAACATCTTACAAAATATAAATAATATTTGGTTTTGTGTTAAAGAACTTACATTTGTGAATGAAAAATTAGGCAAGTAAGAGGACTAAATTAATTATTTAAAAAAAAAAAAAAAAAAAAAAAGAGTTTTTTTTTTTTTTTTTTTCCCCTTTTCTGGGTATCTGGTCCACAGCAGTGATACCAGTGTCAGTCAGTGACAGGCATCAGTCGTGCGTGCGTGGACCAGGTTAATATGAGTGATCCACATGTGGTTCTATTTAAACTGAGGGATCTGTGTGTGGAACAGACCGACCCAGGACACACTGGAGGGATTCTGTCCTGGAGCTGGTGGATGTATGTGGGCACAGGGCTGTCTGGGCTCCTCTGCTGAGGCTGATGACCCCGAGACCCGGACCCGGTTCGGAAGAAGACAGTACGGTACGGATCCGGGACAGCGGAAGATGAGTGATCCCCATCTCGCTATATTTCAATTGCGGGATCCCTGCGTGAAGCCACGGCTTATATTGCTATAAGTACTGCGGGCTCATTAACAGATTTAACGTCTGTGGTCATTACACGGACTTCTGTGACAGACCACTGTCACAGGAAGAGCCTTCGGTAGCCCGCGGGCGCGCGGAGGCGCGCGGCCCGGAGGCAGAAGAAAGATGAAATCGATTTTACGATTTCCCTTTTTTAAAAATCGTCCTAATTAAAAAATCCGATTTCGATTTAAAATCGATTAATCGTGCAGCCCTAGCACCAAGACATTAACAGTAGATGAAATCCTGAAGTCAGTGAAGCAGAGGGGTGGACTTCCATGTACGGAATTTATTTGTCCACCACCTCCCACAGATGCTCAATTATCCTGAGACTGGAATGTCCTTCCTTGGTTGGTCCTAACCACCGCAGACCAGAAAGATCCAAATGGACCTGGAGGTGTGAAGATGCTCTGACCCAGTCATCACCATTACAACATGACCCTTGGCAAAGTCACTCATCTCCTTATCTTCTAGCTCATTCTGCGGCTTCTAACACATCAACTTCGAGGACCAAATGTTCACTTGCTGCCTGATATATTCAACCCATTGTAATACCATTGAAATACCGTACTTTCCGAACTATAAGCCGCTACTTTTTTCTCACGCTTTGAACCCTGCGGCTTATCCAACGATGCGGCTCGAGTATAAATTTTTACGGCCTCCAGGGGGCGCTCTAGCAGGAAGTGCAAAAGCGAGACAGACAGGTGGAACGGGTGATGCAAAGAGGAGAGTTTTAAGCTTAACTTAACAATCATTTTGCACAAACCCTCATCGTGGAAAACACATAAAGAAATGCATATGATGCAGCTTTTAAGTTAAAAGCACTTGATGTGTCTGTCCAATAAGGAAATAGAGCTGCTGCACGCAAGTGCCATTGAGAGAGACAATGGAAGAGAGACTGAGAAGGTGTGTGACGGAGCCTTTCTGAGGCTGTTCAACTTTGACAATGAAGAAAACAACTTCAGTGGTTTCAATGCGCAGAAGGAAGATGAAGATAGCGATCAATGAGTTTTCTGGGTTTTTTAACCAGCCTGTGACTGCCGTTTTACTGCCGTGTTACAGGCAATGTTTGGAAACAATAGGACCAATGGCCCTGTAGCTTACCGGCACTTCCTATCTCTTCTAATAGGGAAATTTTTCAAAGTCGCACCAAATCCAGAATCAGAGCCGGATCCAAATAATTTCATTAACTTTTGTTGACGTCATCATAAAGAAGCTGTATACCAAGTTTGAAGTCAATCGGAATTGTTGTTTCGGAGAAGAAGACGATTGAAATTTTTGTAACGGACGACAGGCGACGACAGACGCCGCCGGCGGAGGCCACATGACAACAATAGCTTACAGTCTATCAGCCGGTAAGCTAAAAAGCAGTTACGGTATGTAAATAAATATTTAAATAATCTTTCTGTTTACCATCTTTCTGTGTAAATATCTCATTTAACAATGTGGACACCTGCGGCTTATGGTCAGGTGCGGCCTATATATGTACAAATATTTTTTTCTTTTAAAATTTGGTGGGTGCGGCTTATACTCAGGTGCAGCTTATAGTCAAGTGCGCTCTTAAGCCTGGAAAGTACGGTACTCAGTATTCTTATACCACTTCTTCTGTCAGTGGCCAGAATGCTATGACTAGTCAGTGTATATTGTACAGACTGAAAGTCAGTTATGGTAATCGTTTGATTTAAAATATAGGACTAAATGAATAATACTGAATTGAGTGTAACTGCATTAATTAAATTGTGTAGCTTTCACCAGCACACCAGTACATGTATCAGCGCAAACAAATACAGTGACACACATACCTGCGTGCGCGCGCACACACACACAAGTATTTATGACTTGTTGTATTGGTTTGGTGTCACGTGTACAAAATGCACAACAATAATAAATCAAATAGTTCGAACCTGTCGTATTTTAAAAAGAATAATCAAATGTCCTTTTTGGCCAATTTTGACAGCCCTCCTATTTGCTAATTCAGTGAAGCAGACTGAACCCCCTGTGACTGTAGTGATCAGAGACGCACTCTAAGGCCCTGGTCCTGGAGAGCCACCATCCTACATGTTTTAGATGCGTCCCTCCTCCAACACACCTGACAGTCGTCATCAGGCTTCTGCAGAGCTTGATGATGGGCTTATCATTTGAATCAGGTGTGTTGGAAGAGGGATACATCCAAAACATGCAGGATAGTGGCTCTCGAGGACCAGGAATGAAGACCAGGGCTCTAAAGGCTCATTTCTGCTCTATTTTAAAGACGCAGACAGATACAAATGGAGCGTTCTGTCTGTCCTCTGCATACATTACTTGCATAATTCTGAGCAATTTAGGGTTCAGTGTCTTGCCCAAGGACACTTTGACATGTGGACAGTCGGAGGCAGGATTCGACCCGCTGATCCTTTGGTCACTGGACGACCCACTCTATCAGCTGAGCCACAGCCGCCTGTTACATACGTAAAATGAGAATAGATGAGCCTTAAGGACTCCAGTAACTCTTCACAGTCTGCATCAGCGTAGGAGATGCTATATTGACTGTACCATGTGAATTACTTAAAGGGGTCATATTTTGCTAAACCCACTTTTATTAGTCTTTGGTTCATTTATTTGTGTATTTGGACCCTAATAGTTCCAAAAGTTTGAATTTGAACCCTCCAGGTGCTGCAAAGCTAGCTTTATATTAATTTTGCCAAAAATCAAGTGGATTTCTACAACCCGTTTTAATTCCTGCTTAATTTGTTAGGTCTACATTTGCACATATAAGGTCCAGACTTCTGACAAACATTTCTCTGAGTACTACATAATTGTTTATCAGCAGCAGCAGTTGTAGTCCATACTGAAAATGTGTCCAAACTTTGAACCGATTACCTAAAATGTTCAATTGTTGGTTGAATGGGACAGAACAGCACAGCCAACAACCTGGAGGGGGTGGGGCCTGAAGTGGCTCATATGCATTTAAAGGGCCAGCGCTCCAAACCACTTTTCTGGTGTCATTACTCAGAAATAGGGTTGAAGATGGACCTGTGGAGTTGAATTAATGAGGAATTTAGACCCAAGCAGAGCATTTACAGTTTATGTAGACCACAGGGTAATGTTGGAATTTTTATTCCAGCATTTTCCATTTAAAAAAAGCTAAATATTAGTCCTTTTAAGTTGTGTCAATTGCCCTCTATGTTCCCTTCTGTCAAAATAACACAAAATATTCAGCTAATAAGAATCCCTGCTCAAAGGTGCCATTGAAGAAATCATTGGTGAATGTAGAACGTTCCAGTTACGGACACTCGATGAATGAGGGCCTCTGACCACCAGCAAACTTGCCATAAAGGGACGTGATCAGAAACCCAAAATTAAATCGTTCTACAACCCCTGCAGCAAAGATTTGTTTTGTGATTTATCCCTTGTATCCATCATTCTCCTTTTCACTCCCTCATTACTTCCGCTTCTTCTCATTAATGATGTTTAATTAGTCCGTATCAGGTTTCATCTCCTCATCTGGAATATTTCATTTCACTGAGAACTCTTGCAGTAGTAAAACAAGCAGGATGCCATTACAGAATGCCAGAAGGGCAGTACAATCAGTTTGTGCATCAACCCATCATTACAAATAATCATGATTTCATTGCAGCCTGTAACAATATCATCAGGATAATCATTTTCACTCATTTTCATCATCGTATTTCTGTGGTTCCGCATGCTCGTTTTGGGTTTCTTAATTTTTCGAGGATGTCGTCAGGCACATAAAAACACAGAAAAAAGGAAGACGAGAGCTGTTGTCTGTACAGTCTAATGGGACTGGTGCGATCCGAAGAGGCCATTATTCTGATCAAAATGGGAAAAAACCTCCTCTCTGACATTTGTAACCTTGTCTTCCCTCTTCTCCTTTAACTCAGCGCCCCGTCTTCTCGATCCATTTGACTCCGCTGTCTCTCACTTATCAATCTCACCCTCTTTCTGTCTGTCTGCTCTTTTTCCGTCCATCTCCCCCGTCTGCCGGATCATTTCACTCTATTATCTACCTCTTCTCTAGCTCCCGCTCTTTATCTCTGTCTTGTTTTCTCCCTTCAACCTTTTCTTTTCACCACCAACTCGCTACCTCTTTGACACGCCGAGGATTTCAATCATCTTCAATCATTCTTATACCAACACCCATCTCTCCGTCCATACCTTCCTCTTTCGAGTGGTGAGGACCTGGAAGGGCTGGATCTGCTTCTTCTCTCGGTCCCAGGCCACTGCCTCGGAGTCCAGGACGCAGGAGACTACAGAGTCCTTCTTCACCTATAGAGAAAAAAACAAAGTAGAAACTGAAATAATGGACAGACAGAGATTAAAAAAGAAATTCAGTCAAGAAATTCCAGTTTAAAAAACAAAAACAAAAAGTCAAATGAATACATTTGCTAATCTGCATACAAGCAACATCTGTTGAAGCAATTAGTGGATTGTCTGGACATTCCACCCAAATAAACTGCACAAACTCCAGTAAAGACTTGACTTCAAAATCAAATTGGAAATGCTTTCAGGTTGTTTCAAGACCTGCAGCTGCCCTCAATTTGTTGTCAAATGCTTTGGGAAGTCAACACATTAACATCCTCCCCTCTTATTTTTTACTGCTATGAGAAACAATGTCTGCTGCTGCTCATGTCGCTGTTTTCTGTTCTCTTTACCCGGTTACTAGACAGGAGTTAAACACTCCCCCTCTGTTGGTTGGATGCCCACAGTATGCCAAAAGCTAAATGCTTCACGAGAGATGTCAAGTATTTTTTCTTTTTTCTGAAAAGTACAAGGATTTGGCAGCTTATAGATACAGTCATGGTTTCACCAAGTTAACTTTCAGACATTTATGTATACAAAGTAAGAGCATTTTCACACCTGGAGTCACACCTGGTGCTCCTGATCCAAATTGTTTGATGAGCTTGTAAGCATTTTATGTTTGATTCATTTTCTTTTCATGCAGTTTAAAAAAAAAATCCAAGCATATTTACATGCACCACTAAAAAAAAAACTGAAAATAGGACCAATGTCCCTGTATCTCAGCAGAATATTCTATCAAGAATCAATAAGTTAAATGTACGAGATCAATCTCGCAATAGAAGTGGGTGGTACTTTCACTGGAGGAGAACTCAACTAATTTAATCAAAGTCCATATGTGACTTCCTATCAGTGTTCAGTAGGAACTATATTGATATATGTAACCATTTCTATGTTATAAGCCATAAATATATGGACCTTTATAATAAATGCAAATGTTTAAATAAAAAAATGTCAAAAATCAAATTTTCTAAATTTCAAAACTGTGAACAAACTTTGTAGAAATTGCCCCAGGGAAGTTACATATGAAATTAGAAATGAATCCAACCAGTAGTTTCATCAGAGAAGATGTTTGAAGAAACTGCTAACAAAAACGATGATAACAACACAAGCCTGGACATGGCACCTTCACAATAGCTCAAGGCCCATTGGCCGTTGGGATAGCAACAGAAATTCTGGACCAAATGAACTAAATGTGACAGAACTCATATAGCAATATATTAACACGTTAAACAGTTTCAGTGACATTGATTCTTTAAGTCTGTGATCTCTGCTGGAGGAACAAACCCCATTCTAACAAAATATCCTCCCTCGTGTTCCCTCAGTTTAGTGTTGATGGTGGACAGCGCTGTCTAACACATCAGTCCAATCTCTCACAGGTGTTCGACAGGGTTCAATTCACACCTTCTTCATACACAAACCTTTCAGTAGATGCCCTCATTCCCTATGGAGGGAGACATTATGTCCAGATTTCTCCTTTAGTTTCTGAGCGGCAAAACCACTGATAGGATAAGACTGTGGATAAATGATCTACCTTTGGGAGGATTATACTTGACCATTCTTGCTGATTTTCAGGATCAGACTGAGAGTATAATTATCAGTGCCACCAAATCCTGTGTGTGAGTGTGAGGCTTAAGAATGTTAATCTCTTGCTATAGAGATAAACGGTTGATTTGGGATCGTGATTCTTTGAGACAGTGTTAAAGTGAACTGTCTGCATGGGAACAACAAGTGCTGATCACCCATTTAATCTAAAAGGTGATCAGACGCAGCATGTTGTTGTAATGGTCTAAAATTAATGTATCACACATAAGCAGTTATCCTCATCAGGTCATCAGGCTAAGCAATGCATTAATTACCAATTAACATACCTGTATTAATATTAATGTACTAATGTATTCATATCTATTCATAATTTAAAGCATTGTGGGGCTGTGGTAGCTTCAAGAAAATTAGTTTCCCTTCATTAATATGCAAAACAGTACACTAAGGTGCTGTAAAATGCAATCAGATCATCTACTCCATGGAGTGCAGAATGTGTGTTGGTGTGAAGTTTTAGTCAGGGCATTGTTCATGTATGGTGCTCACGAGGAGGCGCAGATGCTTTCATATCTAATGGTAGGAGACTAGAGATGCAAATTTTAAGCTATTTCTCTGATCAGATGTCTGCAGCATCGTCATTAGCAATTGATTTCCTTGATGAAAACTGTAGCCAAACAGCTGACAAGTTATTTTCCCCACACAAACAAATTAAAAATATCATAAATAATGAGACATGAATTAAATAAACGCAAGGAAATTAGTGCAAGCGTAAATTAAATGAGATTAAAATGTGTCATTACTTAGAAATGCCAGTTAATTCTCGTGACATGCAAATGAGGCGGTGCATTTTTCCTCAGTTCAACTGCTAATTTGGGGGAAATTGTTTGAAAAGTTTAGCTGCAGTTAATTGTAAGGACAGAAGCTGACCTGTCAGAAGAGATAGAGAATGGAAGAAAAACAGTTGAGAGGCACAGAAAGACTGAGCAAAGCAAGAGTGGAGAAAGAGCATGAAGTAAAAAGAAGTGCTGTAGAAAGAAGAGTGCCAAAGACAAAAGGGTGAGGATGAAGAGCTAAAAGCCAAAACAAAACGGTGTGAGAAGACAGCAGTCTGGAGCATCGACAGGTGATGAAGACAAAGGGGAAAAAATAAAAAGGTGGAAATATAAGAGGGAGAAAGAGGAGTGGAGAGAGGAGGGAAGTATGTTAGAGGCAGAGACGGAGCAAAAGGGTGAAATTACAGACAGACAGTATCAAAGTGGAAAGGAAAAAAAAGAAAAGATGAGAAGAGAAGAGAAGAGAAGAGAAGAGACAAGGAACAGGGAAGGCAAGAGCAAGAGAGAGGTGATGAAGAGAGGAGGAACATGCATCATCAAGAAATAATGAAGAGGAAAAAGGAGAGAGTAGTGATTAGACAGAGAGTCACGAAAAGAAGAGAGGTGGATGGAGGAGGTAATAGGGTGAAAGTGGGAAACAAAGAAAAGTGTGTGTAGCCTTTAAAGTTATAAAAGGAAATGGGAGAAAGAGATGTGAGGGCAGGTGAAATGTGAATGAGTTGAAGAGGGAGAGGAACAGGATGGATGGATGACCAAAGGGGAAAAAAAAAAAAAAAAATCAACCTTTCATTTGCTGCCGTGACCTGATGCAGTATTTGTTTCATTTGGATGTATTTGCACTGAACAACCTTGAACGATCAAGCTGCTTATTCACAGGACAACAGAGAAGTAAAAAACCCCATGAATAAATAAAAAACACATTGTTTACCCCAGCAACATGCTGAAGATGTTCTAATTTGCACAAATCAGGGCTCAAACAGCTCCCTGTGGCTGTTTAATCATCTACCACTCCCTTGTAATATTTAAAACTGATCCACTAACCAGATAATAGCAGTTAAAAAAAAGGCCTCGTTTAAAGTCCTCATCTGTGTCTGTTAATTAATTAACAGCTCATCAAGCAACACCATCTTTCAAGACGTCGCTGCTGATGTACAAATCAGAAAATGTACAGATCTGATAAGCAGACGAATCGTGTCTGGAAAAGTTTGTGTGATGACTGAACTGTCTGTATCTTGCACACCTAAGATTTTCATTTTTCTGTACAGAAAATCAATAATTCTGATTACTACACACTGGAATGACCTTAGAAATGGCCTTGCAATGAACAGAAAAACATGTCCAACACAAGGCCAAAAGAGACCAATGACTAAAAATATGACTTTACTGTGAAGTCGATTTATGTGAAATTGTTAATTAAATTCTTAGTTTGCATGAACCTAAATGATGAAAGTAGAAAGAAAGGATTTTCAGCGTTTACTCTAACAAATGCAATTGTATTTTTACCCCGGCACCCCAAAGGGCAGATAAGGATACTGTTTTTGGTTCAGTTTGTTTGTTTGTTAACACTTTAGGACCAAAACAATTGGTTGAATTCATACCAAATTGGGTTTATAGATTGCCAGTGACCCATAATAGATGTGATTAAATTTTGGAAGAAGTAGGTCAGAGTTCACTTTTTTAATGAATTTTGTTTTTTTTTTTCCTCTATTTACTTATAACGGCCGAAATTCGTCTCCGTCTACGCTGACATCAGCACACGCATAGACATGATGACATCAGCTGGATCGACTCCAAAATAAGCTACAATACGTTCGAGGGGCGGGGCTTGTTGTACCTGGCACCACTTGTTTAAAATATCCTACTATATAATGCACGTTCTGTGTCCGATCGATCGATGTCGCAGCACAGGAGGGCATTTGTACGGATTTTCCTCAGCCTTCACAGGCCCAATCGCCGCCAAACTCACCAAATGAATAGAAACATTACCTGACTATCTACTAGGCACAATTTTATGTTCGTATTCAAATGTTGTGAGGTATGCTGGGCGATTTTAGCCTCTCTCTACTTTGAATTCTTCATCCCTGCCACCATACTCCATTTTCGGAAGTGGTTATGCTGCCGTTCATGAAATTTCTACTGCTAGCAGACGATGCTACAATGGGAAGGCTGCAGTTCACTACCTCTGTTTGAATTTAATCATGCTTGGCAGGCCAAACAAATACATGCTCTTCCCTTCATGCCTCACATTTTGGCTCAAATTATTACCTGCACAATGCACGATTAAATGGTAGTTTACAAATGGATAGTGGTGGCAGACAACTTCTACTTATCATGCTATTGTACAATGGCACCACGGGTACAATGCCGCTAGTTAATGTTAATTTGTAGATTTTAAGCACTGCATCACACTAAAAACGTAGGGAAAGAGACGTGTTTACCACAGTGCTACATCTCCTCTGCTTTTATTACACTTTGTAATCTTTTGGGAACTGAGGATATCAACTGTCTATTCTTTCTGTGTCCAAGACTGGAGCTGCTCATCAGTCCATGGTTGCAATTATATGATTCTCCTCTGTATGATGTCCATATATCGTCAGTAGGAGTCACATGTGGACTGCAAACAGGAGATAAACATTGTGATTATGAAGCCATATTGCATCATCCTGCTGACATAACTACCAGCCTCTGGGATGAAATGCACCTTGATGGCAGAATACTCTACAGGGTGAGTCAGAAAAAACGCTCTTTCCATTTAAAGAAATTGTACTGCTGAAACGGAAACACTGATTTTTCTTTTGACCATACAGTCATATTGATGTGGATATTGAGCATGTCTGGTGATGTAGTCATAGATTTATTGCATTGCATAAGAGAGAGAAGGTCCATTGTTTATTGGGCACTGAAATACCTGCCAACACAATGTATGCCACAGTGAACAAACTTGAAATTGACAACAATTACAGGAGTCGGGGCTTTGCTTTCACACTCAGGACATAGGCCTACATGACAGTGCCCAGGGAGTTTTCATCATGGCAAGACCACAGCGATTGCAGGGATTATTTCCTCATCGAGTTGTCTGTTTGGGTCAGGAGAGAGAGTGGCCACCTAGATCCCCGGACTTGACCCCCCTTGATTTTTTCTTGTGGGGGTATCTTAAAAACCGTGTGTATCAGACTGTTCCACAAACTCTTCAGGAACTCCGAAATCGCATCACGGCTGAAATCCAAGCCCTACGACGAACACGAATGGCGAGAAGAGCTGTGTTAGAGATGCGACAACGAGCACAGATTTGCATCAGTCTGAATGGTAGCCAGGTTGAAGGTCGTGCCGGACGACTTCGTTGAGACAAAACATTTTGATGGCGAGTAAACATGCTGTAATGGTTGACAATTTCAATTTCATTCACGGTGGCATAAACTGTGTTGGCAGATATTTCGGTGCACAATAAACAATGGACATTCCCTCTGTTATGCTATGCCATAAATCAATGATTCAATCGCCAGACATGCTCAATAACCACATCAATATGACTGTATAATCAAAAGAAAAATAAGCATTTCCATTTCAGTGGTACAATTTCTTTAAATGAAAAGAGCGTGTTTTCTGACTCACCCTGTATTATACATACATATCCATGTATCAGTCCATGGCTTCACGTCACTGGTACCTGGACACATACTTGAGTCAGACATGGTCATCAACAATGCTGCTTTTCCACCTTTCAGAGCCCCTTTACATCCACACCAATACTCTAATCATGACCTAATTTCTGGAGTTATCAGAATATTCCAATGATCATGTAAACAGTATAATCTGATATGATTTATCAGATAACAGCAGTAATCTGATTATGAGAAATCAGATTAACACACCTGGATTTCTCCTCATAACTCTGATGTCTTCATGCATTTATGCAGGTTAATCTGGTTTATTTCAATCTTTGAAATCTGCACATGTGTTAAACAATGGAAGTTACGGAGTCAAATGTGAGCAGAAGACAATAACAGATAGATTGATTCTACCATCCCCATGTATGCACGTACTCCCAAAAAAAAAAAAAATCCAGTAATGACTGGAGCAGCTAAACCAGGATTTTTGATCGTCACATCTCTTAACCCTTTAACCCCTGATGCCTCTGTGGTGAGCATTCTGAATGAATGATTTATATCAAATATTCATAAAACTTCAACCGTTTGCTCAATAGGAACATTTTCTAAACGTGCTGATATAATAGACCTTCTTTCCATAGATATCTGAGCATGCTCCGTACACCCCCAGCCGCCTGTGTAAAGGGGGGCAAAACACAGAGCAGTGAGTGAGGCCAGCTCGCTATAAAAATAGACCACTTTTTTTTAACACTTTTCCTTGTTGTTTTTACTGTTGTTTGCAGTGTTGTCATTAATTTCCTTTTTTTTTTTTTTTTTTCCACTGTGTTTACCGAGTTTTGACTGTGTAAGTGCTTTTTGGAGTTCAACCAGGTGTCAAAAAGGACTGATTAAAAAAAAAAAATGTTCATGTTCAGCACCTTAAATCTCTTATCTACGTATGTTCTGAGTGCCTTGTTTAGTAAAAACCTGTAAAACATCCATTCTTTTTTGTCTTTTTCTGTTATTGCCTCCGCCAAGGAGGTTATGTTTTTGGCGTCTGTCTGTCCGTCCGTTCGCAAGATAACTCAAAAAGTTACGGACGGATTTGGATGAAAATATCAAGAAATGGTGATAGTGGCACAAGGAACAAATGATTACATTTTGGTGGTGGTTGAGGGGGGCACGGACACTGATCTGCCTTGGCGGAGGTCTGCACTCTCCAAGTGCTTTTCTAATATCACCCTGTTTTGATCCTTAAACCTTTCTGCTTTTATGACACTGAAACAGACAACAATTCACAGTGGGATGTTTACCTGGAACCAAGGCTCAGGGGTTAAAGGGTTAAGTGCATGTAAACTAAAATGAAAATGATTTGATTACTCCCAGTTATCAGATTTGGTCTCATGTTTGACCCAGTGCTGATTTTCCTGTGGACTCATTTGACCACAGCACACATTTCCACTGTCTTTGTCCATTTGACATGAACTCAGGCCCACACAGAGTTCAGCTGTGTTTCGGTATAGAGCTGACACAGTTCTTCCTCCTTGTATAATACAGTTTCAAATTAAATTTCTGGATAAAGCAGGAGACTGTTGAAGAGACTCCACTATCATAGAAACATGAGTGTTTCTTATGCAATAACGCCTAAGAGCTTGAAGGTCACACACATTCAACGGCTGTTTCATTTGGCCTTTATGCACTGAGACTTTTCCTTGAATCTCTTCACAATATTAAATACTGGAGACGGTCACACACCAAAATTCCTTGTAATTTTGTGTGCAGAGATGACCTTCTTGAACTGATGGACAATTCTCTCATGAAGTTTGTCACTGAGTGTTTAGTTACAACTCATTCTTGGACAGACTGAGCCTTTGACTGATGATCCTTATATGTACACTGGCAATTATTTGGTTCTTACAAGATAAAAAAAAACAACAACTTAGATTTAGAAGTGTTAGATAATTTAACTTGTTTTAACAGTTAATTTCTTATTTTGAGTGTTCATACATCTGTAGACATGCTAATTTCTAGATTTAATAATCTTAATTCAAAAAATCTTGCCAAGTGAAATTATCTTGCTGCATGGACAGATATTTCACTTGTTTTGAGTACCCTTTTCATCAGATTTAGTGTTTTTAGACACCCCCTTTTTTGCAGTTTGACAGTCACTCGATGAAACTAAAACACACAGAACCATTTTACTTGTACATTCTATCAACTATTCAGTCTTATTTTATAATAATAATAATGATGGATTGGATTTATATACTGCTTTTCTATGAACACATACTCAAAGTGCGTACAGTGGATCCATTATTCATTCGCTCTCACATTCACACTCAGGTGGTGGTAAACTCTGTATCCACAGCTGCCCTGGGGCAGGCTGATGGAAGTGTGGCTGCCAATTTGTGCCTAGGGCCCCTCCGACCACCACCAAACATTCATAGGCATTCATACACCAGTGTGAGTAGCAACACTGGAGGCAAGGAGGGTGAAGTGTCTTGCCTAAGGACACAACAGCACATGACTAGGACAGAGCGGGATTCGAACCGCCAACCCTTTGGTTATTGGACGACCCGCTCTACCACCTGAGTCACACCCCCCAAAGTGTTTGTAAATGCACGGGAAAATGATCAATCTGGATGTAGATGTTTTTCTAATTGATTGAATCGGGTTCTGCTTTGAGACACTTTTAAGGTACATTGTTGCATACTTTTAGTACCTTCTAATTCATCGATGGTGTTTTATATGTATGTTATCAGTATAGTGTTTTATGTATGGGTTGAGTGCAGATGTATGGCTGTAATTTCCATTTTCTGTAACTTCTTTTGCTGCCTTGGCCAGGACACTTGCAAAAGAGATTTTTAATCTTAACAAGTTTTTCCTGGTTAAATAAAGGTTAAATAAATAAATATTAGTTTTATTTTACAAAGGTAGAAAACAATCACACTAAAAAAAAAATTCAAGCCTGATGTGTTTTTACATTCAGAAATGTGATCCCACTTCCTTCCACAGAATGAGGGATATTCTTATTCTTCATTAATTAAACACTACAATTAGCAAAGTACTTGTACCAGACAATACGCAAAGCTCAGAAATCAGAGCTGAATAAGTTAAATGATGCATCCTTACTGAAAACTCATAACAGTGAATAAGAAAGAAATCAAATTGAGATGGATATATTTGGGGCTACTTTTTGTTTCTTACTGTAGAAAAATGTGCTCAGAAGGCAGAGGTAGTGGTTGAGCGTAGATAACCGCAGGCCAATTGCCACAGTTTGAGGTACTGCAGATGTCTTTCTCCATTTCCATGCAAAGATACATGCTAATTTGACAGGCTGAACCAAAGTCACAAGTTTAAACAAATGTGTTTTTGACATCCATTAAAAACACCACAGGCATGGTGAACTGTTTAGAAATGTCCAAAGAGAAATAAATATTCAGTGCCCTGTGACAGCTCTCAATGATTGAAAAGGAAATAGGACGAGAATGGGTGAAAACAAGCAAAAGCACAAATAAACATTTGAGGAAGGGATTCTAACTGTGACAGACGGAAACAGAGAGGAGGTGTGGGTGTGTATGGAAAGTCGACAGGTGAGAGATGGGTTGAGAAAAAATGGGCGAAATGAAAGACAGAGTGGGTGAGATAAATGTGTGCACTTGTTATCCATAGTGCTGTAAAAAGCGCTCATTTGACAATCACAGCTCAGCCTGACTCGGTTCTCTCCCGGGGGCCTGAGCTGCAGCGCTCTGTGTGTTCAAGTATTTTACCTTGGGAATGCGAGAGATAATATCTGGGTATTTGCTGGTGTTGTCTTCCTGGTTGCGGCTGAATATTCGTACTTCACCACTCTCCAGAATGTGAATCTGTGGGAGGAAACAACAAAAGAAGAAAAGGCATTGGAACTCAGTAAATACAACAAAAAGTGATTTTAGGCAGGTCAAAGGTTGGACGGTGCACAACAGCTGCCACCTTTGATCAAGTCTGATCGATTACTGAATGAGTCATGTATGAAGGAGGAATACTTTGATAGGCTATGACACATGATGTGCCGTAGAGAATCTTCATCATTCATTCTGGCCAAGACTTGACAGAAACCTAAGCAGATCTATAAAAAAAAAATTAAGTTTTGTACTTTTTCTTGACTTGTGTGATGTACATCCACCTTAAAGCACGAATAACAAATGCTTGTTTAAAATCAAGGTTTTATGATGAAAAGTAAACCTGGGGTTATTCACATAGCTGGGGCTTATTCATTAGAAATATCGCAACATCCATTTATCTCTGCTGTTTGTCCTGCTGGTCATCACTTGAGCCTGTGTTTTTGCCTTATTTCAGTAGTTTTTTATATTTATATTCAAATAATGGGTACTGCCTCATGTAATCCTGGAAACAATAGCATTATTATAATTTTGTGTAGATATAACTTGTGCCAGATTTGAGCCACTGTGACTTCAGTTACCAGCTGGACTGACAGTGGTGTCACAGAGGAGCTCTCTCTCTCTCTCTCTCTCTCTCTCTCTCTCTCTCTCTCTCTCTCTCTCTCTCTCTCTCTCTCTCTCTCTCTCTCTCTCTCTCTCTCTCTCTCTCTCTCTCTCTCTCTCTCTCTCTCTCTCTCTCTCTCTCTCTCTCTCTCTCTCTCTCTCTCCTCTCTCTCTCTCTCTCTCTCTCTCTCTCTCTCTCTCTCTCTCTCTCTCTCTCTCTCTCTCTCTCTCTCTCTCTCTCTCTCTCTAGAGCGAGACTGAGAGAGAACGAACTCTGGGAAAAAATTCTGAAACCACTGCAGAACTATCACTTTCTCTGATTTGACCATTTATAGGTATGTGTTTAAGTAAAATGAACATTTTTGTTTTATTTTCTAAACTGACATTTCTCCCGAATTCCAAATACAAAATATTATTTTTTAGAGCATGTATTTGCAGAACACGACACATGGTCAAAATAACAAAAAAAATGCAGGTGTTTTCAGACCTTAAATAATGCAAAGAAAACCAGTTCATATTCATTTCTAAACAACACAATACTAATGTTGTCATGTGGGAAAAGTTCAGACATCAATATCTGACTTTCAGTGTTAGCTTTCACGTGTCTTGGCTCTTTACTTTATGCAGCTCCAGGCATAGAAATTCAAGAAGCTCAACAATGTTCCATGGCTTGTGACCATCCATGTTCCTCCAGAAGTTTTCAAAGTGGGTTCAGGTCTGGAGACTGGGCTGGACATGACAGGGTCTTCATCTGGTGGTCTGTCATCCACACCTTTATGGACCTAGCTGAGGCCAGGAGCATTGTCCTGATAGAAGAACCAGTCCTCAGAGTTTGGGAACATTGTCAGAGCAGAAGTACAGTAGTTTTCAATGGTTACTTTTGGATTCCAATTACTTTTGTGGTACTAAGAGCACTGTTTTTAACTTATTGTAAGAAGATGGTGATGGCCACAGTGGTGGCGTTTATGCTTCTCCTTCTTAAATAAGACATGGATCAGGTGTTTATTCAGTAGAATAAGGTGTGACTGTGTTGGAATTCAACAGACACAGGAATGGAATGGCTGTCATACATGCAGACATACTGATTTCACAGGAAAATGCAGTGGTCTGATTTTTTCCAGAGCTGTATATACATACACTTTTTTTTGCAGTATTGATAATTTCTTTCCTGGTATTGTTTATTATACTTACACAGAGCAACTGTAATACACAATAATGTCCCCTGGGATTAATAAATTCTGTTTCTGAAAAGGGTATAAATAATGTGTAGTTGGGGATTTTCAATTAAGTGATAATAGAAAAATGACAGTTTCGTTGGGGAAAAGCAGTGATTCAGTTCTTCACACTGGTCACATGCAGATGCACACAGTTTCTTTTGTCTATTCACACAGAGGGAGTGTTTAAGTGAATGGTGTGTCATGAGTCCCCCTGTTGGCCGTCTGAGGTTACATCCACTGCAGTGAGAGCAGAGCAAGATGAGGACGTCATAGGGTTTGTTCTCTCTCTCTGTGTTTCTGTTTCTCTCTCCACTCATCTCTCTTATTCTCAATTCAGCTCAGTTCAAAAGGCACTTTATTGGCATGACTGTCCAAAATTAACAATACAGCCAGAGGGGTTTACATTACAATCTCTCATGTCTCTGTACGCCTCCCTCTCTCTCGCTCTCTCTCTCTCTGTCTCGAAAGTCCCTTGGCCCCACTGCTGTCTTCCATCGTGTCTCGGCAGCCGTCTTCCCTTCTCCTTGTAGCGTCTCGCCTTCATCGTCTCCAGCCTTGATTCCATTTCCCTCCCTCCCTTCTCCCTCTCACTTCTCAACAGCAGAAGTAGTTGCTCAGTCTTCAAGCCCAAGGCCAAAGAAACATGCCTGTTTATCTTAAAAAATAATAAATAAAGCACGTAGACACCGTATAGAAACGGATGAGTGTATGTACAGAGGAGGAGGAGGGTGGGACAGACCTCGCACAACAGCAATACCTCACACTCAAAGAACACAGCCGAAAGGTATATGCATACAAAATTCAGCAGGCATATGTTCGGTGTCAAATGCAAGAAAAACAAACAGTTGCGTTGTGCCACTTTGCCACCTACATCCTCACACACACACACACACTCACACGACACATGTACCTGAGCGCGCTCTCCGTCGTACTTGTACTCGCAGGTGAACGCTGCTTCGTCGAATTTCTTCATAACCTCGCCGACCCCCTTGGTAGGGTGAGCCAACATGGGTCTCAGGGGTACACCTGGGAGGAACAAACAGCGAGACTTAAGAGGAAATAAACAGAAAACGCAGCAGGACACCAACGCTACAGACACACAAAAAAACACCATCATGCATTTTTCATGAATCATAAATACTTCAGAAACTAATTGTGAGTTAGCCCCAGAGAAGTTTCTTCATTTGTCACTTTCTGTTGTGTGCGTGTGTGTGTGTGTGTGTGTGTGTGTGTGTGTGTGTGTGTGGGGGGGGGGGGGGGGGGGGGGGGGGGGGGCGCTGAAGGGAGAGGAAGGGGGCATGCGGGTGGAGTTGGTGCTAACAAGCCTCCAAGTTGCAAAAAAAAAAAAAAAAAGCCAATGAGGCTGTTCCAGGACCTATTTTGCCATTTGCAAGAAAAAAAAAAAAAAACCAAAAAACCCTACAGCTGTGAAATTTGACTCTGTGACACATTTCCACATGACACATCAGCATCACACCCACAACTGTTTCTGTGATAAAAAACCACATTCAAAACTGGTTTGTTTTTATTCAAATCTGGCCTCAAAATAAAAGTTGTGTGATTCACATCCCCTTCAGCTGCACGGCTAAGTTAAGCTTCAAATGCAGCAGACCAGCGCCATAAGCAGGTGCTTCAAACACATTCATTTAATTAAGGGGTTTTTTCAGGGCTGATGGTGATTATCAGTAATCAAGGAAACCAATCTAACCTTAAACTCTTGGTACAAAATTTTAGAGTAACTCCAAAACAAAAACTTTGTTAAAATGCTTTTGAGCTGAATGTCAAAGTAATTTAACCCCTAAAAGACCCAAACATCCAACACTGACCAAAACCATCTACTGATATAAACACTTTAATACCTGTTGATCCACTAATCTTATCAATACATGTAAATAATTGGTGTGAAATACAGTTTGTCATCTTTTCATGGTCATCAGATATGACCCATTTGGACGTTCAGAGGTTCCGTACTGAATGTGGAAACACAGTCATCTTCTGCAACATTGATTCACTAGTAAAACCCATGGAGCTGGATCAATGATGTTTTTATGTTCAGTTATTGATATCTTTGCTGAAAAAGTCCCATTTTCTTCAGTTTTTTGTTTCTGATAAAATAACTCTCAGCTTTAATCTGAGTTTTTATGAACATTTACATGATCAGTGAATTAAATATAGGAAAATACCTGATTTTTCAACAAAAAAAGGAAAATACAGAGGATAATATTATTATAAATGTTGATAAATCACTTAAGATTAAATACAGAGAAAAATTTATCTATTTTATTTATTTATTTGTTGTTTTTAATTGTATGGCTTTTTAATCTATTCTTGTATTTTATTCTTTTTATTTGGGTTTTATTTATTCTTCTGTATAGCACTTTCTTCTTTTTTGTACAGTTTCTATGTCTTTAAATCTATTCTGTATTTTATTCTTCTATTTTGGTTTTAATTATTCTTCCGTACAGCACTTTGGCCCACTGCAGTTGTTTTAAAGTCCTTTAGAAATAAAGTTGGATTGGATTGGAAAAGTGAATTCAGCAACTGCCACAAAAGTAGTACTGGGTCTTTATAGGTTAAATGCAGTTCAATAACATTTTTAACAATAACGTCAGTTATAACACTGACGTGCAGATATAACATATTAAAATTCTGTAGTACAGGGTTTTCCCTAAGACTAAGGCAGGCCTGAGCGATTAATCGATTTTAAATCAAAATTGGATATTTTTTAATTAGGATGATTTTTTTAAAAAGGGAAATTGTCAAACTACTCTCATAGTTAGGAGGAGGAGCCTACTGTAGCCTCAGAGGAGGGAGGCCCAGTGGCGCGCAGCTCAGAGGCAGCTCTCTTGTGTGTCCAAGCCGCATGCCTTCAATGCTACCGTAGGCTCCTCCTCCTAACTGTGAGAGTGATCTTTCACAGAAGTCCATGTAATGACCACAGACCTTAAATCTGTGATGGGTCTGCAGTAGCGATACCAATGTAAGCTGTGGTTCACATACGGATCCCCCAATTCAAATATAGCTGCATGGGGATCACACATCTACTGTCCACGCAGGGATCCGTAGTCTTCTTCCAATCCAGGGTGAGTTGCAGGGGCAGTAGCCTCAGCAGAGGAGCCCAGACAGCCCTCTGCCCAGACACATCCACCAGCTCCGGGGGAATCCCGAGGCTTTCCCACGCCAGACCAGAGATATAATCCCTCCAGCGTGTCCTGGGTCAGTCTCCTCCATGCACGGATCCCCCAATTTAAATATAACCGCATGGGTATCACTCATCTTAGGTGGTCCACGTACGCAAGCATGCAGGTATAACTGATGCCTGCCACTGACTTACATTGGTATAACTTCTGGACCCGTCCCAGAATGTTCGGGGATTCCATGATACCATCACAGATCTGAGGTAGGGAGCCATGGTTGCATTGCGGGCAGCACACTAAAACAACATGCCAACTTCTGTTGTCTTTTGCAGTTTGACCCAAAAATCGAAATCAAAAATAGAGTTTTCAAAGGAAAAAATCTGCATTTTATTTTTGTTCAAAATGCAGCCCTAGACTAAGGGTGCTTTCACACCTTCTCTTTTGGTGTGGACATTAGGACTTTCCAGTTCAATCCGAACCAAATATGCAGCTGTGAAGCCTCCCCTGGACCTCAGAACAGACCAAACAACTGGTCTTTGGTACGACTGGAGGAGGTGGTCTCAGGATAGATAAAATTAAACCATGATTTGGTTTCATGTACAGCGTGAAAACACTTTTTGGATAGTTCAATACTTTAGGTCCAATTGCCATGAAATTGTAGCTACTTTTAGACAGAGATCCCGGAAAAAAGGTGAGATGGTGATCCCACCTGTTTGCCACCACTGACTGATTTCCACAGCCAAAGGAGTAACAGAGGTGAGACAGGCTGGACTTTTACACAAAGGGGCGGTGACACAGCATATAGTGTGACATATGACTCGTGCGTTGGAAATGCGCCAAGCATAGCGGTGTTGGCTCTCAAAACAACAATGGGGGATGAACAGAGCACAGCAATCCACAAATGTTAGGATGGATAGAGCCCTCTGCCTGAAGTGACAACAACTCACAGATCTCGGCATCTCCCCAGTTCCACATCTTTCTGGTAGCATTGATATGTTTTTTTACTGTACATGGCCCATGCTCATTTTTAAATCCCCCCAGCACGAAGGTCACACACGCGATACATCATCAAAACGTCACACAAGAGGTGTTCCTTCTACTTAGCGCTCTGGAATCCTGATTCCACCTTTATCAGGGCTCTGTTATTACCTCCAGAGGCATTACAGAGCCGTGACAGAGGTGGGACCAAATGATCCACCATTTTGTTTACACAGACGTCATTCCAGAATAAAGGTGAAATATTCCTGGAACAGAAGTGCTGTGGGAAAGGGGCTTATATAAAGCTGTCATTACAAAAAACAAAAGAAAAACAAATGAAAGACAGAAGAAGTTCAAAAAAATGAGTTAAACTGATACATGCACACATCAGACACTTGAGTGTAAAGAGCAGCACGTGAATAATGACAGCAGGACATATTTGTCCGCTAAAATAGTGTGAAAGTGTGAAGGCAAAACTAACTACACAAACCTCATGTATGTAAACAGCCTCAAGGCTACAGCTACATTAATATATTTTCATTTTAAAACACACCTCAAATGCATATCACATGTCCAGGGGGCTGATAACACCACTGGATAGCACTTATTGAAAATAACAAATCACCTGCAGTGAATGTAATCAGTTGTATCATTATAAAAATAGGACTATTGGCCCTGTAGCTCACCGACATGTTCTATCAAGATTGAATAACAAGTTGAACTTGTGAGGTTTTCAGGTTCTGCCGCAACTAATTAAATCAAAGTCCATATGTGACTTCCTATCAGTGCTAAATAGTAACTATATTGATATCGCTAACCATTTCCATCTTATAAGCCATTAAATATGACCCATTATGAGTAGTAATGGAGAATTAGTAAGAATTTAAAAATGTGTCAAAAAGTCCAATATCAAAATTGCTCAAAACTGTGAACAAACTTTGCAGACACTGTCCCAAGAAAGCTACATATAAAATTTCAAATGAATCTGACCAGTGGTTTCATTACAGAAGATGTTTGAAGAAATTATAGTGAAGACAAAGATGACTCTGGACTTGGACAGTGACATTAAAAAAAAAAAAAAAGAAAGAAAAACAGAATTGGTTGTAATTCAGTTTCCATGCTGAATTAACGACTGGATGTCGACTTTGATGTTTTGTTTTCTCCTGGGAAAGTTCATGTAGAATGGTGACCACAAATCCAGGAAGGACACACAGTGACCAGTCAGACCCAGTCAGACACTAGGTTTGCCTCATAGACTGCGTTTTTCATAATTCAATCACCACTGGGCAGCCTAACCTGATTCACCTGAAATTATTTCCTAATAGGGGTTTTCAGTTTTGTGTAGAGCTTAGGTACTGGGGGGTTGTTACTGGTTATGTTTAGTCATGTGCTCACTAGTCAGGTCAACACTGCAGGGTTATTCCTATGGTTTTGGGCGGCTGAGGTGCTGTCAGTACTATATTTTTGCTGAATTTTGTACATGTTATTCCAACTTACTTTAGTGAAATGCAACAAATCTGCATAGTGATCAAATGGACACGCAATTTCAATTTTGCACCTTAAACATCCCTGCACTTTTAATAAACTAAATTCCAACAAGATTCTGTCTGTTCTGGTTAATAAGTCATGTTTACTGTGTCTTCAGCTGAGGTCCAGCACAAAAACACTTATGTCCTGAATCTACTGTTGGATCAAACTGAACTATGGTTGGTCTTACTATTTAGAGTCAAAAAAATCTGCATAAACATGCAAGATTTCAAAAAATATTCCAAGGCATACTGTAGGATATGTGAAAAAATAAAATGCCTTTATTACTCCATGGCAATCTTTTAAAATATAGCCAATGTGTTACTTTGGTGGTAACTTGGCCCGTCCTCAGTGATATTTTCAGGCCTAATTCAGACCAGTTTGATCTCAAGTGGGTCAGACCAGTAAAATTCTAAAATCACATGACAATGTTTGCATTTATAAACTATCCTTTCACAAAACAGTCAATAACCTGAACAAATATGAGCAACATAAAATGTGTTAGCAGAAGTAAGCAGCACTTCTGCTGGTATAGGTTTTGCTGAGGCGCCGCACCACGGCAAAATCTTTGCCACCACACCACACATTTCATACAAAAAAAAAAAAGAAAACATCACCGTTGCATTAGACTTATTATACATATGTATAATATATAATAGGCCAGGACAAACGTCCTGCCCCCTCACATTAAAGTTTCAGGAGATAAGGAAAAGATAAATGAGAGTAAAGTTTCACTTTCACTTCTGCAGGAGACCCAGACTGCACTGCCCTGTGCCCCCATAGTACTAAAAGGACGGAAACTGACGCACGCACGCGGTTACTGACCGAAACGCACGTGCGTCCCCCCCCCGACTGAACCACGCGCAGTCGCATGCCCCTTCTCCCCCTCACACTGCCACACCAACAGATCAGTTCCACAGAAAACACTAAGTATAATTTTAACAATATTCTGTCTGTTACTAAATGTTTTGTGCCTTTGTAGATCCACTGATATCTTTAAGCTGTAAAGCACATGTGTAAATGAGAAGCTGAGGGATAATACAGTTAAAATTGCAATTATTTTTCTAAATGAGTTTCAGTTTGGTCATGTTATTCAAATTTTTTAAAGGACAGTTTGTAGATGTAAACATTTTCATAATGTAATTTTCCTTTTTCCCTATAAAACAGAGAAGAGTTTGGGGTTGACATTATTTTTAGGCTATTATTTTACTGGTCTGATCCACTTCAGATCATATTTGGACGATGTGGCCCTTGAACTGAAATGAGTTTGAAAGTAGGGGCATATTCAGGCGGTGGCTCGTATTCATTACCTACGCGTCGAGGCCCTTTATCGCAAACAGCTGGACAACAGCGTAATTGGGAGCTAATTCTTAGTTTAGTGGTATCTTTTATCTTTCTGTGATAAATGACTCAACTAAAATAACTGACTCGCCTCCACCGGACGGATCAATAAACACACACTTGTCACTGTTGTGAATTGTGTCTGGGCCTCCTGACCGGCTGCATCTTACCTGGAGTGAGTTTGCAGTGTTTGGGCAGCTGGTCTATGCCCTCCTTTAGCAGAACAGGAATGAGGACGTCGTAATTGGGCATCTCACTGCATGGGAGAGCGAGATGAGGCGAGACGTTTGAGAAGAAAGAAACACACACAAGAAGAAAATCAATATCATCCGAAATGAAACTAAGTAGAGTGACTGAGGGAGAATAAGGGACAGAGCTTAAGGGGGATGAGGGACTGTGGTGGCAGCCAGGAGAGACTGCAAAGTGAAACCAGCGTGGTGGGGGCTGTTCAGGACTGGGTTACCAGTAGGTCTGCTTGAGAATGAGGCTCTTCTCTTCGATCCAAGCCCTCCTGCTTTCAGTGCTCATCCCTTTTCCAGCGTCGATCACAGCGGGAGGGAAATCTATGAGGAAAAGACAAAAAAAAAGAAAAAAAAAAAAGCCTTTTAAAACACGTCGGCCCAGGTGTCAGACCCAACATATGTAGTATAGGTTAGTTCAAAAGCACTTCAAAGACTGGGAAACACACAAGACTACCTGTGTGCGGCTGCACCCCACTGTTTTCTAACATATGTCTTCTAGAATGAATACAGTATGAATGAGAGATGGAGCCGGAAACAACGAAGGGGGACAGAGCGCTGTTATCAGTAAATTAGTCATGCTTTGTCTTCTTCACACTTGTCTCCTCTGTAAAAGACAATTTTTTTAAACTAATTTTTAGCCTCTATCTGTAAAGTATGCAGAGTTTGAAGGGGTTTTTTTTAAGCTTTTTTTTGTAAAATGTGCAAAGTTTCTCCATGTTGCTGCAACTTTTTTTTATCTGTGTTGGATTATGGAGATGGTTTGTACATGAATGATTCTGCTCAGTGTCTTTAGATGGTTGACACCATTTCCCACAATGCTTCTGTGAGGTTCATTCCTAACTGTAAAGTGTTGACACCACTGTGTTAGCTGTGCATCAACCTGACTTCTGCACAACACAACTGATGGTCCCAACCCCATCAATAAGGCAAGAAATTCCACTAAGTAACCCTGACAAGGCACAGCTATGAAGTGAAAACCATTTCAGGTGACTACCTCTTGATGCTCATCAAGAGAATGCCAAGGGTGTGCAAGGCAGTCATCAGAGCTAAGGGTGGCTACTTTGAAGAAACTAGAATATAAGAGATGTTTTCAGTTATTTCACACTTTTTTGTTAAGTACATAATTCCACATGTGTTCATTCATAGTTTTGATGCCTTCAGTGAGAATCTACAATGTAAATAGTCATGAAAATAAAGAAAATGCGAAGAATGAGAAGGTGTGTCCAAACTTTTGGCCTGTACTGTATATATATATATATATATATAAATAAATAAGGCAGTATTTGGCCTCCTGCTGTTTTAAAATCAGCATTAGAATCATGTTTGTTGCCATGTAAGTAAACAGGGTTCACATTACTGGGAATTTGCTTCAGTGGTTTGGTGCAAACACAGAAAATGGAGCTGGTAAGAAGCATGCAGTGAATAATAAAATAAATTAAATAAAATGAAAATAGTAAAATACAGAATAAACAAGCAAGATATACTGTAGTTACAGTGGACTATCAAATTTTTCAAACTATGCAATATACAATATACATGTGGACAAAACCAATGGGTTTGAGTGAGATATAATGGTACCGGTTATGGTTCTGTGCAAATAGTACAAGTAATCAATAGTACAATCTTATTCAGCAGGTGGATAAAGTGACAATGCAGTTTTCATTTTATCCACCTGTATTTATACATTTATATATTAACTGAACAGAGAAATTCTAATATTTATTTTCTCTGTACAAATGATCATGAATTGCTTTCATCCCTACAGAACTGAGTCGAAGGGCTTTTGTTGACATTGCACATTATGCATGGGATCTGCTGCAGAAAGACTAGAAAATAAGTTCATTTCACTGATGCTTTTAAATCCAAACAGTTCTTGAAGCTGACTCCATAACTTGCACTTGGTTTTTTTAACCTGCTTGTAAATGTTATTTTTACTAGTTATTGTTAAATGTGTGTGTGTGTTATCACTGTGTCATCTTATAAGTATTTTCTATCTGCTGCCTATTTTGGCCAAGACTCCCTTGTAAAAGAGGCTCTTAATCTCAATGCGATTCTCCTAGTTAAATAAAGGTAAACAGACTTGGTTTTCTTTTTGAGTAAAATTGTGAGGTTTTTAGCTCGTTTTCTGAGTCAATCACGGTTTAAATACTGTCACTTCATCTTATGGAGAACTTGTAACTTCAAAGTAACAGTGCAAGCTCTAAAAAGCAGAGATTAAGCAGTAATAGTTTGTTCATTTCATTAATTTTTGACATTATTACTTTCTGCTTAATGTCTGGGTTTTTTTTTTTTTTATTCTGACCCCATCCATTTCTTCACTCCATGATGTAATTATTTAAATAATCACAGAAATGAGAAATAATACATTCATAAAGCAAATGGTGCAGAATGTTGTCTTTTTTGTAAATCCAAGGCAAATAGCAAAGAATAATTACCATTGTAATTTTTTAGTTATTTAATATGTTTTATAATCTAAAAAAAATTAAGACATTGGCTTATAAAGATGAACATAATCCCCCTCCAAACAAGTACCTTATGACAACCCAAACTGATCAAAAAACAGTCATAACATTTAACAATAAATCATTATTAAGGCTGCATTTGTAAATAAGAACCTGTTCTTAATTGCTTGCCTGGGTAAATAAAGGTTAAATAAAAAAATTAAGGGATTTACAAGAATAAAGTAATTAGTTATCAAAATATTACAAGCAGAAGAAAATATTACTTGTACAACATATTTTTTCCTGATTTCTTTTAGTCTTTTACAGCTTTATTACTCAAAATGTTACCATTTCATTTTACATCAGTGTAAATCAGATCAGTTTTCAGGCATCTTCACGCATGACAGCACAACTTTTTGTTATTTTTGTAATACATTGTACAACACATTTGATCTGTTTAATTTTGCTTTAACACTACAATTTCAGTATTAGAGTCAGTGTCCTGTTGTAACCTTAATTTTTGTTATCTATGCCGTTATAAATGTTTGATTTTATTTTCATCAGGACAACAGCTGAACTGAGCATCTGTAAGTCTATGGAACACTTGCTTAAATTAATAAACAAACACATCTGGATCAAGCAAATCAACTCATGAACCAAAAAATGAATCACCCAAACTGATTAATCGAACCTCTAGGTGCAGTTTCACTGTGGTTTAAAATGGACAAAATAATATAATCTAGATGGACTGACAACATACTTTATTTTTTCAGTCAACATTAATATTTGCCCTATTTAAGAGCATCACTAAATAATGGACTGCTAATTAACTATTCATGATAATGATCCACTTCAACCCTATAAAGGACTTGCTCTTAGTTGACCTGCCTGATTAAATAATGGTTAAATAAATAAATAAAAATGCTTTTAAAAAAAAAAAAAGAGAAAAAGAAAAAGGCATTTCCAGACCCGGCCACAGATCAATGCAAATTTCCCTGCCAAGCCTCTGGTCTAATTGACTTTTATTAAAGCATACCTCCAGTTGTGAACAGGCCAAGAATACTAATAAGTCCAGAATTATTTTTTTAATTCGCTGAGAGCAGGAGTGATCGGCACTGAAGGCAGAACGTGAGAGAGATGGCAACATTACTTCCTTAAACTGATAGACATTCAGGTGAAAATGATGTGTCAAACGCAATCACTTATGTTCTGAATCATCAGTTCACTGTGCTGTAAAATGGAATTATTAGCTATGTATTGATTTGTATTATATGTTCTACACTTTAAATTTAATCAAAGACTGTTCTAATGAATGCAAGGAATATTTCAGCACCACACTAACAAGTCTCTATTAATAAAGCTCATTATAACTTGTTCTAACACCTTCCCTTTCCCTCCCCTTTAGTGTGGTCTCCCAGATGGGTTTTTATATGAAATTTCACACAGTTAATCCCATTATTCACCATGTGTAGGTGCAGCTCATTAACATGATTATTCAACAAAGACTCAAACTGAAACTTCAATAAGTAAACTTCTACAACAGACAAGTGAAGCCAAAACATTAATGTCAGTTTGCTGTCGTTTCCTTAGAGTACTAAGAGCTTTGTCCAACAACAGCCAAGAAGACGAAGTGACAATTGACAGCCATGTGACCTGAGCGGCATTAGAAGTGGTTCAGTTGTGTGATGTCTAACGTGGAACAGACCACTGTGTTGTGTGAAGTTTAGGGAAAGTCTATTGGAACGCAAAGTTGTGGCAATAGAAAGTTGGTGACAAGTTTAATATCAACAAGTATCAGAAACTTGACTTTTTTGGATATGTTCAACAATTTAAACCAAATGTATGGAAGTTTTGGGGCAAATAATTTTCATACTCAACCACTGTGGATAAATCAAAAACGACATGTTTTCTGTAGGAAAATGGTTATTAAAGTGATTCATGGTTGAATGAATGTACAAGTATAATGTTATTAGGACCTCACAAATTCAACTTTAAAAGTACTTAATGACTTCTGACGTCTAACATTTAGAAAATTGAATTCCATTCAAAACAAGACCTGCACACTGCCATCTGGACAAGAATATTACTGCCAAAAAGGTCAGCCAAAAAAAAAAAAGGAGACATAGAAGGAGCTGGTATTGTGAAGTAGCAAAAGATCATGACATTGTTTTCACCACTGCCAATGAAAAAGCATCTAATCAGCAGTAATCTGATTATGACAAATCAGATTAACACACCTGGATTTGTCCAAAAATACTCTGATGTCTTCCTGCATGTATACAGGTTAATCTGATTTATTTGATTCTTTTAAATCTGCACATGTGTAAAAACAAGTCAAACTGTAGAAAACAGAAGTTACATAATCAAATGTGAGCAGAAGACAATAACAGGAAGTTAACCTCTATCATCACTATGTACATACTGTGTGTACTCTTAACCAGGGTTTTCAATTATCACATTTCTTAAATGCATGTAAACACGTCAGATCTGATTATTACAATTAATGGATTACTTTCAGTCATCTGATTTTTATCACCATATAAATACAGGGGTTGGGCAAAATAATGGAAACACCTTAAAAAATCAACAAAATATAATTTAATATGGTGTAGGTCCGCCTTTTGCGGCAATTACAGCCTCAATTCTCCGAGGTATTGATTCATAGAACTTGTGAATTGTTTCCAAAGGAATTTTAAGCCATTCTTCAGTTAGAATACCCTCCAACTCTTTTAGAGACGATGGCGGTGGAAATCGATGTCTTACTTGAATCTCTAAAACTGACCATAAATGCTCAATAATGTTGAGGTCTGGGGACTGTGCCGGCCATACGAGATGCTCAACTTCATTAGAATGTTCCTCATGCCATTCTTTAACAATTCTAGCTGTATGGATTGGGGCATTATCATCTTGAGATGAAGGTGTTTCCATTATTTTGTCCAACCCCTGTAGACCCAATTCAAATTAGGAAGCATCTATATCACTGGAAAAAAACAGCCTTAGACTAAATGTTTTGTCCATATAGAATAGAACAGAACAGAACAGAACAGAATAGAATAGAATAGAATAGAATAGAATAGAATAGGCTTTACTGTCATTAAACCCATTGTGCAACAAAATTGCAGGTGGTCTCTGCCTGCAACCGTGCACTTACATCTAAATAATAACAATACGATACAGACATATCTTTAAAAAAAAGTATAAAATATAAAATTGTGCAATCAAAAAATATGTGCAAATTGGAGATATACTGTATGAAAGGCTACGATTTTAAAAATGTAAACCTAATATAAAATATGCTAATGAAGCAGAAGTAGTGTAAACAATGTAAACACACATGTAACAGTGTCGCAGTACATTGCTCAGCCCTTGCTGTGATGTGTTAAATATTGACAAATACCTTGGCCAGGAGGCGTCAGACACACTGCCTGACTTAGTGCTGATAGGACACTCTGCTCAGCCAGGCCTATTCTCAGCTTCCCAGCCAGGGACCTGTCAGTCAACAACATTGGACCAATAGCAGTTAGTATTTGCACCTGCTGCCCTTGACAACAGCTAGACAGACAGGCAGGTAAAAACAGCACTGCAGTGTCTATGTGTGTGTTTCTACATTGATGCAGATGTGCGTGTAAATGCTTGTCATTACACATCCAGCCAAGCCTATCTGTGTGTGTGTGTGTGTGTGTGTGTGCACATGCATATATGTGTGTGAGTGAGAGAGTGTTATTTTACCTGACTATGTAGCGGGCCTCAGAAAAGCGGCATGCCACAAAGAGGCCTTTGATGATGTCGATTTTCTTATTCATGGCCTGAGGCGCCCGGGAGGAAATTGAAATTCACAGAAGAAGAGCGAGCAGAGACAGAATGCATAAAGACTGAGGTCAACGGCGACTACAAACTACATGTTCAAGGAAGGGAAAAAAAGACACAAACAGCAACAGGAAGGAATAGGAACTAATTGCTCGAGTGATTCCATCCAGGTGATGCCTTATTCACAAGCTGAAAAATGACCCTGTTTCCTCTGAAGTGGACAAATAAATTAATAAGTGCTTGTTCAACACACAATCACATTAACATTTCCTTTTCCTTCACTAGAGCCAAAATTGAGGCCAACAGCGTGAAAACAATACCCCCTCCCCAGTAAGTGTGGCATCCCCTAATGAAAATGTTATTCTGTGACTCACTGAGTTCCCACTCATGCCGGCAATTTCCTTCAATTTCCTGAACACGCCCCCTGCTGTCAGACTGGCTGGCTGAAACATCATGCGCTGGTTGCTACGGGAACTCTCAGCCACCAGGCCCAAATCTCCTTTCTCTTGCGCCTCTGCCTTAATTTTGTCCAATTGTCGTCCTGGAAACAAGAACGAGATGGTAAATAGCAACCGCCTCATCAGTAAGAAAGGGTGGAATTAGCATTTAGGGGCTGAGAATTCACAAGTGAGTGTTTGGGTGCAATTGATTTGTTAAGGAATGTTTGTGTGCGAGTGTGTGTTATGAGAGCATATAGATTTTATCTGTGTTTGGGAGGACATTTTAGCAGATACACCAAGCACTTTGAAGGTGAAAGTGTGATTTTAGGGTTTAAAATTATCAGTTTTCAATATATAGAAGAATAAAAAAAGAAAAATGCAATCTGTTAAAAAAATGTAGCCGACCAGGGCATATATATTAAGTCAATGAGATGACAAAAAGACACAGATGTGAGTACATTGTGTAGTTTTGTGGATAAATCTTAGTTTCTTGATTTGAGAACAGAAAAATATGCCAAAATGCTGAGGGTGAAGGAGGAGTTGGAGGGTTCGAATTTTTAAGTCATTCAATTCTGATGTTTAAAACATAATAGAAAAAGAAACAATCTGTAAACCATGAAAAGACAGTTACAGAATTTAAATTAATATCTGCAGTCTGTCTAAGGAGAAAAGATAAAGAGACAAACACTTGTTTATGTCCCCCTCTGGGTGGTTCAGTCGGTTTATGCTTTGCACCACAAAGTGCAGGAAGTAGGAACGGTGCATTTGTACGACAGTGTCAGGAGACGCTGTTTTGATGGAATATTCACGAGTGGGGAAGTGATCCATGACATTAAAATGACTAAAGCCCCACAAAAGGAATACCGCGTATGAAAAGATGAATGGCTTCATCAAAACTTTACATTTTTAGGATGTAGTTACAGCTCAAAGGTTGGTGTTATTTCACATAACAAGAAAGACTCTGAAGGTAACTCCCAGATGTCTAAGGGGAGGAGGGTGAGGGCTGAAGATTTCACACAGTAGCAGCATTATTCCAACAGTTCAGTCTTTGGTTATGATAGCCAGGATCAGGGGTCTAAAATCTATATAATAAAAACCAAGTGGACTTTGTGTGTGTATGTGTGTCTCAGGATTCACACTAAATCCGTACAGAGCTGACTGCTGCAGTTTGACATACATATGTATTTTTGGTCAAGGAACAGACTAGTGAAAACAGCAAGTTGACAGGACCAATATTTTGGGAGATATAATCCAATAGTCTTACAATCACTTTGCTATACCCAGAGCGCTTTGGTGGTGACTGCTGGACAAATGTGGTACAGCATGCACGAATACACAACAGCATAAAAACTACCACATCTAGAACCTGTGGACCCCACGGGTAAACGCGCTAGTTAATTATATTCATGGGACTTCTTTACACTTAGTTACCATTACTACATGGAAGTGTTGTCACACCTGCTGCTGTTACTGTCATTATCTGACACTGTTCTGATCCATTATCCACCTCATAAAAAATACTGATTGTACTACTGCTGCTACTGTAAACATACATATACACTTTAAATTCTTTTATAGTTTATTCTGTATACCACCTATTTATTCTTATTCTATTTTTACCTCTTTAAAACAAATTTGCATAGCTTTTTAATTACAAGGTGAGAGAAATGATACAAAATAATTCTCTTTGTATGTCCTGTCCATGTAATGAATTGACAAAATAAAATCTTTGAATCTTTACAGGGGCATGAATCTGATATCACATTTATGCTGTGGGGACAAAATTTGTGTTGTGGGGATGTAAGTCTGGACCCAAAATTTATATGATTACATTTAACTGTCAAATCTCAGGTTGTTTAAAAGGGAACCATTGAAATCCTTCCATCTGAAGGGTAACGCTCCCATATCATTTAACCCTCCAGTATCCCGTGCCGAGGCCCTTCACCAAAAGACCAAATGTCAAAATGTTTATCATACAGTTTGTTTTAAACTTTCTTTAAACACTTTTTTGTATTTCATCAACTTGACCTGTAAACAAAAATACCAAGTACTTAATAATTGCCATATTTTTAACCCTTTAAATCCCATGTTTGTAATGTAAGCAAACCATATCTTTTGATGGGGAAAAAAGCCAAAAAATTTTAAAAACTTTTTTCCCCCATATACTACATAAAAAATTGATTAGATATTTTTGGATTTTTGCAGCCTGGCATATGTTGGTTAATATTATATTGGTTAATATGCATTATGTGCATTTTTTACTCAGAATTTTAAAAATCATGCAAAAATGAACAACTTTTGAATTCTAACCGAATCCAAATTGTGAGAAATATAATGAATTTTTATATCATAAAGTGCAAAGTGTGCATAATATGCTCACCTGAACACTGGAAGGTTAAGGGTTAATGTGAGGGAGGGAGAAGGAATTAATTTTAGGCTTGCTGTGGTTTTGTGCATGAAATCTTAACGAGCATGTGTCGGTTACCCGTTGCTTGAGCAACAGCTTTCATCAGCACCGTCTCTCCAACACCCAGCTCCATCCCCAGGTAGGCCGGACCCAGCTGGTTCAAACACAGGTACACACAGCACAGCAGGTCGTCTGGAGAGGGAAACCCACACACATCAGCACGCACCCACACAAACGGCAAAACGCACACATACAGTACAGAGAGACCACAGTGACACATCCTGGGACACACACAGACATGATCAAACACATGAATGTGGCCCCACGTAAACACACACAAACCAAGCCAGAAACATCAACAGAATCCCAGGCACATATTTATACACTCACACACACCAACCAACAAACACACACATCAATGAAGCGACTCATCCTCCCTCTTTTATGTGCAACCTGGCTTCATCATCATCTCCTTGATAGAGTGGCTGGCAGCCAGCTGCCTGTGTAGCTACATCAGCATGCATTATGGGGGAGATAAAATACCATTTACCTGGAGAGAGCAGCAGCACAGAGCGAAGCAGGTTCGACAGCGTCTCAATGTTTCTCAGCCTAGAAAATGACAACAGGATTGCTCTGAGACAAGGAAGATGAGTTAAATGAATTTTAAAGCCATCCTGTTAATACTGGGGAGGTGGGAAATGAGATTTGTCTGGAGGGTTTTAATCGGAAATGGAAGCTTGGAGGCAGATGAGCAGTTCATTTATGAAACACTATACATCAATTACAATGGTGAGAAAAATACATGACATTATCAGGACAGTCGACATTTGATATCGTCTTAAGATAAAGGGAGATGCTTTAGAGGGGTTATAAATCATTTACGGCAGGTTTAAGGGTCGCTCACACCAGGAGCAATAACTTAATTTCTTAAAACAGTTCTAAATCAAACAGGCCACACTGCAACTATAATGACAATGACAGTGCTAAATAATATGGATGGGATCACCTTCAGACAGACTGACAGTAAATCAAAATGCACCTGAAATTACAGGGCATGGTGTTTATCACGTCCGCCGCCAAGGTGCCGTACATCTTTCAACACCATGGAAGCGATGAGAATAAGATGATGTTTACTTCAGTGAGTACACTGTGTGGCTGACAAAATATGTTCACAGACCGTTTTACAAATCCACCTCCTGTGTGGAATATCGACACATTCATACTCCTGACTGCAGCTGTAACAGATATAAGAGCCTATTCGTTTTAGCGGAGATGCACTAATTGGGTAAACCTGGGCTGACACCCTTTATGGAAAACTACCAGTGTTTCGTTTTTGTAGGTATACTGTGTATCCCCTGACTCTGTGCCATGGAAAGAAGCCATCTTCATTTCAGTTATTCAGAACAATCATAATATTTAATGTACTTTTTTTTTAAATTTAGTAGCGATGCGCCACATTTATTGACCACCACTGCAACTATACTTATAAAGGCTGTAATTTTATCTATAGCTTTACAAAGTATAACACCAGTGTTTCCCTCATACTTTTACTGCATTTATGGCATACACATGAGGGTGGTGTATTGTTAATATCAGAGACTTTTATGACCCTTTTTTATTATTTAAATGTTTTGTCACTGCTTATTGAATTAAAAACACCTGAAAACCTTAGTTCAGAGAACAGGTCATGCTTGCAACCTGTTTGTTGTTCGTCTGATATTGACTAAAAATGCTAAATTATTACACGAGTACACTTTTCTATTGAGGTCTTTCTAATTTTGCAGTCAAAGAGTGTCCCCACTACCATGGTAAGTACCGTTCTAAACTTCAGCTACATGTCATGGATGTATTATGTTCTGTGAATGTCAACCGTTTGCTCAATGAAGTCATCAGTCCTGAGGTTGATTTTCGCCCTGTGAGAAAATGGATGTTTGGAGTAAGAGCTTACAAGGAGAATGTGAGTGGAATCAAAGTAAGATATTCTCTGGTATTGTCATAAACACAGACACACAGAGCACCTGTTGACTGATTATTTGCCGACTATGTGATGTCAGATTTTTGTGTCACTCATGTTGATGTTTTATGCCATTAATATTAACACTCATGTTATTGCGTTGGTTGATTTTCAGCACTCGCTGTTTTGTGGGCGTCCAATTCTGGGTCTGGCTTGATGCATTTTGCACAAAAGCTCATATGCACAAATGTGTATGTTGTAAAATGCAGTACACACCAGGTTTACCTCAAAATTACTCTTAACTTTGCTCACCACACTATTTTTGGTTCATCTTAAGACTACGGTGATCAGACTACAGCAGTGCGCCACAATCTATACATCATTAATGGGAAACACTGGTAATACAGATGCAGTAATTAACTCCTGGCCTGTAACAACCAGGAGTCAATTATAAGCCAGGTCTCTACTAATTGTCAAGGTCAAGTTCAACACAAACGAAGTGGCTGGGTTAAAAAAAAATAAAAATAAGGCTGCATCATCTCCAGTTATATACACTTCTACAGCGCTCATTCAGTGAATTCAGAAATATCACCATTGTTCTGGATTCCTGAATTGAATGTTTTATTGTCTGATTTCAGTCCCAGAGTGCATTCCTGTTCCTGCCTAAACCAAACTGTAGTTCGAAAAAGCTTAATAAAACTAAACTGTCTTCCAAGGGTTGTAAGCTGGCGATGCTTTCACAAGAAAAGCCCGTTAAGAAAGGAATGCTTCCATCTACTGAAAACGCTAGACAGTGTTTAATTTGAAAAAGTCAAGGAGATGTTGAGTTTGTTTTAACAGAACAAGTGGGAGGGGATGAAAAAAACAGTAGAACTGGTCACATTAATGATCAATTCTACTTCTTCAGCAAGTGGAATAAGAATAAAACCCTGTCTCTAAAACAAGTCTGCTTCAAATAATGAGCTGGCACCTGCTCCAGTCAAGGTTAATTGAAGGCCCTGAGCACTAAGAAAGACAGTAGTTGGATAAGAATTTCAACGATTCTTAACAGCAACATATAAGGCACAAAACAGCCACTGCCACTACTCAAATCATCTTTTTGCCTGATACCGATGTTCATACGATAAACTGGTGTATCCCTTACTGATTTTCACATAATCATAGTTAAATTGTCACTACGGATATTCCACATTTAATATATCATTTAGTCAAGGTCTGCTGTGTATACTGAGGATTATATTTTCTCTCTTATTTGTGAAACACATGTAAAACTACATGTATGTCCCCACAGGGAACCCTTACAAGTAATTAAGTCAGTTGCAGTGGGGATCTGAGCGGCACAGTTTTCTGTTTATGGACTATATTGGACTTGAGATAAACAGCAGTATTTTGTGTCAAACTATTTTTGGAAACTCATTTATTTTCACACTAGATCCTTTGCTAGTCCCTGTGCTCCAAGAGGACCCGGGTGAAGCTTTGTGGATAATGAATGGCAAATACATTAAAACTTAAAATGTGCATGTTCAGTGCATTCCATGTGCATCCTACGACTGGTCATCAGTTTTCATTCTGGGGATGCAACACAGCTGGAGTGAACTCTGTTTGCAGCATATTTAGCAGTGCTGATGCTCAAATCATGTACTGTTCTTCTCGGTGTTGACAGCCATTTACAGTTGACTGAAATCTTTCAGACAATAATGAAATCAAACAGTGAGAAAAGTTCAAACAGAGCCTTTAAAATTCCTAGAAAGTGGCCTATTTGCAAAATTTCTTCCTGTTCTTGGCCCTCCCCAGAAAACTCAGCGACTATCCCTGGCTGAAGCACACTTCTCTAATTATATTCCACAAATTCCCAGCGGGAAAGCCTGAGTGGTGATTTATAAAATGCTTTTGATATATAGTACACCCTTTGAATACAGTAGGCGATCGCCATCGCCCCAAATGGTGTTTGCTTCAGTGTGGGATAAAAACCCATTTCCTCCATATGGAGCTCTTACCTGCCAGAGTCCTCTTCAATCTTCTCAAAGGTGCGAGCCACCGCCAAATACGGCACTCTGGAGAGAGATGAGTATGTAGTTAGCAGGCAAAACGTCCACACTGACTCATTTTTATACTCACAGCATTTAAGCGACTCAGCTGTTCAGGGCAAATAGCAGTTTGTGCAAGAGCAGAGTAACAGAGTAAGCTTTGACTCAAGGTTAGGGCTGGGCTATGAGGGGAAAAATATGATGACAATAACTTTTTTTCCCCATGTTGATCAATATCGATATATATATATATATATATATATATATATATATATATATATATATATAACATTTCAGGGCATTCTATAGGTTTTCAGTCTCAAGTGTTGTGACGTGAGCATTTCATAGTCTGTGGAAGACATGGAAACACAGTTGGGGGAAGAAAATGGGGCATTTTTCAATAATATAACATTCACACAATATTTCCCATTGTAACTACTATATTCATTCATTCGTTAATTCATTATCTGAACCTGCTTTATCCTCACTAGGGTCACGGGGGTTGCTGGAGCCTATCCCAGCTACTTATGGGCGAAGGCGGGGTTCACCCTGGACATGTCTCCAGTTCGTCACAGGACTGAACATATAGAGACAAACAATCACTCTCACATTCATACCTATGGGCAATTTAGATTAACCAATTAAGCTATCAGTGCATGTCTTTGGATGGTGGGAGTTAGCAGGAGTATCTGGAGAGTACCCACACAGACACGAGGAGAACATGCAAACTCCACACAGAAAGGTCCCACCCCCATTGACTGGTGTTGGAATCAAACCCAGGACCTTCCTGCTGTGAGGCACAAGTGCTAACCACTGCACCACCATGTCGTAACTACTATACTTATGTCTAAAATCTTTGAAATATAAAACAGACATAAAATGTACAACAAAACAATAAGAAAATAGCTGCAGCCATTAGATATGAAATAAATCATTTTAGTAAGCTTTGGTGCTCCCCACATTGATTTTATATTCAATATGCCCTTGGTGTTGCATTCAAGGCTTATAATCGCCTGGAAAATCCTAAATTTGACAAGGCTACAAGTATAAAGAATGTTCTGACAATGCCTGAAAGCTGAGCAAAGTTCACTGGCTAAACTTTCAAAAATTAAAAGGAGAGGCATTTTCACCTTCTCAGTGTAATGACTGATGTAGTTTTCCAGTGCTGAAACATGTTTGTGGCCATTTGAATATAGAATTGTGAATTTACAACGTACATTTGAACGTGGGCGCCTGTAACCCACTGCCATGTATTCTAAACAGTGTGGGTGCTGACAGTTTACGAGGTGTGTGAAAGCATCCCACACTGTCCCCCCACCCCCCCACCCTCCACACACACACACACACACACACACACACACACACACACACACACACAAAAAGCAGGAACAGAAACAGTCAATCTGTAAATGTGACCAAAAAACAGTAAAGACTCTCAGCCCAGCATCCTTTCCAAAATGACTACTTCAGTACAAACACTTCCATGCCAGTGTGCCCAGCAGCATGTGGAGATTCACCCACCAAGTGGAAAATATTCCTGCCTGTGGAGCTTTGTCACCGAGCCCATTTACATCCAGAAATCAGATTAACCCTTAGGGGTCCGAGCTTATTTTGGCTGTTTTTGAGTACTTTTGGTTTTGCCTTTATATAATGTATAAAAAATGTTTCCTATACTCATGTTTGGTATCTTTTTATTCAGCACAGCTTCATCTATCTCATCTGGCTGTTATTTTTCCACTTTAACCTACTATATCAACATAGGAGGTGAAAAAACACACGCAAAATGTAAAATCCGATTTGAAAAATTATATCAATTTATTGCATAAATAACACATAGATGCTTAACAAACCTTTTCAAAGACTTTAACAGTGAATATTGGTTCCAAATATTAGGTATATAAAATCAAAATTGGAATAAATTAAAACTATACTCAAATATTTGACATGAAAACATATCTTTACATAGGCTTTTTTCCGATTTTCTCACCCATAGTCTATGTTCTCACCCCTCTGATCCTCCCAGTTTCCGCATCCATTTGAGGTGGGGGTCATTCTCACCCTCACCTGTAATGCTAATGCAGTCTGTGGATTAGAATCCGCAGATATGGCCAGTTTTTTCCGTTTTGAAAAAGGAAAAAAAAATTTGAAGATATGGTAAGAAATATAACGCCCACACCACCCCATTTTCATACTTTTATTCACATTTGTTTGCTCCAGGTTCAAACGGTCATATCTCCGGTTTTATTTGCTCTATCAATATCAAACAAAAAGTGGGAGAAAGTTTCAAGTCTCCACTTTTGAATGCAATTCTCCCTTGTGGTCTATGTGACTGACTTCCGACACTACAACGTGTTGAAAATGTCATGTGATTCAGTTACTGGGCCGTGACCGTGGACCCCAAAGGGTTAACACACCAGGATTTCTCCCCAATACCCCAATGTCTTCCTGCATGTATACAGGTTAATCTGATTCATTTCATTCTTTTACATCTGCCCATGTGTAAAAACAATTAAAATTATTCCAATCATCAGTTTGAGTCAACAATCACTGTGTATGTACATACTCAAAAGAAATATGAAAAATCAAATAATGGGCTGGAGTGTCTAAACCAGGGGTTTACGATGATCACATTTGTTAAGTGGATGTAAATGCATCAGATTACTACAATTATCTGATTACTCCCAGTTATTGGACTTTTATGGTCATGTAAACCATCTCAGTGTTGCATTTATTTCTTCTGTGTGATTGGCTGTCAGATCTGTCCAGGTTAGAGGTGGATCAGTTTACGGTTTTACCAATCCAGTTCGTTACATTGCCGTGATTTTTGCAAACTGTCTGAACAGTCCCTTGTCATTAGGATTGTTTGTGGTGTAGGTTGTGTTGAATTACAAGGAGCCCTACACCTAAACCCCACTTGTTTTGCATTAGTAATACAGAGCCACAAGTGTCTGACAAGTCATGTGGAATATAATGCAGACAGCATAAAGGAGATCACAATTCAGCAGAAGTAGAGAGGAAGATGCACACAATGACTGTTGCAACCATCCAGAAAACTAATGTGTCTGTGGGATGTCAGGAAAAAGATATGTCAGAGTTGGTCTCAAAAGTAAAGTCATATCAATACGGCAATATTTCAGATTTGAAGTTGACGTAAGATGTTGACAATGCAACATGTAAACATTGCATGAAAACTAGCATAGCTTAGGGTGCTGCTTCTTCTTCTTATTCAACATTGGCCAATCAGATCACAGGTTTATTAGTGCCACCAAGTGGACAAGAGCTAAACAATACATCCCATTAAAGGAGTGACATTTTGTGTTTTTTTAAATGGAATTCTTCATTTTCCAACATTTCCCTGTGGTCTGCATAAACTGTGAATGCTCTGGTTGGGTCTGAATTCTTCATTTATTCAACTCCACAGGTTCATCTTCAACCCTATTTCTGAGTAATGACACCAGAAAGGTGGTTTGGAGCGCTGGCCCTTTAAATCCAAATCAGCCACTTCATGCCCCACCCCCTCAGGTTGTTGACCGTGCTGCTCTGTCCCGTTCAGCCACCTGTGTTCATTAATACAACTGAACATTTTAGGTAATCGGCCCGAAGTTTGGACATATTTTCAGTATGGACTACAACTGCTGCTGCTGATAAACAATTACGTCGTACTCGGAGAAATGTTTGTCGGGACTCTTGACCTTATATGTGCAAAAGTCATGACATAACTAGTTAATTAAATTAGGTTAATTAAAAAAGGTTGTAGAAATCCACTTGATTTTTCCCAAAATGAATATAAAAGATAGCTTTGCAGCACCTAGAGGGTTGAAATTCAAACTTTATGAACTACTAGCATCAAAATACACAAATAAATTAACCAAAGACTAATAAAAGTGGGTTTAGCTAAATACAACCCCTTTAAGTTGTCAAGTGTGACAAAGTGGGAAATCCAGTAAACCGGTCCAGTGTTTGGCTTAATGTTATAAGTATCAGAGAGTTTTTACAGTGGCACAACCTTCTTCCACACAGAATAAAATGGCCAAATTGTACATTTTAGCACCCAGCCCTACTGAGGGTTATCAAAATTCCACAAAAAAAGCAGTAAGACAACGGTCCGACCTGAGATGATGGTAACAAATGAGCTCTTACTTTGAAAATGGACACAAAACTGTCCATCAGAGGCAAGAGAATAAATAAGAGAAGACTATATACTTTTCAAAAACTTAATTTTCTGCAGAACCGAACTTTAGATTTTAATGAATTGTAAATATTCTGATAATAGACTGAAGACAAATTAATCAAATATTTGTTTTTTCTCTGTCAAATTACAGGTGGCTTTACATGAGACCAGCTGAGCCATAAAATGTTTGCTTAACACGTATTTAAAAGTTAATTCATTAAAAAGTTTTCATCGAAGCTATTTGAATTTGTAATTTGAGGCAATTTCTGCAAATTAAACACAAATCCAACTGTGTGCTGGATTCGCCCGCCATTTAAGGCCAAAATATGCAGTATGTCCAGATGAAATAGTCTATGATTATTGACATTCTATAACCAAGTAAGAGCACTTCCACAATCTCCACTTTTATTTCCCAATGTTTAACTCCAGAAGGTCAGAGAAAAAGAAGGTGTTACAGAAAAAAGTACTATTGATTAGACAGTGTCTGTTGGTTGCGGACACAATAATTTTCTTCTGTGCTTTTACTTAGTAATAAACAGAGGAGACAAAAGAAATATCAGTAGACAAGACAATGTGAATGGCATCCAGTGACAGTTTCTGTCCATATTTGTACCATAACACTGTGATTAAATGTATTGGTTCAGTCTAAGATCCAGCCACAAAACACCTTATTGACATAACAGTCAATGACTCTCATATCAAGTATTTCTCTGAGGATTACACTCTGCTCTAGTGGATAAAATAAACTCCTCTAAAGTCTCTGCTGAGAAAATCCCATCAAAAGATTCAAATATAAAAAGCGACAGAAGTTGATGCTTTTGAGAGTGACAATGTGTGATGGAAATTATACAAGGCATCCGAGAGATTTCCCCCACAGACTCTCAAACCTCTCCAGACGGTTGATAAATAACACGTTACTCCAGAGCAAATAAATTAGATATTTGGATTCCTGTTTCTGCAGAAGGTTAGGGCTGTCCCAAATACCGTATTCAGAGCTTCAGCGTGAATTACCTGGAACTACTGGATGTGGGTGGAGTGGATGAAATCAGAGTTAGAGAATAAAACTCCAGAGTCAGTGTTGGTCTAGTCTGCTGGGCTTTGACATGAACCTCCTACTGTTAAAACCACTTAAACTGCATGATGGGCTTCCATGTTTGTTGGCACCAGGAAACTTTTTCTGATGAGAAAGTCAGCTTTAGATAAATGTACGCTGAAGAGGTTAATGAGACAGGCCTGGAAAATAAATGCTCTGCTAGGGATGCGTAACATGGGCCAAAAAAGTTAGAACAGAAATGTTGATGCCAATAACAATTCAGATGAAAGTCATTATGTTTGATCCATTCTTTTTTCTGAGGTTAAAGTCTAATTCATGCTCCTGAGTCAAAACTAAAGAAATATGGGCTACGTCAACATGTCTTCCATTTTGGATCAGGACTAGTTTGTTTCTGATTCTGTTCACGTTCACACCAATTCTCTGATCATTAGTCAGTTTCTGGAGATATCAGATTATTCAAGTGATCATGTTAACAGTATAACCAGACATGTTTTATCAGATAACAGCAGTAATCTGATTATAATAAATCAGATATAAATCAGATTAACCTGTGTACATGCAGGGAGACATCGCAGTATTGAGGACAAATCCAGGTGTGTTAGTCATCCTTTTACATCTGCTCGTGTAAAATCAATTAAAATCATAGAAAACAGAAGTTATGTAGTCAAACGTGAGTGGAAGACAATAACAGGAAGTTTGAGTTGACCATCACTATGTACATATATACTGTAAAAGAAATCCAATAATGGACTGGAGCGTCAAAACCAGGGTTTTCGATTATCGCATTTCTGGGATTACTCCCAGTTATCAGATTTTTATGGTCATATAAATAGGCTCAATGCACTGACATAAACAGGGAAGGTGTGTGTTTTCTCAACAGATTATAAATGATATCAAAGTCAATTTGATATTTCAGTCTATGTGAGGTAAAGTTCTTTTACTGTCCTGCACAGATCATGAGACACATCCCGAGAAACCACGTAAAACCTGAATTCCAGTCTTTACTCCTGGGCCAGATCAAGCGGTGACATGGGGACACATTTCATGTTCAATAGTCTCTGTGTTAAATAACTAAACAACTAATTTCCATGTTTAATACATGTACGAAAGGTCTCAGTAAGTACTTTCACATGACACAAATACAATTTACGGAAATAATATTTTGGGGTAAAAATACTTAAATTACTGCTGCGTGACACAGGGACTCAAAATGAACATCTTTTTTTTCACTTAATACAAATGTACAAAACATGCTCTTCTGATAAGATGGTGATCCTAAATGAAACATAGGACTTTAGCTATGATGTTAAACTACAACTGTGATCAATATTGGATCAAGCAGCAAGAAGCAATGAAGCCGTTTCCATGTTTGTTGCTGCTGCGGCCATACTGTGGCTGCGTGGAATTCCGAAGAGCCCCAAGTGACGGTTTGGTATGTAAACAAATGGACTGCTTGTGATGGAGTCAACTTACAAAAATGGTCACCGTGAGGGAAGTGATTCACATGTGTAATCACAGAAAGACTAATAGAGTTATGATACTTAGGCTATCACTCAGGTTTTACAGATTTGATGAAAAATTGATGACAAACGTCAAACGCTGCTTTGAGCTAAAAAATGAGCCTATTTGAGAAAGGATAGGAGAAAGTTAAAATTTTGACACTGATGTTCACTTTGGCTTGATCTGGCCCTCCTTTGGGTTTGCAGGCCAATGCTGACCATGTGCACGATGCACGGTTCTGGCCTCCGTCTACTACTTCTTTCATCCTCTTCTTTGTGACTTAAACAGACTCATCACTGCACTAGCATATTACCACCTTTAGTGGTCTGTGAAATGCAAAATGCAGATCTAAGCATCAGCACTATATCGAACATTTATCAAACATTTTTGTAGACTTTGGGGTAAACTTCATTGAGATAATTATGGTTACCATTTACTTGCCCCTCCCTACACTTAGTTACAGTTGCTGGTAAACAGTAAGGATTGCTACGTCGAGCTATTAAATCTATAAAGTCAGTTTCCTGATTGGGCACATAATAAAAATAAATATTTGCAAACGTATTTTTTCCTGGAGTTGATGAAAAGAGTAAATAAGGAATGATCAACCCATCATTTTTGTTGTGAGTACTGATAAGGCCTATTACTAGAAAGAATCTTTCAGTCATTTCACTTATTCTGGTTAGGCATGCACTGATGACAAAATTCCCGATTTGAAAATATAATAAAATAAATACTTTCCATTTGTTTTTGTACATTTTGTTGGCATTTATCCCACTCTAATAAAGAAATTATCAATATATAAATGCACAATCACCATTTTAAAGTCTTTCAACCCCTTATCACATTATCCTTGACTGACACATTAACTTTAACCTATAACATGCACAGCAATAAATAGCATTAAAAACAAACATTTAATTTTATGTTTATGTTTAACCCTAACCCAGTGCACAGCGTTTAGCATGACCTCCCTTTGCACTTTGGTCTTGGACTCTTTTGTGCAGATGATGACACTAGTCTTCAGGTGTTTTTAGTCAAACGTTACTTCTTATCAAAAGAACGGAAGTCATGGTTATCCTGCACCCAGACTAGTTCACCAGCTGAAAACAAAGTAACATGAAATCAATGCTGAAAGAGCATCAAAACTATTTAACTTTTCCATCTAACTGTAGCTGGTTCCTAGTGGAATTTTATCTTTAAACTTTTTGGATTTAGTTGGATTATCTGCTCAAGTTTTTAGAGATATGATACGATAGGATACAATAAGAATAATGTCAAACTATTCAGTAAATTTAGAGAAAATCCTGATAGATATAAACTTGAGTTCACAAACATAAAGAATGGCTAGTTTTATTTCAGCAATATATTTAGGATAATAGATCAAACCAACATAAAAAAAAAAACTTCAAATGAATTACCCTCTCATATAAACTTCAAATACATTTATTTGAAGTTCTCTAAAAACCAAGGGAAAACCCTGGCGCTAACGCACTAAACACAGACCATTCTGCCTGTCAAAGACAGATCACAAATATATAGTATTGTTCTCATATTCCTGTATTTTTTTGTTGCAGCTTAAAAAAGTGACTGAGAAACTGATACATGGGCTCATTATATCCCTGAAAAACAAAGCTAAAAGGTGGTGTTTATGTTTGAATAAAACAAACTCCAGTTAGGCTTTAAATATAGTGATGGATCTCTATAGTGACCCATCTGCTAGGATAAAGATTAATGGACAACTTACGGACAGTTTTAAACTCTATAGAGGCACACGACAGGGGTGCTGCCTGAGTCCTTCACTTTTTGCAGTGTTTATTGAGCCGTTAGCTCAAGAAATCAGACAACATAAAGAACTGAAAGGGATAAATTTGGCTAAAGAGGAACATATAATTGGATTATTTGCGGACGATGTGATCGCCTTCCTTCAAAACCCAAACTCAACACTTCCTAAACTTATGACAGTTTTAGAAAATTATGGGAAAATGTCAGGTTACAAACTGAATATTGTAAAAACGCAAATACCGGGTATAAATTATACTCCAAGCAAAACTATCAGGCATAAATATAAATTAAAGTGGGATACAAAAATAATAAAATACTTGGGGATACTAATCACTCAAGACTTGTATAGACTGTATGAGATAAATTACAAGGTAATAAATAATAGAATACAGAAAGATATAATAAATTGGTCAACATTAACACTACATTTGAGTTCAAGGATAGAGGTGGTGAAAATGAATCTATTGCCTAGACTACTCTATCTCTTTTTATCACTTCCGGTCCGAATCCCTGACTCTCAGTTTGTGACGTGGGACAAATTAGTATCTAGATTTATTTGGGCTGGGACAAAACCAAGGGTAAAACTTAAAACACTTCAGTTGGGAAAATTAGAAGGAGGTCTAGCTTTACCTAATCTGAAACAGTATTACTACGCAGCCCAAATGAGGTGTATTGTAAATTGGTGTTCCCCTGAGTATCAAGCCAAATGGAAACATATTGATTTAAATTTAGACATTTCACAACCTCAGGCTTGTTTAGGGGGTAAAGAACACACAGAACATAAGGGAGATAATGACATCATAAAAGAACAATTGAGAATATGGAATGTGATTATTAAGAAATATAATTTGGAAAATGATAGTAAGCTCCTGGTATGGCCTTCCCAGTCAGATAAATTCACCCCCGCTAAATCTGATAATAGATTTCTGAGGTGGAGAGAAAAGGGAATAACAGTCATTTGTACACTCATTGAGGGGAAAACTTTTAAATCATTTGATAAAATAAAAAAAACAATATAATTTGGAGGATAAGGATCAGTATGGATATTTACAGGTAAAACATTTTTTTGACAGAGAGATTAAAAGTAACTTATCAGAGGGCAGTGAACTGATTAAGGTCTTCACAGGAGCTTACAAACACACACCCACTAAGACTGTGTCTAAAGTATATCAGGGTCTACAAAAATGTAATGGTGTGAATTCATTTTATGTTAAATCGAAATGGGAATCTGAATTGAATATTACTCTGTCTGAAAGTGAGTGGCATTCTATGTGCAAAACACAGCTAACATCCACCAGCTCTAAAGGTTGGCGAGAATTTGGCTGGAAAAACCTCATTCGCTTCTTTATTACACCAAATATTAAAAGCAAACAACTGGGAAAACAGCAGCAATGTTGGAGAGGATGTGGACACATGAATGCCAATCACTCGCATATCTTCTGGACATGTGTAAAAATGCAAATGTTTTGGAACCTTATTTTTCAGACAATGGAGAATATTTTAAATTATAAAATTCCAATGGACCCCCAGACTATCTACCTTGGTCTAATACCTGATGACATAATTAAAAGAGAAGACATTTACTTATTTAAAATTTTAATTCTTGCCGGTAAAAAGGTAGTCACAAGGAACTGGTTAAAAAGTGACCCTCTACAACTACAACAATGGCTGGACATTATAGAAGAAATATACTCCATGGAAAAATGAACATTTCAACTGAGGATTAAGATGGGAACTTTTAAGCGAAGATGGGAGAAATGGATCATATTCAAGGACAGAAATTCATGATATCAGATTGAGTATGGAAAAACTGTCGAATGTATAAGGAACAACATCCCCCTTGTTTTATTGTGTGGGTTTCCACCCCCAATTTTTTTGTTTGTTTGTTTTTGTTAATTAGCATTGTTAATGCTCTGTAAAAGTGATTCAAAACATTAAAATAAAGAGTATAAAAAAAAAATATATATATAGTGATGGAATAAAATTAACAGACAAAAGACACATTCATTTCTATGTGACAATTGTCAACTAAAATGTCTCCATTGTGAGGCTACTTTGGATGTGTCTTCTTAGAGGTCTTCCTGTTCCTTCCTTACTCTGACACTCATTTCTCCTTCAGATGCTCGAAATTTTCAGCATCTTGTAACTTGTCAACCTGTCACTGTCTCAGTGTCAGTGCTGGTAACATAAGATGAGAGCTGTGACATATAACCATTAGAAGAACATTAAATGAATGTCAATACAGAACGGGTAAAGTTACTTATTTTATGGGCATCTAGGAACATTTGTAATAATGCATAATGACCTCCACCAAGGAACGGCAGAGGTAATGTTTTCATCAGGGTTTGTCTGTCTGTCTGTTAGCAACATAACTCAAAAAGTTATGGAGTTGGATGAAATTTTCAGGAGATGTTGATACTGGCACAAGGAACACATGATGAAATTTTGGTGGTGAGCGGGGGGACTGATCTACCTTGGTGGAGGTCTATGCTCCGAGTGCTTTTCTAGTTTAAAAAATAAGACCTATGTCCCTGTATCTCACCGGCATGTTCTATTAACTCTTTAAGTGCCAGACAGTTAAGGGGCTAATAAGCCTTAAAAGTGCCAGAGATTTTGGCCGTTTTTCAGTATTTCGCATCGTTTTTATAATATTTGAAGAATCCTGCAGGAAACCGCTCGGTAACATCCGACCGATTGCTGATTAGATTCAAAACGCACCGGACGCAGCCGATTCATTATTGATTGTAATTTGCATAATTTATAATAATAATAATAATAATAATCTTTATTTATATAGCACTTTTCATACATTAAAAACTGTAGCACAAAGTGCTTTACATATCAGTTTAAAAATCAGTACCGCCCCCCACCCACACCCACCCGTACACACACACACACACACACACGCGCAAACCCACAAGCTCACACATACTTAAGAAGACTGACTGAGCACGGGTAGACCAGAACAAAAATGTACAAGTAAAAGTAAAACATCAATTTAGGAGGCGCTGTCTCAGGGAGCCATCCGCACCAGGAGGCAGCCGCCGACCCCGGCGACCAGGCACCAGCAACACAGCCCCGCATCCTAACTAGTGGGAGAGGGCCAACTGGGACCCCCACCCACCAGAAAGGAGCGGACCCCAGTGAGAGAAGGCGCCACAGCCCCCGGAGTCCACAGCCGCCCCCCAGCATGGAGGGCTCCCTCTGATGAAACACCGGAGAATAAGAAACATTAAAAGATATAAAAATATTATTCGGTCGCGTGACCTCAAATTCCCGTCTGCTTGGTCTCAAAAGGGGGACACGGAAAGAACGTCATCGAAATGTGAGAAAGAAATGGGGGTGGATGGTTTGTTTGTACACAAATATGGCGTGTTCTCCAAAGCCGATCTGATCGGCCCGTGGCACTTTACAGGTTGTTTTCGTAAAGCCGATTTAATCGGCCCATGGCACTGAAAGTGTTAAGAATCAATACCAAGTTGAATTTGTGAGGTTGTCAGGTTCTGTTCTGTTAGAGTCCTGTGGTCTGGATGCAGGAGATCAGTCTCGCAATAGAAGTGGGTGGTACTTTCACTGGAGGAGAACTCAACTAATGAAATTAAAGTCCATATACACCTTTCTATCAGTGATCAGTAGGAACTATATTGATATCTCTGACTATTTCCATGTCATAAACCATCAAAATATGGCCCATTTTAAGTACACATTTTTCAAGATCAAATTCAAGCACTTTTAAGGGTCATTTTCACATTTTTCGCACAGCACCTTATCGCTGGGGTAAAATTCATATCTACAGGAATACATATACTCTTGATTATTTTTTCCATTTATTATCACAATGATGTACATAATATTATGCTATAAACATCTAAAATTATGTTTCATAATAGCAAAAAGTTTAAAAATTAGAGGAGAACCCAAAGTTTAATCCAAAAAAGGGAAACAACTTGACGTTCTTCAGACACACTCACACCAAGAAAAAAGATTAAGATAAAAATGTACCCGAGTCGACCTGAGAACACCTGGGATATTTTGTTTTTTGACTTAAAGTTTCATTTTTCTAGATCTATCACCTCTCTGTAAGTAGCTTTGGCTTGGCATCTAACCTGGCAGAGTTAATATTAAAAATAAAGAAATAAATCACATCACACAGTTAAAATTGCAAGCACTTTCAAGAGCTTAAACTAAAATTCAAGCACTTTTCAGACCTTGAAAACACAACACTGAAATTTAAGCATTTTCAAGGATTTCAAGGACCTGTGTGAACCCTGAAATACAGGCAATTTTTGATATTTAAATTTTTATAATTAAGTTAAATAAATATTTATATAATAATGGCAATGTTTAATACTTCAAAAATTTGTTCAAAAATCCAAAAATCCAAATCTGTCTGTGAACAAACTTTAGATACTGTCCCAAGGAAGCTACATAAAAAAATTTGAAATGAATCTGACCTGTAGTTTTGTCAGAGAAGACGTCTGAAGAAATTGTTGACAAAGACACAACACCAGACACAACACTTTCACAATAACTTACAGCCTATCGACTGGTGAGCTAAAAAGCGTCTGAAAACTAATTCAAAGGCATTTAGGTCAGCTCTAAAGCCAACACGTGGGATAAGATGTGAGTGTTGTGGGTAAAGCGCAGACTGGACTTACTTCTGGCCCTGTTTCCAGCAGGCGTCGTTCACAGGGTGGTAGTTGGGCCTGGTAGGATCGTAGTCCGTAGGTCCTGAAGTTGACTCACTGAAGAAAAATACAAAAGAAAAAACATTTAAAACACTGACCAATTTCTAGCCGATAGTAGTGACAGCTGCTCCAGTCGCAGATGACAAACTCTTTGAAAACACAACGTTGTGAACACTGGCATCAAAACAAAGCACTTTGAAATGTAGAGACTGTTTAGTGAAATATTTTGTGAATCTTCAACTGGTTTCCTCACATTAGAAGGAGGATGAACTCCTGCGAAGTTCATTTCAAAGACAAAAAGTTCTTACTGAAAGAAATCAAGCAAGTAGTTCAACCTATTAAAAGCACCCTCTCTCACTTCAGAGGGATTATATAAGACTAATTTATTCTTGGGGAGAAAAAAAGCACTTCAGCATGCTTTAAAGTTAACAGCACTTTACTGGAGTAGCATGCGTGAAGTGTTAAGTGCTTCTGATATCCCTGTATGGATATCTGTCTGCAGAAACACACTGATGTGGTTTATCATAAGGAGGTTCTCCAATTGTGGGTCTGTAACACCAGTCACTCCCACACCAACACACACACATACACAAGGCAGTGATAAAAGATAAATAGTTAGGTGGATGAAAAATGTATTTCTTCTCTTGTACACCTAAAAATAGCTGGTGGCTGAAATACTTGACCTCAAAATGACAATGCTATGATACAGTGCTGCTCTTAATGGTTGAGTTACATGTAATAGACTAGAATTATCACTTCAGGTCACGACAGGTCAAGTAACTGTTTACACCCACTTCTATCTATGATCATTTATAGAACCAAAAATGTGAGGGAATTTAATAATCAAGTATTTTTTGTGTAGTATCCACTGACTATACCAGCTAGGGATGTAACCATTACCGGCATAACGATAAACCGCTGTAAAATTGCAGATGATGTTTTTGTGTTTCAGGTACATGGGCCAGACATGGCCATCAAACAGGCCAGGGGGATATGGCACCGCATATTACCATTTAAATTCTAATTATCATGATAACAGTGTTTGATTACTGCACTTTTAGGGGAAAAAACCCTATGTAAAGCTATGCTTTCATGTCAAATATTTAAATATAGTTTTAATTTATTACAACCTTGATTTGATATGCCTAATATTTGGAACCATTTTTCGCTTTTAAAGTCTCTGAAAAGGTTCATTAAACATCTTTGTGTTATTTATGCAATGAAGTATATAAATTTTTCAAATCAGATTTTTTTGTGTGTGCGTGTTTTCTGGCCCGTTGTGTTGATATAGTAGGTTAAAGTGAAAAAAATAATAGGCAGATGATATAGATGAAGTTGTGCTGAAAAAAAAGATACCAAACATGGGTATAGTAAACATTTGTTTATATAGTATATAAAGGCAAAATCAAAAGCACTGAAAAACGGACAAAATAGACTCAGACCCCTAAAGGTTAATATTTGAATGTTTCTGCCAACAGAAAGTACATTGTGCCTATTATTTTATTTTATTTTTTTTTTGTTTATGTTTTTTTTTTTTTTCAAAATACAACTTGGTTAAATTATTTCAATATTGATATGAAATTTTCATATCGTTACATCCCTTGTACCAGCTAAAATTCTAACAGCTGTAACTATTGTACTGCTATTGTACTGCAACAGCCATGACCATAAAAATTTGCTAACAGTAATCACATAATTGTAATAATCAGATCTGACGCGTTTACATGCCCTTAAGAAATGCGATAATTGTAAACTCTGGTTTAGACGCTCCAGTACATTATCTGATTTATTTCAGCGTATGTACGAACATAATGAGGGTAGAATCAAACTTCCTGTTACTGTCTTCAACTCATGTTTGACTGTAACTTCCATTTTTGTACGATTTTTATTGTTTTTACACATGTGCAGATGTAAAAGACTGAAATAAATCAGATTAACCTGTACACATGCAGGTAGATATCGGAGTGTTGAGGAGAAATCCAGGTGTTAATCTGATTTCTCATAATCCGATTACTGCTCTTATCTATTAAAACAGATCACATTGTACTGCTTAAATGATCACTGGGATAATCTGAAAACTCCAGAAATCAGATAATGACCGGAGTATTCGTGTACATGTAAACAAGTACAATGTGACAGCACTTTGTCTGCCGAATTGGGTGACTAATCATCAAAAAACAGTTTTTTTCGAAGTTGAAATTTTAAAAAACCTGTAAAAAATCCTGAATCCTGAATTGAAATTCAGCCATTAAACTTGGCACTGCAACTTGCCAAGTGGTGAAGAACATGTGTGTCAATTTTTTTAAAAATTGGGTGAATAGTTTGAGAAATTGGTCGGACAAAAATCTTGGCCGGGCAGCTGTACTTCCTGGTATTATTACGAAATCCAGGCGTTCATCTGAGACAGAGGACACTATAATAAAAGCGTCCTCCGCATGAGGAGGCCCATACCATAATTTCCAGTCTGTAAACCGCTACTGTTTTCCACACACTGTGAACCCGCGGCTCTAAAATGATGCGGCTAATTTATGTTTTCTGGGCTAACTATCGATCCAGCTGACGAAGAAGGAAATAGAGCTGCTGCATGTAAGCTTGGCATCAATGAAGCAATGGTGAGATGTTGTAGACGGGGTGAGTGCGGCTTATAGTCCAGAAAGTATGGTACGCACTGTCACAGCAACAATTCCCGATTTGCATGATTTTCCCGCTTTAGCTAGATTACCTAGATCAGAGGTTCTCAACCTTTTTTGAACAAATACCCCCTTACCTCATCATCACCCTCCTGTTGGTACCACTGCCATTGAGAAACCCTAGGCTAGATTGTTTTGTCTAGACTAGGGATGTAACGATATAAAAATGTCATATCATAGTTATTGTGACCAAAATTATCATGGTTATCAGTATTATCGCAGTATTATTGAAATTGTGCTCAAAATGTTCAAAAAGTACTTATACAAACACTGAAATAATTTAACCAAGTTATATTTAAAAATATAAAATAAAAAAAAATAAAAAAATTGGCACAATGCACTTTCTGTTGGCAGAAACATTCAAATATTAACTGTTAACTATACTGTTAATATTAAATATTAACTAAATATTATCTGGGTCTATTTTGGCCGTTTTTCAGTATTTTTGATTTTACCTTTATATACTATATAAACAAATGTTTACTATACCCATGTTTGGTATCTTTTTTTTAGCACAACGTCATCTATATCATCTGCCTATTATTTTTTCACTTTAACCTACTATATTGACACAAAAGGCCAGAAAACATAAAAAAAATATATAAAATTCGATTGGAAAAATGTATATACTTTATTGTATAAATAACACAAAGATGCTTAACAAACCTTTTCAAAGACTTTAAAAGTGAATATTGGTTCCAAATATTAGGTATATAAAATTAAAATTGTAATAAATTAAAACTATACTCAAATATTTGGCATAAAAGCATAGCATAGATGAGACCTGAACATCGTGTGACTCTCCTGAGATAATCTACTGGAATAATTAATAATAGGGTATAGGGAATAATAGGGTTTTTTCCCCTAAAATTGCGGTAATCAAACACGGTTATCATGATAATTACAATTTAAACGGTAATAGTAACAGTCTGCAATTTTACCGCGGTTTATCATTATACCGTAATTGTTACAACCCTAGTCTAGACTGGAGCCTCAACGAATGTGGTGCTAAAAGCACAGTCTCTGCTCTCACAGTAGAAAGACAAAAAAAAAAAAAAGAAGCTGTATTTGTACTGTCAGCAGAAAAGCAGCATCAGACAGCAGTGGGGTGTTGAACCAAAGCCACAAACACAATTCTTGCAGATTATGATTTCACAGTGACAGGAAAGGATCACTAAATTAAACATAGAACTCTTTATGACCTATTTATTGCCCCTTTAGGCCTTTGCACCAACTCTATATTTTACATTCGTCCTTCGATTAAAAATCCCTACACACAGAGGCTTTCTACATGAGCTCCAGTTCATTAATTATTAAATTAGTTGAGAAAATTTGCAATGCAAGACAAAAAGGAACATGCATTGATAATTACTGTGTGGTCATCTCACTTCTTGCATTTTCTCCACATTTCTGTCCATGACAGCTGTAACAACACAGAAGTGTGGAGACAGGAGTGACTTCTGCGTCTGCAGATTTTCACTTCACCCTTGGGTCCAAATGAATGTTTGTACCACATTTGAAGACACTCCCTCAAGGCATTTCTGAACATCAGGTTCATTAGGATGGCCACATGAGGTCACAGGGATCTTGACCTTTGACCACCAGAATTATTTTATCACATTCTTACACCCACACAGTTGAGATGTGCAGTAATAGGTGTGACATCTGCTTTAATGCTTATAATTACAACTGCAGAGTTAATGAATGGTGAGTACCAATCCACCTAAGGCTGCAATTTAAAGGTCGGTGGGGGGTAAGCAATGTAACGCAGAACAGACAGGCACTGTGTATTATATGCAAAATTAACATCACTAAATTAAAAAAAAAAACAAACTTTGAAGCTTTTCCACTCTACAGTTTCGAGTTGGAAAAAATACACATTTCAAAACAATCAGTACTGACTGCATTCCCTGATAGTCAAATAAGTAGGCCTTAAACCATAATGTGGTCTACAGTGATCAGAATACTGTGTTGTCACATGTGCAGCCCCACGAAAATGTTGTTTTAACATTTGGCCTTTTGGACAATATCATTATTTATCCTAAAACACAGTTGTATGATCTCCTGACCTTGGAATTCTTGAGCTCTAGCTGTACCTTTTACCTTTGACCAACGAATTAATAATCTACACAAGTGAAAGAGTAAGCAGAGTTTACCAATACCCCCACCTGGTTGCTCTACACCCTGCCCCTCCTGCTCACTGATACCCTGCCAGTCCAGGGATTCATTTTGAGTCTTAACTTTCAATCTTTTGAAAAATTTTCAAAAATTTGTAAATAATGAAAAAATTGAGAGAAGGGCACATTTGAAGAATGTGTGTGAAATTTGACAAGAATCGAGTGACTAGTGCTCCAGAAATGGGACGGACAAAAACAGACGGAGAGAGGGAATATATATAGGTATATGTATTATTATTAGGGGTGTGTATTGGCAAGAATCTGGTGATATGATACAAATCACAAAACTGGAATGAAGAAACGATATATCACGATATATCATGGTACTGTTGAAAAGGCAATTTTTTATTGATTTTGTTGGGGTTTTTTAAAGATTTCCTGAAAGAATTGAATTATACCAGAAATAAGCACAAATATTAAACACGTTTTTATTTGATCAGAACAGGATCTAATGCTATATCACAAAATGTTCCTGTTAAAACTTAAAATCTGTTTTACAGACATTACAGTTTAAGATCCTGTTAAAATGTTCAGATTCTATTAGTTCATAACTAACATCATAACATTATTTTTGTGCAATCCCAACAAAAGAACTAACATTATTTAATAAAAGAGTGTTAAATAGTAAATAAAATATAAACAAAAAAGAAAAACCAAAAAAACTAAAAAGGACCCTCCACAATATCTGCATTTGAATAAATACCTGCAGAACAGATATTTTCTTACACCCCTAATTATTACACCCCCGCCCTCCTAGAGGGTGAGTAATCAGCAGATATCACACCAGAAAATAAAATATGACATTGGTGAAAATCAAGTCTTTCCTTCATTAAAAACTAGATAATTACTGATCTAACCATCTAAGTCGAAGGAGCTACTCGATCGATCTCAAACTGAACTAATGTTTAAATATATAATTTAATAAATATTACCCCTACAATGTCAGTAATTCAATGAGAAGTGTAGTATTAGATTATCCACTGGCCACTACCAGTCAAGCTCTAATGACGCCAATAGTTTTTAATATCCTTTCAACACTGATAAGGGCAAATAGACGATAACCTGAAACCTTATGGTCTCATATTACAGGAAAAACACAAAATCCCCAATTAAGTAAACACCACTGTGTGATTCAAATTTCATGAATGAATCGTGAATTGCTCCATTGGAAAAAGGTTTCAAGTTTCAGTTCCAGGTTGACAGGTCTCAGATGACTATGTTTTACAGATCTTTTATTGAGTTCATGGTCACATTTTCTTTTTTTTTGCTGGTTTGACTCAGTTAACTCATTAACCAGGACAATAAAAGTCTGCAGTAAAATCATTGGTACTCGACAAAAATCTCTTTCAGAACTGTACAATAACAAGGTGTCAGAGAAGGCAACGTCCATCATGTCTGACAGCGTTCACTCTCTGCACTCTGAATGCAAGTTCCTGCCCTCTGGTTCCCATCTCAGACAAACATCAGACAAACCCAACACATCTAGATTCTCCTTCATACCATCAGCCATCTCTATCCTCGATCCTCTGCACAGCACAGGTAGCATTAGCATTAGTTTACATTTTATTGAAGTGTTTTTATTGCACTGCCAATTTTGATGTGACAGTCATCTTGTGTCTCGCCTTATTATTGTCATTGTTGTTGTTTTAATTGCTACTGCGCCAGAAACAACTGTCCTGTTACAAACAAAGGTCTTGAATCTAATAAAAAACAAATGTGTTGAATACCGATCCGTACCGATCCGTAACAATATAGTCAACAAAACAAACAAAAAATATGCAGTTTGATTAAAAAAAAGAAGCCCTGGCTGCACTTCAAAGAGGTCAAAGGTCAGCAGTATGCCTGAAGGGCTCACTGTGTCTAAGACGCTACCACACAGAGCCAAGCTTCTGCCAGAAAAGCTGTTTAAGTAACATGTAAGCAGACGGATAAACAGTCATAAACACATAAACAGTATAAAACGCAGACTGACAGGTGGGCCGTCCAGCCTCATGACGGCGCTAAACGTCGGCTGTTTCCTGGAGAACTCGGCCTTACCCTTTCTTGTCCTCGGCCGAACTCTTCCTCTCTGCACTCGTCGGTTTTTTCTCGTCGTCGATTTTCTCCGTTTTCTCCGTCTTCACCGCAGCTTTTCTGGGAGCTATTCGAAGGAAAAAAAGGAAGGTGAGGGTGGAGCACGTGTTGGGCCGAAGCAACATTTTTTTCTGTCTTTCCCACTGGTAAAAGCTTGTGCACATTTACGGACACCTATTTTTTTTTTTTTTTTTTTTGTGCAAGCACAGAGCTATGCAAATTCCTCCTCACCAAAGAAACTGCTGATGGGAGCTTTTTTGGCCGGCTCCTTATCTTTCTGCTCTTTTGCTTCTTTTTGCTTTTTCACGGTTTGACTTTTAGGGCTCCCTTCTTCCTTCCGTGTGTCCTTTTCATCCACCTCTTCCTCCTCGGTGACGGCAGGCCCTTTCTCATCATCTGCCTCCTCTTTCGCCTCATTTTTCTTTTCCGCCCCCTCAGCTTTCTTTCCTCTCTCATCAGAGCTCTTTCTCTCCACCTCCTTCTTGACTGTGTCTTTCTTCTCGCTCTCCACCTCCTCATCTGGCCGCTTGGCCCCGGTCACTGCCTTTTCCTCGCCTTCTTCCTTTGCTCCTACTTCCATGGGTTCATCGGCGTTCCCTACAAAAGGGCAAGACACAGAGGAGAGGAGTCACTGAAGAGATAAATGCCAGCAGGTGACCCGAATTTTTTCCAAGCCCATGTTTGAAGACAGTTTTCAGCATGACAGCCTTTTTCAGTAAATGCCGCGGGTTATACTTTTTGAGGTTTCCTTTTCAACCGAGCACCAGGTGAGAGAGAAATTACTATTGACAAACTTGTATGGAACAGAATCCCAACAGACAGGGCCGGGGTCATCAGACTGTCTGGGTGAGGAGCCAGATATAAAACTTTAATTTTCTTATCAACAAGTTAAAGACCAAGTGGACTGTTGAAACCTGCACTCACTTTTGGTATTTTAAAAGACAATTTTCACAGAAGAGAGGAGCTATTTCCCTGTCTGCTGTACTTGGTACCTGCATCGCTTACAAAAAACACCAGGTTTACAGCTGGGGGGAAGGAGAATATTAACATGTTGCTGCTCACTACTGCACGCTTATTATCTTCTCTAATTTCCCCCAGACTGAGACCTCATGTCAAAAGGTGGACAAACAGATTAGGGTGAAGGCACAGGGTTTAGCTGACTAACCAGAATCAGAATACTTTATTAATCTCAGGGGGAATTACTGTGTGGAACAGTTGCTCTGTGCAAATAGAATACAAATAGCAGGCAAGAAATCATCTATATAGCTATATCTATAAAATTTTATTTATTTATTTACTTATTTAGGGCTGTCAAAATGAATGCATTAACGCAAATTAATCCATCATCATGATTAATCTGATTAAAAATTTAAACACAATTAATCCATCTGCAGCACAGAATGACTCTGAACGTCTCTGTCAATGCATTTCAGGCAGTTTGTCCAAGTAGAGTTACCGTCATGCATGCGCAAATGGGCAGTTGATCCGGTAGTGACAGGCAGCAGAACCAACCCATAAAGATGGAAGACACTAAAAACAGCAGGTCATATTGATTAAAAATGAATGATATTTAAACATGATTAATCCACAGCAGCCCTGTGATTAATCTGATTAAAAATTGCAATCGTTTGATTCACAGACCTGTGTAAAAGTCCTAGGTCAACATTAGTTTTGTTGGTTTAGTGAAGTTATAATGACCAGTGGTGATTAGTGGTCACTGTATGGTCATTGACCACATATGCATTTGTCAGTCTCTGTATTCAGATCCCATCTGGAAACATGTGAAGTATGTACAGCGAGAAAAACTAAAATCTCAGGGAAAAACAGCCTCTTTAAACCAAAGAGGTAATACAGTGGTACCTTAACTGACAAGTTTATTTCTTTCTGTAATCAAGCTCGTAACTCAATTTGCTCGTGTATCAAATCAATTTTCCCCACTGAAATCAAATGAAATACCATTAATCTGTTCCAGCCCCATATGTCAAAATATGTTGAAATAATGTCTAGTGCATCCAAGACTAATTTCTAACCTATGCATAATGTGTTTTGATCCTATGCGTAACTTATATTGAACTTATCTCCAATGCATGTTGACATATGTAGACGTATTTGGCGTGTTCTGGACGACCTCTTTTAACCTCCTCCAGACCCACAATAAAGCGCTTCAGCACCTCCTCTCTGGACAGCGACCGGACTTTGTTGTGCAACAGGAGATAATACCTGTAACTCCTAATATCGTCATAATCTTCACATTTAGAATTACATTTAAAAAACTAATTATTCAAATTTTAAAAATCCAAATTAAATACTCATTATTAATGTTCCAAAGCCACAGGGAGCCACAGCAGAGGGATAAAAGAGCCATCCAGTAGGATATAACAAAAAATGGGGTTGACAGGAGGAACCCATCAGTACTCCTCAAGATGCTGTGATGAGCAGACATAGAGGATCTGGCTCGCAGATATATTAGAATATTAATATTATTCATTCCATTGTTCTGATGTTTTACACCAGGTTTCATTCAACGCATCAGATGTTCCTGTTTGTGCTGCTTGCTGTTACTATTTAAAGGTGCGGGAGACTTTTGTCACCAATTTTTCATCAAATCTGTAAAACCCCAGTCATAGCCGAAGTATCACAAATCTGTAACTCTATGATTACACACCTGACCTCACAGTTAACAATTTCTAAGTGCCATCCACCATAAAGAAACCATGCGTTTACAAACATAGCCGAGAGGTAACTTGGGCATCTTCGGAATTTTGTCGTGACATGCATTGTGGGAAGTGGAGTTCCAGCTGTTTCCACGTCATGTTTCTTGCAGCTGCCGCTGCCAGGCAAAGCTCCACTTCCCTCCAGCCATTTCCGCGTCGTGTTTGTATCATATGGTTGTGCAGCAGCACGAGCCTCCACTTCCCACAATGCACATCACGACAAAATATGTATTATGTACTATTAGGCAACGAAGCCTAAGCAAAGCAAAGCAAAGCATATGGAAAACTAAAGTCATGAGAAACAATTTAAACTGAATATTTCTGTGGTAGTGTCATTACGTTTGGTCTGTTCGGTGCAGGTAGAGACAGTAAAAACAGGCTTCTAAGTGAATTTCTTGCAAGCACTTCCTGCTTGCAAGAAACAAAACATATCACCGCATTTCTATTGGTGGAAAAGTGCATCACATGGACCAATTGAGAGATGTATAATCTAACTAATATAACTTTTACACTTAGTCATCTCCATCTTATATCAATTTTTTAAATTCTAGTCCCTGAAAAGTGACTAGAATTTTATTATTTTCCCCTATTATTGCATTATTTTCATTATTTATTTCTAAACTATTTTTGACCATTTGTGTATGTGTCCATAGTTGAATAAATGTTCAAAGTTCTAAGTTGTTCAATTTGTGTAAAACAGGATGTGACAATACATTACTCCACGCGCGCTGCTTTTATGCATGCCGGAATATTACACACCCAGTTTTGTTTTATGTTTTTTTTACACACCCTGTTCCTCCATTTCTGCCTTACACAGTGCTCACAAGTCAAGTAAAGTAACAATAAAAAAAACTGCAGAACTCCAGAGTTAACTTTGAAACTGTGCAAACCAATGATCTGTGTTTGTAACCTTGACCTATGAATATCTAATGTAATTTTTGTCTGTCTAACAGCAAGCGGACAGTGTGCAGGGGTATTAGACCATTATTTTTAAGTTTAAACTTTCTCCTACACATCATTCAAGTGTACAGCAACTCTTTTCAAAATCCTCACCAATGGTAAAATTCAAAACTTGACAAAAACAGCCACACTCTTACAGAGCAGTATGTTTGTTTTCGTTCAAGCCACAAGTACGTAGATGGCCTCTGAAAAAAAATAATAAAACAAAGCAATATGATAAGTGATACGGCATCGGCATAAAATAGCTACATTTATGTCCTAACAGCACTTATGGATGTTACACACGGGGTTATATTTGTGGATAACACCTCCTTTAACACTACTGCCAGGGAGAAACAGACAGTTATATACCCAGCCTGGCCAAAAAAACACTCCCACACTAATATTTCATGGCTGCCTGTAGCTTTGATTATGGTTTGGATTTGCCATGGTATTGTTTCAATAAGCGTATGACATGTCACAACATTTATTTGTGTCATTTTATGGACACATAACATTGCCAAACCTAGACCTGACAAACTGAAGCAACCCCAGAGCATAACACTGCCCTCACTGCTAAAACTGAAGAGGACACTGGCTAATGTAAGTATATAATATTAATATTATCAGCCGAACCTTTTATAGGGAAGAATTACTTGTTGTTCAACCTCCAACACAGCAACAGTAACACAATCAGAATCCTGAAATACACTACCCAGCCAAAACAAAGAAGTCACCAAGTAGAATAAACTATGCAAAAAGTTCCCTTGGATATTTACCGCAGTGATTAATATTTTAGTTCTTTAACCCTTTAACTGATGCAGTGAGTAGCTGAGTATATAGCTTGCTAAAAAACAAAGATTGGACTGTGTTTCAATGGAAAAAGGTCATGTGTTCTGATGAATCCCCCCACCCCACCCTAACCTGTAAACCTAGGGGAAAACACTGGTCTTTTAAGTAAGTAAGTAAGTAAATTTTATTTATAGAGCACTTTTCACAGACAGAGTCACAAAGTGCTTTATCAATTCAAATCAAAACAAAATTCACACATTGTTGCATCTTTTACATAATTTTGTTTTTGTTTCATTACATATTTGTTGTAATTTTTAATTGCTTCCATCTCATTACATCTTTTCTTTTATTACCCCACCCCCGAAGGGGAGGCAAGGGGTATTGCTTTTGGTTCGGTTTGTTTATTTGTTTGTTAACACTTTAGCAGCAAAACTATTGGTTGAATTCAGACCAAACTAGGTATATAGATTACCAGTGACCTCGAATAGATGTGATTACATTTTGGGAAAAGTAGACCATTTACTTATAATGGCCAATATTTGTCTGTCTATGCTGACATCAGCACACGCATAGACATGATGACATCAGCTGGATCGATGCCAAAATAAGATACAATACGTGTGAGGGGCGGGGTTTGTTGTACCGGGCACTGCTTGTACATGTTGTCATTTTCTTACATCTTTTACCTTAGATGTCTTTCTTTCTATTTATGGAACATCTACTATGTCATTTTCAGGTTGTTGCATCTTTTGTGACTGAGGCCTCTCCTCCGTATTTCCAATGGCTTCACTGAGGTCAAGAAATATATTCCTCAGAACACACGCACAGCTGGTAACCCAATGAAAACAGCTCCACAACCCATTTTGGATCGTGACCCTAAGTTTTGAAAGGCAGCTCTAACAGAAATTCTGAAACTGTGTTTTGTTCCAAAATCTAAACTACCCTAATCAGTAATAACTAACTCTACATGTTGCAGCTGTACTTCCTCTTTCCTCCTGTAGCCCAAGTGCTTATGCAACTTCCAAACTTTGCAGACCTGGATCCACTCTAATTATCTCCTTGCCCAGAGGAAGCCCATTCACACCAGAGGTGAGGTCTTCTTACCTCCACTGCCGGCGGTGCTCTCCACACGGGGTCGTTTGTTTTGCTGACCCTGCTCCTCCTTGGCCTCGGCCTCATCTTTCTGACTCTCGCTGCTGCTTATGCTCTCATTCAGTTTCCTCTTGGGGAACATCTTCCTTGCTACTCACGCCAGGATGGGCATTAAATTAAAAAGAAGAGGAAAAGAATAAAAAAGTGAGAGACATCCCAGTTGAAATCATGCCATGATCAAACAAAAAGTGAATGTGGAGATGAAAAACAGGACGCGTCTGCTCTCTTACTGCAGATATAGGGCAATGAAAAGAAAGAAGTGAATCTCAGATACATACTTTGTTAATGAAAACACTAATTTCATCCTGAAAGATATTATGCAGCACAGCAGCTTAGTGTTCCAGTGTCATTTTCTCTGTAATTTTATGCAGCTGTGGCGCTTGAGGGTCATTTTGATTTTTGGTTCCATATGCATCCGTTTCAGTCCTTGTTAAGGTTGTAGGACAGGTAACACTGCTGATGTTTTCCCTTCAGATAATGACGGCATTAACCCAAGACATTAAGAATGCAATTTCTGCTCAAATTAGAGCTTTAATGTGATGTTTTCTCCAGTGGTGGTGTAGGGGTTCTTACTGTGGCAACGCACCACTGCTGAAAGCAAACACTGCAGTCATCAAACACACAGAGAATGGGATGATGAAAAGAGGACGAGCTGCTTTTTTACTGCAAAAGTAGGGTGGAGGAATCAAAGTGAGGAAAGGAGGTGCTTCCCAAACGAGAACAAAGCTGCAATACCACAAAACTGTACTTCTAAGTAGCTTATATTCTCCGTTTAAACTCCTACATATGCAGAGCACAAAGCTCCACTTTCAATTACTCACACATTCTGTTTAATGTTAAATCCATTTCGATTCCCTGCATACACATACATCTGATCTAGATTTAACACACAATGAATATATATGGAAGAAACAAAACATCAAAGCAGCTCCCTTTCACTCTTCCCTTGAAGCTGCCATGTGAAATATAATCACGACATTTACATGCTTAAAAAAACAAAAAAACAAATCAAATACTGACAATCAGCTCCAATAATAAGACGCCTTGCTCTGCTGCTTCCATTGGTGCGCAGTCAGCAGAAGCAACATCACAAGAGAATGCAGCAGGAATATTAGTTATTATCACAATTCTACTATGTGCAGAAAAATAATGGTGTGACTTCAGTGTGTGTCCGCAGATGAGATATACTTTTTTTTTTTTTTTAAATCATATCTTGTGATTTAAAGTTCAAAATAAGAGGCTGGAAATTGTATTTGGCCTTTTCCAGTGAGCAAACTTCTGATGCATTTTGTTTGTGATGAATGCATTGTTTTCTCCTCGCAGTGAAATAATGAGTATTTAAAGTCATTAGGCTCCTGCTAACAAGTAATCAGCTAAAGTAGCTGGAGGGAAAAGAACTATCAATCCTCAGCTGGTGTCAAAGTTCATAAACTGCTAAAAGAAAAGTTACAAGTGAAGATCTGCAGTAATCCTACAGGGGGAAAAAGGTTTAGGAAAAGCAGATACTGACCAGTTTTGCGTTTGACGATCCCGGAGGGGGAGATGGAGCTTGGAGTTGAAGGGGTCCCCGGTGACGATGAGGGAGCCGGGGTGGCCGGGGTGGAAGGGGTGGAAGGGGTGGCCGGGGTAGTGGGTACAGGCGGTGGAGACAGAGGGGTGGGCACCGCCTTGAACACGTCATCCTGTTTCCAGAAAACATAAAGCAGTTTAATGTAGGGATGCATGGTTATTTTTGACATTTAAAATCACATGCCCATACCGATGTTACTTTTCATTGTAACTTTGTATTTTTCTGGACAAAGAAATCTTGATTATAAATAGTTACTACTTTAACATCTTTCAACCCTTCATCACTTTATTTATGAATGAACACAGATTCAAATGTACAAATTGATGGAAAAAACCTTTAATATAACAACAGATAAATATGTGCTACTGCCTTTGGTGAAAAGACATCCTGCATGCCCATACTTATATTGGCCGACATCAGCAAATATTGGCTGATATATTGGTGCATCCCTAGTTTTATGGCCTGCTGAGACCCTGTTGAGATATCCAAGTCCAAGTTTATTTATATAGCACATTTAAAAGAACACAAAGTGCTCAAAGTGCTGAACAAAAATATAGGTAAAAAGTCAAGATATGATAAAACTAGTAAAAAATATCTAGATATATAAGATACACTAAAACTGATCAAAACAGATACACAATATTAGGATAAATAGCATCTAAAAACACAACCAGAGGATAAAACAAATAAAAGTCACACACTTCTACTTAACCCTGCGTTAGTCCCCTGGGGTGTTTTGTCACCCCAATTTTGCTTAAGTCCTCGTAATTTCTAGTTGGCAACTTATTTCTTTTCTCCTTCCTAGTACTCTTCTAACTCAACAACAGTGTATCACATGTAGTGTGGCGCAGTTGGGGCTCAGTTGTCCTTGGAGGTAGACGTCGCTTTGGCCTTCTGGGGTGTTCAGTCACCCCACCAGACTAACACAGGTATTTTTTTTTATGATTTATATATAATTACATACAATTCATATGTAGATATAATTACATATCATGTATCGGTAACCTACTCTGTAATATAAATACGGAATAAAATGCTACTTGTGGTAGTGTGTTGAAGCACGCTATTATTATTATTATTATGTGTTGTATTATGTCTTATCAATATCAACCAGCTACAAGCAATTCCAATTATTCAACAGGGATTGTGGATATATCCTGAACTAGCAGTGTGACTATATTTTACATAAAAATAACACTATGAACATTTTTGTATAGGGGTGTGTAAATACCCCAGGGTCTACTCATGCTTGGAATCCCCAGCAGACTAACGCAGGGTTAAAGCCTGTGTAACTAAGTGTGTTAAAAGAGATTTAAAATGCTCAATGCACTGTGCACACATGGTTGATATATTGGTGCATCCTTAGTTTTATGGCATATTCAGACCCTGTTTAGATGTTCAAGTTCTACTGGCCAGCAGTAAAAGGATCAGTTCACACCTGACATTAAAATGTATCCACTAATGTGTCTTGGGTTATCACTTCTGATCCCATCTGACTTCCCTGTTCGATGCACCAATAAACATAAATAGACAACAGATAAAGATCATCCATTGCTTCTAACATAATGAAAGCTTGTATTTCAAGTTGAGCAAGGTGGATGTTAAATGTGTTTATACAAATTAAATTCACTGTGAAATTTGGATAGAATGTTTAATTGCGTATTTCTAATTGTGTAAGGTGACATGGCTAAATCAGTACACTTTGCACATTGATATGATAATTTCGTCCTCTCTTAAACTCTTAAGCCACATTTCCACTACATGGTACCGGCTCAACTAGACTCAGTACCAGGTACTATTCCTGGAGGCTGTGTCCATGACAGGATAGCTTCTCCCGGCATTGCATGAAGGTCCTTTGGTAACCGTATGCTGTTGTCTGCTCTGAGAGTTGCCAATAAACTCACTTGTTGTGTTCCCCCATCAAGCTCACGCTGAATCTCTTCATCATCCACCAAGGACAGAAATGTCTGAACCTCCTTGACTGACCACAGTGTCATTTGGTGGGCTGTCACCATGGATGTATTTAGCTTACTGGTATATTAACTGTCAACTTCCAAATCTGATTTGTTAAAAATGGCGGGCCACACATTGATGACGTAATGACAACTCTCTGACCAATCAGTGGTCTGCAGCATTTAAACGTCACATTTTAGTATCTCTTCACTTGTTTTGGAACCTCAGCTGAGAAGATACTAAAAAAAAAAAAAAGTACCAGGTACCAGATTCCAGGTACTTCTGCATAATGGAAACGCAAAAAGGTTGAGTCGAGCCGAGCCGAGCCAAGCCGAGCCAAGCCGGTACCAAGTAGTGGAAGCACGGCTTAACTCTTCCTCCTTTCAACTGACAAGTGAAACTTTTACCCACTTAAAACATGCACATGATTTCTTACTGACTAATGCAAACTGTGGCTATTCCATTTACCCCTTAGAAAAACATTTGTGGAGCGCTGTTCCACTGTTCTGAGAGAAGGGTGCACATGTGAGTCGCCTTTCCTGCAAAACTTTAATACACTGTTGTCAGTCCACTGAGCTGGTCAGATGAGTGGGCAGTCCTCCGTCCATCCCAGGACAAAATCCTGTTCAGACTGCTAAGAGAATGTGGACATAGCATCCCCAGACGACCTCCAAAGTGTACCGACTGAATCATGTCACCTTATGGAATTAGAAAAACAATAAAGAAAACATCCCACCCAAATTTCACAGTGAATTTAATTTGTATAAAGACATTTCACATCCACCTTGCTCAACTTGAAATACAAGCTTTCATTATGTTAGAAGCAATAGATGATCTTTATCTGTTGTCTATTTATGTTTATTGGTGCATCAAAGAGGGAAGTCAGATAGGATCAGAAGTGATAACCCAAGACACATTAGTGGATGCATTTTAATGTCAGGTGTGAACTGATCCTTTTACTGTTGGCCAGTAGAACTTAAATATCTAAACAGGGAATACGCCATAGAACTAAGGATGCACCAATATATCAACCATATGTGCACAGTGCACTGAGTATTTTAAATCTCTTTTAAAGACACACCTATTTACACTGGCTTTAAATACAAGTGTGTGACTTTTATTTGTTTTATCTTCTGGTTGTGTTTTTAGATGCTATATATCTATTATTGTGTATTTGGTTTTTTTTTTATCAGTTTCAGTATACAGGGTGGGGAAGCAAAATTTACAATGAACATTTAGTTGTTTTTTCTCAGCAGGCACTACGTCAATTGTTTTGAAACCAAACATATATTGATGTCATAATCATAGCTAACACTATTATCCATACCTTTTCAGAAACTTTTGCCCATATGAGTAATCAGGAAAGCAAACGTCAAAGAGTGTGTGATTTGCTGAATGCACTCGTCACACCAAAGGAGATTTCAAAAATAGTTGGAGTGTCCATAAAGACTGTTTATAATGGAAAGAAGAGAATGACTATGAGCAAAACTATTACCAGAAAGTCTGGAAGATACTATTAAAGAAGAATGGGAGAAGTTGTCACCCGAATATTTGAGCAACACTTGCGCAAGTTTCAGGAAGCGTGTGAAGGCAGTTATTGAGAAAGAAGGACACATAGAATAAAAACATTTTCTATTATGTCAATTTTCTTGTGGCAAATAAATTCTCATGACTTTCAATAAACTAATTGGTCATACACTGTCTTTCAATCCCTGCCTCAAAATATTGTAAATTTTGCTTCCCCACCCTGTATCTTACACATCTATATATTTTTTACTAGTTTTTATCATATCTTAAATTTTTACCTATATCTTCATACAGTACTTTGGTTACTTTGTGCTATAAAAATAAACTTGACCCTGACTGAGTGCAGCCAGAGTGACTGGATCTGCTGGATATGTTTAGTGTGTTCAAATCTGGCATTCCAGCATGTTAATGTCAAGTGATCTTTGCATAGAAAGGCAGGTTTAATAAACACTTTAACAGTCTACACATGATGCAGCTCCAAACAACGGTCACTAAATTCTCAAGAAAGCCTGCAAGGCAAAGTATGTCTGCAAGTGTTGAAAAACAACCTCCAATAGTCTACACCTCTCCTATAGCAGTGAGAAAACAAAGCTGTTGTCCAATGAAGCACATCGTTTAGAGAGGGCTTCTGGGAAAGTAAGAAGTCTAAGGAGGCAGATCACAACAGTACAAGACAGGCTGGCAACCACTGCTCTGAACTAGTCTGACGTTTTGGAAATGTCTCAATACTCCAAGACAACCAGTGTGCTAAGGCTGCTCCACATTTATTTATTCTTAATTGATTAATCAAGTATTAGTCAGTACCAAAATCCACAACAGGAGTTTGCAATGATATGACTCCATACACTAATATCCAAGTACAAAAAAAACAGTACAAGGGAGCATTGAAGTGCCAAATATTTGATGCAATCATATATTATTTGATGTAATCATGATACACAACTAAACATAAAAGTTATATTTCCTCACTATTTCTATGTAGTTTTAACATTTTGAGATTTGAGAGCCATGCTGACACCTGTTGACGATTGGGATGACACCCACAAAAAAAAGAAGAGGAACTCAATCCAGTGCTACCATAGGAACGCCACAGATATGAGGTTACTTGACTGCCCACTAGGGGCAGGCTCCAAAAGTGGATCCAAGTGGGTACCCATTGTGCCTTATGTTAAAATGCCCAACTTTACACCCCAAATAAACACATCTACAGCCTGCTACATTCATTTATCAAGATTTTTCCCTCACTGATGGGCACTTCTGCTGTGGTTGTGTTTAAAGAGTTGCAATAACATGCAGTAATTAAGATGCATTAGCTGATGTTAGTATTTTTTTATATGGGATTATGTATTCTGTGAGCAGACCTGTTAATTAGCCCAGGCAGCCATAATCTAGTTTGTACAGGTCTTGACATTTCTGTTACCGAACACAACTGAAGGATAGTCTTCATTTTTATTAAATAGCTGAGATCACCTAACAGCTTTTATTACAACACTTAGAATGTAGTTGGTACTTTCTCAATCCTTTTGTCTCCAGAAATCCAACATGTTCACAGCCACACCCCAACATGAAGGTTTGAAACTGCAGTGATACAGGGTTCTTATGGACTACTCCATCATGTCAAAAAGTCAAGTGTCTTAAATTTGGACCGTGTCGGTTGTTTTTAATTGAATGTGTTCTTAACATTTAGAAATGGCAGTCAATTAATTTAATGTATATAAATGTAAAAGTTAAAAACATAGGGTGTGTCCAAATTTTCCTTAAATACAGAGAGAGAGAGAGAGAAAGAGACAGAGAGAGAGACAGAGCAACAGATAGATTGTTAGTTCAAAATGGTGCAGCCTTCCAGATATGTCATGTGATATGACCCATGTCCTCATTCCTAATTACAGAGAGACTTGCAATCTTAGGAAGTCCGTTCTCTGGAACCGTTCTTACCAAGACCATACTCGCCGAGTTCACAAGGCCGTACACTGCGTTCTTGATATTGAGAAATGGCCAGAATCACAAAACTACTGGTGCGTGCCTCTGATATAAACTCAACACAACGAGAAAACGCAGTTTTGCGTTTTCAAAACTGTGGTGATGGTGACGCAAGAGTGGAGCCACTTTAGAAGGTAGTTTCACTTTGCTGCGATATCAACCAACAAAAATGCTGTTGCCGTCTAAATGAAAGGCACATCTGATAAAATATTTGGTTGTTTTTTGCTTATTGTGTAGCGATTTAATATTTTGACATATTCAAGTTAAATCCGTATCCATTTTAGTGAATATGAACAAACAGGAGGATGAGTGTGACTGACTAGCGCAGTTTTATCCTTTATTCGTGACTGTTTCTGTTGCAATCTTGGTAATGGAGGCACATATTTACTGTGTTGCCCCCATTTACATCCTACATTAAAATCATGACTAGAATAGAAATAGGACTGCCTCCTATTTTTATTCAAGCCATGATTTTAATGCAGGAGGAGCTCATTTTTCAGACCATAGAGATTTAATACCAAATGAAATAACCGAAAAAGTGAGCAGACCTTACCAAAAGCCCCGTCCAGTCTTACTTTCAATCTTTTGAAAAACTTTTCAAAAATGTGCACCTTTTTCCATGATCTGTGTAAAAGTGGCTTATATTTATAGATATACCAGTATTTATGTTATACCCCTGCCCTCTGGGGCAGGCAGGTTCTCTCTCTATGTTAGGGTTCTATGGTTTCATGCAGGAGATCAGTCTCCCAATAGAAGTGGGTGGTACTTTCACTGGAGGAGAGCTCAACTAATTAAATGAAAGTCCATATACGACTTCCTATCAGTGCACACTAGTAACTACACTGATATCTCTAACAATTTCCATGTTAGAAATCATCAAAATATGGACCATTATAAGTAAAGGCCATTTTTGATATTTCAAAAATTCTTAAAAATGCAAAAGGCAAAATTTCTCAAAACTGTGAACAAACTTTGTAGAAATTGTCGCTAGGAAGATACATATAACATTTGAAATGAAACCGACCAGTAGTTTCACAGATATCTGAAGAAATTACTAGTGATGAAGACGACGCCGGACACAGCACCCTCACAATAGCTCATGGCCAATCAGCCGGTGAGATAAAAATTATGAATTTATCTAAAATCACAAATTATTGGAAATATTTGATACATTGGCTACCAAGTCCAAAGTGGCCTGTCTTGACCGGTCTGAAATGCTCAGTATGGTGGACCTGGATGTGGTGTTTTCTGGCATTGCCGTTTTGGGTCTTAACATTCCTGCTTAAATATTAACACATAAATCAATGAGGATAATCATCTGGCTGCAGCCTTTGTAGAGCTGCTTTGAGAACATGATGACAACAATTACATTGGACAGCTCCATGTCACAGAAATAGAAACCGGTAATGCAACTTCATGAAAGTACTTGCAGGCAAGTCACGGTAAAGAAAAAAAGATGAACAAACACTTTATTTCAAATATATGACAAGCAAAATGAACAGGGAGGGTAAGAGCCGTACTTGTCAAACAGCAGGTGGCTGAGTGACAGCCAAAGCCGATAATCAGGTCTTTTCATTATGTGCCTTATTGACAAATGCATTCAACATTGTGATTCACCATACAATTACTGTGCTTTTGTGCAGCAGTGTTTTCTCACCCTTGAATAAACAATAGACACTGATACGCCTACAGGAGCTCTAACAGTCTTATTAGATTTAGCTCGTGAATGTTACAATGTGGATTTAGAACAGCTGATTATAAGCTACACAGTGTTTCAGCCACTTTTACACCAAAGAAGGCATATGCAGGCTACTGGTAATACAGCTGTACTGAAAGATGAGATGCTCTTTAAAAAGTATGTCTGAGAGTAAAAATTAACATCCAACTTGTCTTTGTCTTTTGTCAGATGTCATTCTGCAGCATGCATTGAACACATAGATTCAAAGAAGCCCTGGTGATTAATTAAGGCAAAGTGAGGATGTTCTTACCTTTTCTTTGTCTCGTCCCTTTGTGGCGACTTGCTCCTTGACCACTGGTACCTCGTCATCATCACTGTCCAGGATCTGACGGGCACGCTTCACAACTTTCTTGACAGGCGAGTCAGCTTCATGGACACCATTCTGCACCTTAAGGGGGCTCTTGACCGGCCTGGCAACAAACAGACTGTGTAAAAAAAAACTGTGCATGCAATTCAAATGAATAAAGCCATAATCTTCATTTATACGACTATTCAAAAGCAGAAGCTCCAAGACCTAAATTAAGTATTTAAAGGATAAAGTCAATAGAAGAAGCAATAAAAAAACATACAAGACATAAAATTTAGTCAGGAGTCATAAAAAAGGTCAAAGCAATGATGAAAAGGTCATCACATAAAGACAAGTCTATTAAAGAGACATTTTAAAACACTTTAAAAGATGTGGCAGTCAAAAGATAATGAACACAATCATCAAAGCAGCTCAGTTGTCATCTGTTTCCACAGTTTCTCTTGATAACTACTGGCCACATTAAGTTTTACTGAGCAACACACACCTCTGATCTACTGGAATGTATGATACTGAAGACGGGGCTCAGCTAAATGACACTATAGAACATGTGAAAATACAAACTCTATAGGCACAAAATCTGTTTATATCTTCCCATCAATCTCATAGTGATTCTTTAGCAACTGTTCAAAGTAAAAGGGTTTAATTTGCTCACAAACAAACCTGTGCCTGTAGACTATGTGTAGCATGTTTTGTTGCTACAATAATAAAGACAAAATGAAAATCTCAGACAGTGAAGAATTATAGCAACCCTCTGAGCTGTTGATTCAGCTTCTAGCCTCCAATCTGCACAAAGTCTGATTTACAAAAATGCTTTGCCGAAGCAACGGTGCAAAACATAACATTAGAGTGCAAAAACATTTTTAGTTCATTATAAAACTGTGGGACAAATTAGAGCACCACAGTCATTACATTGGGTAATATGTGATGCATCGATAAGCAGATTTGTTCCAGATTTCTACAAGTTGCTGGCATCCATCCAGACTGAATATTAAATAAATGTGAAAAATAGACAAAAGTCCATAAGGCAAGTTAGCACATGATATGAACAAAAAAAGAAAAAGGGAAGAGTATAGGTTTTCTAACACAATGGAAGCATGGACAATCAGTCTTGATGTTTAGCTGAAAAGTGTTGTCTATTTACAGTTTCATATTTCATAAATTAACACTTGATATTTCATTTCACCCTTAATTGAAATTTCATGCAAATGTGCTACAGAGAAGAAGAGAAAGAAGCAAAAGTACATTTTATTTAGCAAGTATGTAACTCAGGGTTTAATGAGAAATGGGCCTCTCCATGTGGTCTTGTCCAATGCCAGGACCTCCCACCCTCCCCAGCACAAACTTGCAGGTGTGAAAACAACCACACCAGTGCCCCTGCCCCATGTTTTTTTTAATTTACAGGAAATTGGATATATGGTGATTTGTATTGTTATCTGGATATGAAATGATCAAAATCAGCCCTAATTTAAATCACACCATACAGCCTGTGATGGCTTACTAGTGATATTTTAACACAATCTGATATAGTAAGTGATATTTGTCACAAGAAATTCTTAGTTTTTCCATTTAACACAGTGTTCCGATGATTACAAACAAGTACTTAAGCTCATGAGTGTCACCATTTTGAAATAAAAGAGGAAATAATGTATATAGTTAAAGTATTGTTAACCTCTCACTCCATATAACTGCATTCATTCCTTTTTGTATTTTAGGCCAAAACTAATTCTCACTTTTTCACTGGCTCCTCTGCAGTTTTCTTCTGAACCTCTTTGTCCTTGCTCTTGGGCTGAAAAAAGGATCTGAAGAGAGGGGGAAAAATCAGAGTGAGAAAGAGTATTTTATGAATAATTAAGATATTTCTTTCCATCAAAATGACTAGAACTGCAACCGATTAATCGATTAGGTGCTTGAAGCCAATGCAAAAATTCCTGATTCGATTAATCGACTCGAATGGATTGAAGGGAGATATTCTATTGCAGTTTTCCTGAATTGAAGCTTCTTTGTGCGTCACAATAAGCGTCCGTGTGAAACACAACAGTGGAACCAATGTTTAACAGCAGAGAAATGAAGGAAACAAAGCTTTGATTCAGGAGAATTGTAGTTGATTTTTTTTTTTTTAATCACTTTGAGTCGATTAATCGGTTGCAGCTCTAAAAATGACTACACTTATGCTTACATGGTTATTGAACAGGCCAAGTTAGCTCAACTACTGAGTGCCATCTTTAAACTTTAACTTAGATAACATATAAAAAAAAGAAACACGGGTTGTATTGGGCTGACTACAACTCACAGGTTAATACAGTGTCGTTTTTTTCTAAAAGCTGTTTAGCACTCAGACAGCTGTATATGTACATGACACATTTTAATCTCAGATGAATACATGTTTGCTGCACCTAGCTGATATGCTCTGATGAGGCAAACAGGCAAGAAATCATCACATCCAAACAAACTACGCAAAATAACTTATGCTAATGCTAATGTACAGCCGGATTAATGATTCCACTGTAATTCAGGCAGACCCTGGCCACTCTGGAGTACATGAAAACTCCTAAACACATGTGTGACCCTTCTCCAGTGGCTACTTTACCACACACACACACACACACACACACCAGTGTCAGAGGAGTCCTAAGGCTAACTTCACACAGTACATGTACCAAAGCTAATCGAAAATACTTCCCATACTTCTGATTCTTGTACTTACGCGATACTACGCTGCATGTTGTCAAAGTTACTGTTCACCTGCCGTTAAATCAAGAGTTAATAGTGTGTTTAATGCACAGGTCTGATGTCTACACACAGAAACAACTCCCGCGAGTGACTAAACACTTGGAATATTCGGCGCGAAAATGACACTTCAACCAAAGATGGTGAAAATGACAGAGGAGCCACTCCGTAGAGTCACTCTCCTCGGAAATATGGAAACACGTACACGCAGTCCTTTGAATGATTAGAGAGGAATTATTGCAATGTTGGCTTTAAGTCAGAAATTGCAAACATATGAAAACTCTGTGCTGTGTCACTGCAAGAAAATCGTAACCGTAATTTAACTGCGTGTAATAAGCAAAATAGAGTACAAATAACAACCGAGTCTAATTCAACAGGAAAAATAGATGTAACTATAATGTGTTTAAAGGGGAAAAATCACCTGCCAAAAAGGTGCACAAATGCAAAAAATAATAATAATAATAATGAATTCAGCATGATAATCCGTAAGAAAATAGTTTTAGTAAACATATCTATGGTGCCTGAAACCGTCAACAGAGTAAGACCTCTTCATTTCTTTTCCTCGGCTCTGGCTCTTCCGTGTCTTTAAACTCATTACTGCCACCTGTACATGCGGAGTGGTAACTGCAGCCTCCATCGTCTGGTCCTGATGCTGAACGGCTTTTTCTTTCACGAAAATTTGTCTGTGTGAATGCATCATTTATGAGACTCTTGTTATTTTTATGAGGCGCAAAGTTGGGGGTAGAATGCAAGACAAACAGCTGAATAATGTAAGCTTTATTTGCTTAAACACCAAGTGCCATGTTGTTAATTGTTTACTAGTGCAATTCTTCACATGAATGAAGTTCTGACAGATGAGAAGCAGGGTTTTTTTTATTTTTCTATCCAACAAAACAACTCAATAAATATAAAGTCTGTATTTTGAACTACAGGCAGGGAATAATGATAATAAACTACTTTACAATAAGCTTCAAAACCAGAAAATAGTGTATATTTGAGGGAATGCAGTCCATCTGTTTGGGTTTGTTGATCCTTTTCATTCCAACTTCCCCATCTGTTCATCACCTCCCACTCTCCTCTCTTCTCCTTGACTTTGAGTGTGCTTTGCTCCACCACCAAACAGACTTTGACTGATGTGGTTCAGATCCCACCCTGCAGCGTTCCTATGTGGCCAGCCATGTGAGCTCACATGGAGAGCCGAGGCCAGAGGTGGAAGAAGGCCCGAGTCCAGCTCTCTCAGGTCGGCCCCGGGATGTGAAGGGGCGGAGATGAAGGGGAAGGTACTTTGAAGAACCCGTGGTGTCGGGATGGGTTTGGGCAGGCAGTACGAGAGCAAGAAGGGGTGGACCACAGGCTGAGCCGCTGTCAGGAAACAGAACAGAGAGGCCTCTCAGTCAGGTAGGAGTGTGCAGAGGGAGGGATTTTATGTCTACTGAGACTGGAGAAGACAGCTGAGCAAATTTGGACAGACACAAATTTGACAAAGCTTGGACAGTTTTTCAAAATACTGATTGCAACAATAATGTAAACAACCTACATAAGGACTATCACACTAAGCCTAAACAAAATAATTAATGTTCTACATTAATCACAGACAGGCTGAAAAATTATAACATGAAACGCTATACATTCTTAACAAAAAAACAAGGCTTTCTGCCTAAAATTGAGATCTGACAGGATGAAAAGTCATGGTAGATAAAAGAGAGGCACCCACAGACACAGATCATTCCCATCATCCACACTGTGATAATTGCCCTCAGCTCTGTGCAGCATTTCAGCCCTTTTTGTTTGATTACAGTTTATTAGGTTAAAAATTAAGTGTAACCTATGGTACAGCCTGACCACTCTCACTACCATTTCCCATTTCCAGTGCAACACACAGCTGTTTTCAGACATGAACCTACCTGACATGTGCCAACCAGCAAAAACACAAAGTTCAAATCTAATGAAACCCATACACATACATAAAAGGTGGACAAAGCCTATCATATTATATATTATTTTACAGACCACTTCCTCGATTTTTGCATTTTGGCCATCATCATTCTGGATTTTTGAGTTAGAAAGTGAAGAAGAGGGTAGAACTGGAGAAGAATAAATGTGTTTGATCGTGACAAATTCAGGAAATGTATAAACACACTAATTATTGGTAGGTTTGTTGATAGACCATATAATGCAGTACAAAAAATTAACCCTATAACACTAAACGTATCATATTTGATACATGACTTTTGAAGCTTTCTACATGATCAGTGTGACTTTTTTTTTTTCCTGCAATACATGCAATTCGTTCACCAGATCCCTTTCCAGTCACACTACAAGACTGTCATTAATGAGGAAAGAGGAAGAACAATTTTGAAAAGTAATTATCAATTTGTTAGACATGTTTGAGTTATATTATGTTTTTGTTTCAAAAATAATAATATTTGAGCATTGAGACTCAATGTATCAAATATGATACAAAATTGAAACTCATACATAGAAATTAATATTTGAAAAAAGTTTTTTGGGGTTGTTCAGAAGGACCAATAAAGGCTCCAGTTTCACAGAACTGGAATTTTCTGTCAATGATTTAATGTTTCAGGCTTTACAGGGTTAAAACAGTTAATGTTTGCAAAGTTATGTTAAAAGTATTGTACTTAAGTATCAGTGAACTCATGAATGACTCCTTTGATGGTCTCCTGAACTTTACGCAATCATTTAACTGCTACAGTCAGGCAGGTTGTCAGGACAAAAAATATATTTTATTCAATAAATAGAAGTTTCTTGGTGGGAGGAGGCCAGGCTGGATATGATGGAATAACAAATATGTGACCAGTGTTCATGTATTATTTCAAACTGAAAGTAAATGTTGTCATGTTTAAACAATGTCCGTATGTTTTCCTTCAGTAACTACAACTCAAAACATTTTTTACTTTAGCCTTTGCAATACATTTTTTTCTAACCACAACCTAGTTGTTTTTGTATGTAAATGTAACCAGGCCTTAACAGAGGATTGTCACAGATTCAATGGAAGTCATTTTTTCCTGTAGTTATCTGTGATATACTATGTTCACATACTTTTTCTTTAATAATAATAATGGATTGGATTTACATAGCACTTTTCTATGAATGCATACTCAAAGCGCATACAGTGGATTCATTATTCCATTATTCATTCTCTCACACATTCTGCCTCTGGTGGTGGTAAACTACATCTGTATCCACAGCTGCCCTGGGGCAGACTGATGGAAGCGTGGCTGCCAATTCATGCCTACAGCCCCTCCGACCACCACCGTTCATATGCATTCATGCAGTAGTGTGAGTTGCAGCACTGGAGTTGCAGTGTCTTGCCCAAGGACACAACAGTACAGGACTAGGACAGAGTGGGATTCGAACCTCCAACCCTTCGGTTATTGGACAACCTGCTCTACCATCTCTACCATGGCCGCTCGTACTTTTAATGAGGTGATGCAGCTTCCCATACAAAGTCTACTATGCGTACAATTAGAACACATCAAAGACAAAATGAAGGTGTGGCTGACTCTCCAGCGCCCTGTTCTTGCCTGACTTGTCGGTTCCGATCCTGTCTGATTTCGTTCACATCTCTCCGTCTCTGCCCTGGTAAACCGACCAGCCTTCCATCCGTGACTATGAGATCTGCATTGGTTTACCCTGTCTCTTGTCTGCCTATGACAGCGTGGTGCTTGTTGGTCCCAGCCTCCCTGAGCACTGTTTCTTCTATCCACATCTGTGTCCTCTGCATCACCTCCGTTCGAGGTCTGTCTGCCTTCTCTGCGGTTCTGGTTCTTCTAACCCCTGCTGATCCTGAGCACCTTTTCTGCCTGTTTCCATCTGCAGACATCCTCGTTGCTCTGGCCGAGTGGTGACATTCCGGTCTGCCGGGTTATGCACACACTCACCTTGACTGGCCTCAAGTATCAGAGACAGTCCTGTGTTCATTATTAATATTATTGGTGAAGTCCTGCCTTCCTGTGGTACTTGCCAGTGGCCAGATCTAATAAAGACTCTTACTAGCTTGTACCTGCTTGTCTGTGTGCATTTGGGTCCCCCCTCTCCACTGCCCATTACAACTACAGAGGATTGGTAGAAATAAACAGAGGAGTTTGCCGGCTTGGATGTAACCAAATGCAATAAAAACACAGTACTTTCTGGTACACTACATTTAACAAACTATGTATTGGAATAGACTAATTCTTTTTGTAGCATACTAAATAGTGTGGTAGTATGTGTATGGTGTGAATTTTCTCAACCTTCCTGTAGGGCCAGTGTATACAGCTGTAGAAAGGCCCTATTGAAACAAATTGGACATCACTATAGATTGATCAGTTCTGTCATTTATGTATGGAGACACATTGTTTTTGTTATCATAAAATCAACCCTTTTTTATGCATATCTGGTGTTCTAATAAGATATATATAATTATGATTGATCCCTTTGGTATAGATGCTCAGTATTAATACCTATATGTATGCAATTACAACTAGAAGCACTCGTAGACCGCAGACCTCCACCAAGGCAGATCAGTGGCTCCCCCACCCACGATCATCACCAAAATTTAATCATTTGTTCCTTGCGCCAGTATCAACATTTCCTGAAATTTTCATCCAAATCTGTCCACAACTTTTTGAGTTATCTTGCACACGGACAGACAGACAGACAGACAGACAGACAAACAGACAGACAGACGGACAAACCAACGCTAACAAAAACATAACCTCTTGGCGGAGGTAATAAATGTATATGAAAGTAAATCTGGCAGTTTTCAAGGTGAAAACCTGTATGCATTTCTGATAACTCCTGTTTCCTTTCCTTCAGACAGCACACAGTGGTAAAACCTCGATATTTTTTTCTTTGACATCAGAACTGATATGTTAGTATTACTTTCCATTGCCAATGTGTTACTTCACCTCAAAATACTCTAAATTAAGTTACAGAGTCAGACACCATGTGACTGCAGTTTTCCTGTGACTTGAGCTAAAATAACCTTGACATCTTTGGTGAGCTGAGGCGTTTAAATGGGAGAGTTATGTAAATACAAAAAGTGAAAAGGATTGAAAAGTGGTGCGTTTTCATTTGGTGTTTCTCTGACATTTTAACAGAAGAAAGACGTTTGACTTGAGCTGAAGCTGAATCATTTAATTGACTAAAATTGATTTTAAAAAAAAGGTTCAGTGATATCTTTCTGAAATCAAAGCTTTGTTTCTTTAAATTCATTGCTGCTAAACATTGGTTCTGCTGTTGTGTTTCACACGGACACTTAATGTGATGCACATGATGCCAGGATCAACATAAACAACAGAAGAGACGAGGACAAAAATGCAGAAAATGTCGATGTTCACTTTTCTACATTGGAACCAACACTTACTCTATAGAAACATTATGACTGTGAGTGTCTATTTGTTTCAGTTGGATGTTAGTTCCATGTTCAGTTGGTGTAAGTAAATAAGTTGGATCCAAATGTGTTGAAGACTGACCTGACTTATTGTTTGTAGATGTCATTTGACTTGTTTCTTGTTGTTTCTAGCTATAGATATTTTTATATATACTTTAACACTGTTGTTATTGTTGTTCGTATTCCTATATAGATATTTTTTATATTGGCTATCCTTTTACTTTTAGATTTTTTGTGGTTGTTGTTTCAGCTGGTTCTGTCAGATTCAGACATGTCTTTTTCACATTTGTACAAATATTTTTTGCTTTTTCAAATAATTGTTTAATTGAATTAAATCAAAGAAAATAATCCATAGTTTAATCAATTACAAAAATAATCAATGGCTGCAGCTCTAGTCTCAACTCATATAAAATAAGATAAAATATACTTTATTAATCCCCAAGAGGAAAATTCAAGTGTGTACAGCAGCACAAGACAATATGCATCAAATACAATAGAAAAATAAAAACAAAGATGTCATATATATATATATATATATATATATATATATATATACATATATATATATATATATATATATATATATATATATATATATATATGTCACAGTAGAGATTGAAATCCAGTAGGATAATCCTAGTAGGATTACAAATCCTACTAGGACAGATTGAAATTTTAGTTTGTCCTTGGACAAACTGAAATCTTACAAGAAATTAGGATCTGAAGATTGGAATTCCTATCTGTCCTAGGAGAATTTGCAATCCTACTGGATTTCAATCTCTACTGTGATATATATAAACAAGTTTGTTAAAGTGACTAAAGGGTCAAAAAATAGCAAAAATAGTGATAAAGTAGAAAGTGAACCTGCCTTCTGGACCGTTAGAACTTGTATTTGATCCCATTACAACCTGTATTTGATCCCATTAGAACCCGTATTTGATCCCATTAGAACCCGTATTTGATTCCATTAGAACCCGTATTTGATCCCATTAGAACCCGTATTTGATCCCATTAGAACCCGTATTTGATCCCATTAGAACCCGTATTTGATCCCATTACAACCTGTATTTGATCCCATTAGAACCCGTATTTGATCCCATTAGAACCCGTATTTGATTCCATTAGAACCCGTATTTGATCCCATTAGAACCTGTATTTGATCCCATTAGAACCTGTATTTGATCCCTTTAGAACCTGCCTTTTGTACCATTAGGTGACTTTTTACAAGTGTGTAAATGAGTGACACTGACAGATGCAAACGACTGTTTAGAGCAGGCTGTAGTTCAAGCCAAGCTGCTGTTGTACAGTCTGATGGAGGTTGGAATGAAGCAGCGTCTGAATCTGAAACTATCTGATTAGTGGATGCTACAGACCTGCTGGCTGTGGTCTTACCTCTGTCCATCACTGACCCTGTTCCTCCACATAGTGGAAAGCCGCTCTCAGCAGAGAGGAGAGGAAAACTGTTCTGGACCAGCTGAAGGATGGAAGGATGGAAGGAGGATGAGATGGAGGATGGGTGAAATGGAACACACACAGACTGACATACACCAAATATTAAGAACACCACTCGAAGATGTTCGCCTGTTACAGAATGAACATGTCACAAATGGATCAAAGCTACTGGAGATGACACCAGGGGGTCATTAAGACAGACAGTCTTCTGTTCAGCTCCAGGAAGGTGTTCTGATATTTTGTACACTGCTGGTCTCAGCTGACTGTGAAAACTTAATTACAATATCTAATAATATGAGTTTAATTCCAAACTGGGATTCCCATTTGCAAGATGAACCCCTGCTCTTGCAAAATTAATCATAATCATTCAAAATATGATTGAAATAACTTCCAAATGAATAATAACCTTAACTCTTTACTGCCGTCTGCATTACAGAAGCAGCCAGTCTGTTGAACTGAAATTAAATTAGCAAATTTATGTAACGATTTTCATTCAAACCAGCCAAGTTTATATTCAATAATACAACTGGAAGAATTCTTTCTGTTTAAGGTGGATTCATTTTTTATGTCAAATAAAACAGTTGGGGTAAATTCTTTTGTCTCTTTGAAATTCCTTGTAAAAGACCATTTGTTTTTGGAAAACTGGTTTTATAATAGTGTCGTGGGAACATCGTCCTCCATCAAAATGTAAGTCAACATTTACCAAGACTCAACATTCTCTTTACTGGTATTTGGACACCAGTGTTGGGGAAGTTACTTTTAAAAAGTAACTTTTGCTCATTACACATTACTTCTTTAAAAAGTAATCCATTATTTTACTTAGTTGCCCTCTGTGGAAAGTAATTTTTCATGTTACTCATTACTTTTACGTTACATTTATGTTGCCTGACTTTGAGCAGGACCTTGATACCCACTTATGGGCTAATAGGTTAACACAAAATACATAAGGGCTTATCATTTTTTGTCCAACTCTGGTTTAGTTACCTGGCGAAATGTGGTGAAATGAGAGCCTGTGACTATTGCGCAGGCGCAGCTGTTTCACTACCAGAAGGTTACATCAAAAAGAAAGCGTTTGCACATACCCGACAGTTTGGAGCATGCACGTAATTCTAAGGGCGTAAAAAAATTTAGGGGGAAAAATTGTACGACAATTGTCAAATCTGTCCCCAAGAAAAGTAACTTGATGAGATGTCACTCGAAGTCATTCCACGAACATGGCGACGAACATAAATATCACATTGATTGAGGGGTGGGATTAAATAGGTTTATACTTCTTCCTACTCCCTTTCAGCCATAAAAGTTCAGACATGTACTTGAAGATAGATCCTGTTCATTTAAATGTTATTTTGTTTTTGTCTTACTTTGCTTTTTTAAAATTTTGTTTCTTTGCATGCACTAAATAAATAAACTAAAAAAGCACTCGGAGAGCGCAGGCCTCCGCCAAGGCAGATCAGGCCCCCCCAGTCACGACCAAAATTTCATCATTACCTCCGCCAGGAGGTATTGTGATCACTTTGCTTTGTGTGTTTGCGTGCGTGTTTGTTTGTTTGATAGCAAGATAACTCAAAAAGTTATAGACGGATTTTCATCAAATTTTCAGAAAATGTTGATACTGGCACAAGGAAGAAATGATTAAAGTTTGGTGGTGATGGGGGGGGGCAGATCTGTCTTGGCGTAGGTCTGCACTCTCCGAGTGCTTTTCTTGTTTGTTGCTTGTGCCAGTATCCACATTTCCTGAAAATTTCATCAAAATCCGTCCGTAAACTTTTTGAGTTATCTTGCTAACAGACAAACCAAACAAACAAACAAACAAACAGACAAACCCTGATGAAAACATAACCTCCTAAATAAATAAATAAATAAATAGATTTACAGATATATTTTACTTTATGCTCTACAGTACTCTATCTCGTATTAAATTAAAAAATGATTTGGTTTCTTGGTGTGTTCACGCATACCATGTCTGTTTTAAAACTCTTCTTCTTCACTTGTAACATCCATCAACATCCGTTTTTTTTTTTTTGTTCATGTGACTCTAGTTGCGCAAATAGGTCTTTCCATTGCAGTTTTGCGTGATATACCAATTTCGCTATGCCCGAAAACCACTTCTTGCAAGTGCAAAAACTTTTAATCAAAAACGAGTGTTTTGGCAAAACTGTCGTTTTTCCATTAAGCAAATTTTAATGTACAAGTTATATTCATGCAATTTGTGGGTCAATGGAAAAGCGAGTAGTGACACCCTATAAGTGAATATGTGAGATACAGAGATGTAGTGATAACCTGATGTCCTGGTGGTGGGTATCCTGGATAGTTCACCAGAATGAGTTTGTTGAAGTTGAACTTGTAGGTGAACCTTTTCCCTTTGGTCTTGTGCAGGATTCTCTTGTTGTAGTAATATCTGGAATCAGAAGGTTTTATGTGTCATATTAGTTTGACTTTGTTGTTACTACATGCACTCCTGTTCCTGTAGGGCACTTTAGATTTTAAAAAAAAAGGGCTTACCAAATGGTATGTGTTGCATCTATGGGTATTTTAAATGTTAAAATTTAATTTTACAACATATGTTAGCAAGGAATACAGTTTATTTACAGCTGCTGCCTGAGGGTGAAGTAGCACAGATGAAGAGGATTACACAGATTTACACTCAGGAAGCTGCAGCCCACAGGTTGTTAATGCATATGTGTGTGTGTGTGTGTGTGTGTGTGTGTGTGAGGGTGTGTGTGTGTGTGTGTGTGTGTGTGTGTGTGTGTGTGTGTGTGTGTGTGCGTGTGTGTGTGTGTGCGTGCGTGTGTGTGTGTGCATGCTTCTATATGGCTTGTGTTTGCATTTCCCCAGGATGTCAGTCTGATGTTGACATCTCTTATGCATTTTGCATTACCTCAGTGCCCGGCTCAGCTTGTCGTAGTTCATGTGTGGTTTGCCTTTCCGTTCCCCCCACAGCTTGGCCAGCCTCTCTGGATCCCTGATGACGAATTCTCCCCACTCCCCTCCCCATCCAATGGCCCCACCCTCACCTCGGCCCAACAGCTCCAACAGGAAGTGCCAGAGCTGGACCTGCCTGGAGCCGGGGGACCAGGCGGGTTTGTAGGCCCAGTCAGGGAACAGCACTGCTGGAGACAGAAGGGGAGCTCCTATTAGTACCCACTGAAGTCAGCTTCATGTGCACCCGAGTGTTGTGGTGATTTTAATTAACTTTTTTTTTACTGTGTTTTCACCAAGTTTTGACCGTGTAGCTGCTTTTTGGAGTTCAACCAGGTGTCAAAAAGCAGCTGGACTGATTTAGGAAAAAAAAGCCTAAAACTAAACCTAGTGGGCCCAGATTCAAATCCTTGTTGTTGTTCAGTGTGTTCCAGTTCACAGTTCATGTTCAACATCCTAAATCTCTTATTGATGTCCATTCTAGTGCCTTATTCAGTCCAAACCTGTCAAACTTCAATTCCTCTTTTTGTCTTTTTCTGTTATTCCACCTGTTTTGACCCTAAAACACACAGTAAAGGAACATAAGGTGCTGCGCACTTTGAATCAACCTCAGCCAACTTGAAAGTTACAGCACTATAATTCAGATTAGATTGTCTTTGTGTAAAACTTACTACATACATATTTATATTTGAAAGTACTCAGATATTATAACTGCACAAGGCCATTTGACCTTGGAAAAGTAGGTCAAGGTCACCTATTTTCAATAGGCTTCTGCTCCACACCAAGATGCATCCACTGTATAAATTTGGTGCAGATATGTCAACGCATTCTTCAGATAATGAGATTATGTTGTTGAACGGACAGATGACAAAACAATTACAATACCACCTGGCCGAGGAGTAAAAACCACAGAATAAAAGAAACACAGGCCCATACTCACAGCAGCTTTTATGAACCTGAAACAGACGACAATTCACAGCAGCACCTTTACCTGGCATCATGTCTCAGGGGTTAAAGGGTTAACTTTGGACAAATGAGCAACAGAAATGCAGAAAACCTGTTAACCTGTTGTACTTTTACTTCTTGAGTACATATAGAATCATTCTGATGTGAGTGAAGAAGGTGAACCCATACTTTTACCAGTCTTCTTTTTTTTTTTTTTACAGTCTTTTAATTATTCTGTCCATGTGTCTCAGTGTGTTACTTTTGTGTTACAGGTCTGATTTTTGCTTTTTTTTTTTTTTTGTCAATCTGAAGTCATTGGTATTCATGCAACTTTTGCACCACTTTTGATGACCATTAGATCTGTGCTGATTTTTGTGCTTTATTTAAAATGAGCCCCCCCCCCGCTCACAGACCTCAATCCATTCTCAATCCGGACCTCAGTACATAATTCTACAAGTAACGCAACAGACCTGTATGTAGAGGACGTGTCGATGAAGCTGTGACAAAGTGAAAGTGAGCTCTACTCACTTTATCATTGTTGTTGACTATCTGCTGCCCCCTGCAGTTGAGAAGCACTGGTGCATGCTGAAGTTTTTGCATATACATGGACAGATGGACAGATGGACGGATGGATGGACAGATGGACGGCCAACTGATGACAATACCCTGCGGTAAGTGTGGCCAAGGGTAAAAACTGTTTAAGTAACGCATTTATGCAACAGTTTCACTGGTCCTGTCTCTGATTCCACACATTCCACCATTAAAAAAGTAGCAGCCGAAAAAAAAATAGGACCAATGGCCCTGTAGCTTACCGGCCAAATGAAACGCTTTGGTAAATGTATCCAGATGCCATTTATTATCACCCAGTTCTGTGTATTTATTATATTACAGAAATAGCCCATGTTTTGGTCATACTCCAATTAGATCTGTAAAAAATTCAAATTCCAACTTGATATCATTGATACTCACTGATTTATTGGATCAATCCACTTCTTATCTGTTATAATGGGGAAATTTTTCAAAGTTGTACCAAATCCAGAATCAGATCCGGATCCAAATAATTTCACTAACTTTTGTTGACATCATCATAAAGAAGCTGTATACCAAGTTTGAAGTCAATCAGAATTGTAGTTTCAGAGAAGAAGACGATTGAAATTTTTGTAACGGACGACAGACGACGACAGACGACGACAGACGACGACAGACGACGACAGACGACGACAGACAACAGACGACAACAACGCATGACGACAATAGCTTACGGCCTGTGGGCCGGTAAGCTAAACATAGCAGCAAAAAGCCATGATTAGAAACATGGCTCTCTTTGTATTCAAATTCATCATCTGCTCATATTCAATATGTACAAATCCACCAACTTCCACAACGACACCCTGACCTCAGTGGCCTCCATTTTACTTCAGTACAACAGCTTACTTGTTCTTGTGAGCATTTGGGTTAGTCCAGGTCCACCAGTTCACACTGCAATCTAATACTGGACACATTTAGAAAGAAATATGAGCAAGAAAAAAAATCTAATCTGAGAAATAAATGTGGACTGAACACTACTGTGAAAGTAACCTTTGCAACATCTCCATCTGAAAGGAGAGCAGGGGTC